>NC_053397.1:135710669-136027842 GCF_905171765.1 Bufo bufo
TCAGGTGTGGGAACAAGGGACACATTGCAAGGAATTGCCCTTGTGCAAGTAATTGCAATGTGTCCAGTGATGGGATCCAGGTATCAAATCGTGCAGCAGGATCTAGTCAGTTTGGCCATAAAGGGGCTACCTCTCAGCGACACATGCCTCATCAGGCGCTGAGGGGTCAGAATGGCCAAGCTAAGCTAGGCAACATTTGAAACCCCTGTACTAGTTGTTACACAGTTTGTTCCCCGTGTATGTCCATGTTGTGTATTTGTTACCTGTTTGTATGTCTTTTATGTGTAACGGCAGAGGTCCTTGTCTATGAATGTGTCTCCCCATGCTGATTTTTGTAGTTTACATTCCTTGCTGTAAGTCCGGTCGCTGCTGTTTTGATTCATTCTTGTGTCCTCTTTGAGTAGAACTTTGTTATACTGTGGATCTAGTAAATTGTTGGTTTGCGGAACGGGTGATATTGGAACACATTTACGTGGAATGTCACGATGAGCAACCAAGGTCTCTGATCGATACAGGTAACACTGTTTTGCTCAAGGATTTCGGTAGGGCTGTGTTACACTAGGGGCTGGGGCGGAGAGACAACATTGGTGTAATGTTGTGCTGTGCACTTAATTCTAGTCCGAACAGGTAACACAGCTCTGATAGGGATTGGACACAGAATGTTTGGCAGCAGAGTGTGGACTGTGTTCTTGTGTTGTGGGGTCCTGGAGAGCCAGGGCATGACCATGCCATTGGTTCTGCGGGCCTCCACAGGACAGGATCACAGGGGGAAATCAGCCTGGGTACACATGAGTGGACGGGGATACGGTGACATCAATAACAAGATGGTGCTTTGTCCACAGCACTTCAGTTATCCTAACCTAGTAGGGTGGCCATCCTTATCTGTTGGTGCAGAGGGATGTGTAGCAGAGGATGCGATCCTCTGAAGGTAGGGTGTTCAGACACCAGTATTAGGATAACGAGGGGTCCTGTGAGATAAAGGGCAGCCCTATGCCTTTCTCTACTCATGGGTCAAAGGTATTGGTGCTGGGATTTTTGACATTTAATTGCACCATGAGGGGAGAAATCCCCCAGGAGCGCCTGGTATTTTCTTCTGCCATAGGTGTGTTTATATGGAGCAGAGGAAAAACCCAGATGACGCCACAGAAGAGACCAGCTATCCCCCCTGACACTCTTGTGAGGCTCCAGAGGATCCCACTGGATTTTGGCAACCAAGTGACCTTTGTTTCGAGGTGTTCTAGAGATGGAGGACTGTGCCACAATCCAGCGGGAGCATTATCTCAGGCTCTGGAGGAAGACTTGGAGACGTTCGGGTGGAAGAGCTTATTATCACTTGTTTCACCCAGTGAAACTTCTTCTGGTTCTGGTCATCGTCATATCGGAGGGTCAAGGGACTTATTGACCAAATACACCAGAACCAGACAGAACTTTACAGAACTAACCGGAGGAGGAGGCTCAGGACATAACTCCAACTTTGTCCTGTAGCCAAATATTTTATGGACACTTTGTTTCCTATGAGGGTTCGGGACGTATAACTTGTACTACCCTGAAACCCCATAGCACATTGTATTGTATATATTGATTTTGTTTGTTGGTCAATTGTGTACCCATAGACACTCTAGGTACAAATGTGTGACAGCCTATACCCAGGATTTGACTGTACACATTTGCATCCTATAGTCGTTTCCCATTGACACGGGGGTCTACGACCTACCTGTGTCTTTGGAGGCAGAGAGATATGCCAGGTTGCATGAGTCTCTATGGGTACACACATATAATGGAATTTGGTGGTGTTGGGAGGGATGTGACATGTATATTGTGTGAATGGGGATAAGATTAGGACACAATAGGGACAGGCCTTCGCCATTTGCCACCTTGAAACCCGGAACGGTGAAGTTCTTAAGGGAAGGGCTGGATGTGTAGTGTGGCGGAGGTGTTCTCTGCAGTTAGAATTTAGGTACCATGACATCACCTCGCACAATGAAAAATCTGACCTGCCTTGTAAAGACCTATTAATCTGTCCACGGGAGAACCACACCCATCAAGATGGAACAAGAGAAAGTCATGTTTGAAGAAAGTTGGGACTGAGGTTGTGAGGGTGAACCCGCTCCAGATTTCTTGGGGGCGGGCCATACCTGAAGATCGGCAACTACAGAGAGACTGTGGGGGTGTGGACACTCCAAAGTGGGGGTGGCCGACACTGGAAGACTGTTACTTGAAGAAAAGGCCAGTTAAAGGTTGTGAGGGTGAACCCGCTCCAGATTCCGTGGAGGCGGGCCATACCTGAAGATCGGCAATATTACCGAAAGACTGTGGGGGTGTGGTCACTCCAATTGGGGGTGACCGACACCGGAAGTTTTCTTGAAAGAAAGGTAAAGGTTGTGAGGGTGAACCCGCTACAGCTCCTTGGAGGCGGGCCATACCTGAATATCGGCAATGGTACCGAGAGACTGTGGGGGTGTGGTCACTCCAATTGGGGGTGGCCGACACCGGAAGTGAAAGAAAGGCCAGTTAAAGACTGCGAGGGTGAACCCGCTCCAGATTTGGGGGGGAAGGACGACACCTGAAGATCGGCAATGCTACCGAAAGACTGTGGGGGTGTGGTCACTCCAAACTTTGGGAGTGGCCGACACTGGAAGACTATTCAAAAGATGTCAAGAAAGTTCCCGCGAGAAGAAGACGGTGTATCCTGTGGATGGAGGAGTGGGTTACGGTGAAGGGCAGGTCGGAAAAAACTGGATGAGGGATGTCTAGGTACCTAAAAATCAGTGAGCACTACAGTTCTTCCTGAACTTCCACCAAGGATGGGGTTGAGGTTGGGGGGCAAATATATCTCAACCCTTCCCCCAAGATTGTCGTATTTCCGACAACAGGGGGATTGTCGAGGAAGGGTTGAGACGTATGCATATATGTCCATATATGCATGCAAACACGTGCATGCATGTATAACATATATGCATGCATTGACTGCCACATCATAGGATGATGTACGCAGATGTGCCCTGCATCTGCGCACATCTGCCCTTGGTGGCCCCTGTGGGGACTATGTTCCCCCTTATATGTGTCCCTTCAAGTGGGGACATATGTATGTCCCCTGTATGTGATGCCCCAGGTATATGCGAGTGTGGGTGTATATATGGATATATGTGTATGTATTTGCACACGTGTCTATATATATACACTTATGTCAGCATGAGAGTATGTATGTGGGCCCATTCATACCCCCGGTTTTGTATGTGTATGTGTTTATAGATGTGCCCCAAGCATCTGTGGATATATATATATATATATATATATATATGTATTATGTACTCCCAACTCTTATCAACAGTTCATCCCCCATGTTTAGAGAAAAACTTGTGCTGATAGCCTGTAGGATAACAGCTGATTAGTATCTAGTCCTCTTTTGTTCAGGCCCCAAACAATCAGACTCTCTAGCACCGTTTGCCAGGGGCTTTCTAACCAGAGACATCATGAACCTGTCTTCCACACCTCTGCCCCATGGCTAAACTCCATGCCCCTACTCCCAGCATTTTTGGGACTAGGTGGGGGGGACTCTTGGGAAGGCACACTATGATGTCACATGCCTGAGGAGGGGGGAGGTGGGCTGTTTCTGAGGCTGATATAGGAGCCTCAAGCCAGGAAGAGGGTTTTTTTTGGAACTGGACTACAGAGAGAGACACATGGGAACAGGTCCCTGAAGGAAGAGAGGCCCATATGCCCCTGGAGATGGCTGAGTATACGCTGGCATGGCATTGTATCTCTACCCTTGCAGTGCCAACCATATTTACCCCTTCCTTGCCCAGCAGCATCAACCCCTGTTGGTGAAATCCCCTGCAAATACCCTGGCACTGCATTGTATCTCTGCCATTGCAGTACCAAGCACATTCCCCCTTTCCCTACACCCCTGATTATCCAACCCCTGCCACTATACACCCCATACCCCAATCTACCCCCAACATCATCCCTACTATCCCTCTCCCTGTTATTCACCCCTACCATTCACCTGTACCCCAGCATTCACTTGCAGGGTATAAACCCTTGCATTGGTGGATCCCTACCCTTCAGTTCCCCTTCACCCTAATCCTACCAGAGTCATTTGCAAGGTATTAGCCCTTGCATTGCTGGATCCCTACCCAATGTCTGTGGCCTGCATTCACCCCTGCAGTGCCACCATTAACCCTTCGTCGTTCTCTTAGGGATAGAATTAGTCAGGTGGGGTAGGCTGCTAATACATGTGTGTGTGTGTATTGTATAGTTAGTTTGTGGGTTGAATTTGGGAACCGTGTAGTGTAGTTTAGTGCTGTATTTATAGTACTGTATTGTTAGTGTATTGCGTGCATAGTGTATTGTTGGTATTAATAAATACTGTGTTTTATATATAACTATCTGTGTGATGTGTGGTTATTAGCGATAGTTTAGTAAGGCGCATGCAGCTAGCTTAGTGATTAGCATAAGGCAAAGGCAAAGTATTGTATTTTTGCTATATAAAGGTATAAATATCAATAGATGGCTCCTCCTATTTATGAATATTAATTATCGATATTTGCATAAATATTGGTGATTAATATTCCCCCTTTACAATTAGTTTCTGCGAGCTGCTGTCTGATTTCAGCTACATAGGATCTGGTGTTCATGACCACAACGCCACCACCCTTGTCGGCAGACTTGATGGTGAGGCTGCGGTCCGAAGCCAGATCTCTAAGTGCCGCCATCTCTGCTTTAGTCATGTTAGCGAATTTGAGTGGTTGCTGAAATGTTTCCTGTTTGAGACTCTCAATGTCGCGTTTGACTGCGAGACTAAAAGCCTCAATGGCAGAATGATCAATTGCTGAAATGAAATCACTTTTAAGATATAGACCCATGTTTTTCAAATTCAACTTACTAATATTTACATTTTCAGACAAAGGTCTGTCACCTTAGTCCGCGAACCACACCTTCAATTTAATGTTACGTAAAAATCTCTGCAGATCCATTTCTAGATCAAACCATTTAGTTGTGTTCACTGGACAATATGACAGGCCCTTGTTCAATACAGATAACTGTGCAGTGCTCAAATTTACTGAAGAAATATTTACCTCTATATCTTGCGTCTCAGAGTCCTGCCCCGTTGGGGCTGCATGTTTTTCCCTTTTCCTCTGTTTATGTTGTCTCCTCCCCCCTCGGCGAGTCCTGCCAACCCGGGGGTTCCCCCTAAAAAAGATGTAGAAGACATAGCAGAATTAGAGTCCAACTGGGGCCCTATGGCATTATCCCGGGCGTTATGTCCCTGTGGCTTCTTGGTAGTGGACGGAGACATGGATCCGTATTTCTCCCCTGGGGTCTTGCGACTTCTCCTTTGGTCACCTTGCCAATTATAGACAAAACCTGTGGCGTAGTCGTCCACATCCCGGATCCATTTGCACCGTTTTTTACTCTGCAGGTCTCCCTTAAATTTATCAAAATATGGCACACTGTTGGACATATAGGCGTCAAAGTCCTCAGTAGACAACACATTTTTCAATTTATCTGTTAATTCATCTAAAGTCCCTTGTACTGTTGCTTTTTCTTTTTGTAAAAATTCAACATTCAACAGGATGATTTCAAACGCGTATTTGTTTGAGATTTGGACGAATCTGGTACAAAATTTGGCGTTCTTCACAAATAGGTCCAGTCTCAGGTGGGAACGCATCCCTCTGGGGATCCTGTGTGCAAGATGATATTCACTTAAAGTAGCAAGGTGTAATTCCAAGCTAATTAAACGTTTGGTTTCATTCTCAAGTTTCCTCTTAATGTCAGTGGCAGAAAATGTAGACAAAAAGGTAACGTCTCTCACCGAATCATGCAAAATTCTCTCCTCATTTTCAGGCGTATAGGAAAACACATCTGAGTGTACACATCCAGTGGTATGATCCATGTTGCAGGTGCTTAGCTTCCTTGGGTCCAGAGATATATAGAAAAAAGGAAGGACGCAGCGCACAAAAAATATATATGCAGGTGCAAAATCCTCTTAAGGGACCTGAGACCAAGATCCCAAGTATGGATAAAGAAAGCAAAAGAAGGCAGCACTCCAATTTGTGATGAAAAAGGTGGACGGTTTATTCACCCATCTAGCAACGTTTCAGCTCTCTCTATGGAGCCTTTGTCCAGCTGAGTAACATTTGCAAAATTACATACACAAAGTGCCAATGATTAACAAGATTGCAAATCGATACATAATATAATAAAGTGCAAATACATGGATAGTACAGCCAGGTTACAAGTGAAATTCATTTGTCATTATAATACAATTCCGCAGAAACATAAGTGTAATAATATAAATTCCATAACGTGATTCATACAGTACAAAATCGCCAGAATTGCATAATTAATAATCAAGTGTGATTAGTGAACAGGTGTGTTACCATGATACATCAATAAAAATTATTAAAAACCTTTGAATGGATCACTTTAGGCCGGAGAGACTTGGTGGGAACTGTTGGCGTCCAGGAAGAGTGTCAGCGCATGCGCCGCTCCGTCTGCTATCGCGAGACTCGCAGTACTAGTAAGCAGCATAAGGACCACAACAAAGATAGTCTTTATTTACATTCCTATTCATATTTTGTGTTTTTTATCGATTTATTCACTTTTTTTCACTATTTATATTACTAATATACACTTTTTGCACTGCGTGCATTTTTTATTCCCCTCCTTTGTTTCTTAATTTGTTTTCTCCTTTTTGATATATACAGTATATATATATATATATATATATATATATATACAGTGGGATGCGAAAGTTTGGGCAACCTTGTTAATCGACCGTCATGATTTTCCTGTATAAATCGTTGGTTGTTATGATAAAAAATGTCAGTTAAATATATCATATAGGAGACAGACACAGTGATTTTTAAGAAGTGAAATGAAGTTTATTGAATTTATAGAAAGTGTGCTATAATTGTTTAAACAAAATTAGGCAGGTGCATAAATTTGGGCACTGTTGTCATTTTATTGATTCTAAAACCTTTAGAACTAATTATTGGAACTCAAATTGGCTTGGTAAGCTCAGTGACCCCTGACCTACATACACAGGTGAATCCAATTATGAGAAAGAGTATTTAAGGGGGTCAATTGTAAGTTTCCCTTCTCTTTTAATTTTCTCTATAGAGTAGCAACATAGGGGTCTCAAAACAACTCTCAAATGACCTGAAGACAAAGATTGTTCACCATCATGGTTTAGGGGAAGGATACAGAAAGCTGTCTCAGAGATTTCAGCTGTCTGTTTCCACAGTTAGGAACATATTGAAGAAATGGAAGACCACAGGCTCAGTTCAAGTTAAGGCTCGAAGTGGCAGACCAAGAAAAATCTCGGATAGACAGAAGCGACGAATGGTGAGAACAGTCAGTGTCAACCCACAGACCAGCACCAAAGACCTACAACATCATCTTGCTGCAGATGGAGTCACTGTGCATCGTTCAACCATTCGGCGCACTTTACACAAGGAGATGCTGTATGCGAGAGTGATGCAGAGGAAGCGTTTTCTCCGCCCACAGCACAAAAAGTGCCACTTAAGCACATTTGGACAAGCCAGCTTCATTTTGGAATAAGGTGCTGTGGACTGATGAAACTAAAATTGAGTTATTTGGCCATAACAAGGGGCGTTATGCATAGAGGAAAAAGAACACAGCATTCCAAGAAAAACACCTGCTACCTACAGTAAAATATGGTGGTGGTTCCATCGTGCTGTGGGGCTGTGTGGCCAGTGCAGGGACTGGGAATCTTGTCAAGGTTGAGGGACGCATGGATTCCACTCAGTATCAGCAGATTCTGGAGACCAAAGTCCAGGAATCAGTGACAAAGCTGAAGCTGCGCCGGGGCTGGATCTTTCAACAAGACAACAACACTAAACACTGCTCAAAATCCACTAAGGCATTTATGCTGAGGAACAGGTACAACGTTCTGGAATGGCCATCTCAGTCCCCAGACCTGAATATAATTGAAAATCTGTGGTGTGACTTAAAGAGAGCTGTCCATGCTCGGAAGCCATCAAACCTGAATGAACTAAAGATGTTTTGTAAAGAGGAATGGTCCAAAATACCTTCAACCAGAATCCAGACTCTCATTGGAACCTACAGGAAGCGTTTAGAGGCTGTAATTTCTGCAAAAGGAGGATCTACTAAATATAAATTTCATTTCTTTTTTGTGGTGCCCAAATTTATGCACCTGCCTAATTATGTTTAAACATTTATAGCACACTTTCTGGAAATCCAATAAACTTCATTTCACTTCTCAAATATCACTGTGTGTGTCTCCTATATGATATATTTAACTGACATTTTTTTTATCGTAACAACCAACGATATATACAGGAAAATCATGACAATTAACAAGGTTGCCCAAACTTTTGCATCCCAATGTATATATATATATATATATATATATATATATGGGTGTCCGCTCCATTAGCATTATATGAGTTACATCTGTGTTTTTAGTTATACAGTATGTGCTCGGTTTGCATTCTTCTCCTCCCGAACCGGAAGTGACGTTGTGCGTTTCACCTCTGTGTGTGGCCACACATGAATGTGTTCTCCCCCCCCTCTCCCAGCTGTTTATCATTAATTTAGTTATTTTCTACATAAAAGGCACCTTCTTTTGGCATAGTTTGCACATACACCCCCTAAGGAAGCTTACGCGAATCGCGCGTTGGGGCTCTTTGGATCACTACTTTGGTATTTATTGATGCAATTTTTTATTCACTATATTGTTCAATTTATTGTCCATGTACATTGTATTTCCTGCACTTTGCACTTTAAATGTATGTACTGTATCTGGCTCCAATATCTTGTTCATGGTTGGCGAGGTCATTTATACATGTCCCCCACTTGGGTATTTATTAACTATCTAGTATCTCTTTGGCCTTGCCTATTGTTTTTTCATTGCTTTATGTTGTCCATTCTGTGATCCTTTCCCACCCTGTGTGTCTTTTTATCCACCATTGTATTGTATTGTCCGTCATTGTATGTTATTGTATTTTCCCCCTTTTGGGAACCATAATAAAGTTTATATACATTGTTAGTCGTGCTTTGCCTTTTCTCTCCTTTTTGGCGTCGATACTTGGTATACTGGCCTAGTACGCATACTCACTTTGTGAGTTATCTACGATTGGTGTTTATTTATTTCCTGCAGCCATTCATTTGTCTTTTTTGCAGACGTTCCAGTACTATGGATTTTCTAGTTCGGAAAGCCTCTTTGAGGTCCCTTGCGGATGCTATTTTTAATTCTGGTGGCGATTTCACACAGGATGTGGATCATCAAAAGAACACACGGGATGTTAAGATTTTATTCAAGAATCTCTCACACAAACGGTTATGCATTTGGTGGAACAAGACTTCTATGGAACAGTATGTATCTAAAAACCTCATTCCACGTGGTCTTCGGGTACAAGTCTTTCCCTCTTATGGTCTTGATGTTGACCAGTTGAATACTAAGTGGGAAGAGGCATGTAATGTTTGTTCCATCACCTTCCTTAAACTTCTTATTTCAGCAAATGAGACGTTGATGTTGGCTGATGTTGATAAAGAACTGATGGCTGTTGATATTCAGCTTAAACAGATATTGAGTAATACGGATTTGGATGCCTTTAAACATGAAATGGAGGGCACTCATAGTCTGTGGGAAAAACAAATTAAGGAACGCAAGGCCACAAAATTTCAGAGGGATTGTCAGGACTATGAGCAGAAACGGGTCTACCGATGGAAGCAATATAGAATGGCACCACGGAGTAGAAGTACGTCTGTCTCTTCCTATGTCTCCACTGATGTTCAAGGGGCGAGAGGTGATGATGTGGTCAGTTCCCGCCCCACCAGACAGGGTGGTAAACGGAAGGAGCTGCCCAACAATCGGAATATCAACAAACGATACCGCATAGGTGACTCTGGCTCTGCCAGAGGCCAGGTAATTAATCTTTCAGATGTGTCCCTCACAAAGACCCAATTAGAAGTGTTAAGCCTTGGTCTTAATTTTGTCCCTACTACCAAATTTGATACCTTTACAGCGATAAAGGATTTGAACTTATTCGCAAGAAATGTGGTTTTTAAAAAGATTTGAGCGTGGGACTGAACCGTTGGACATTGAACAAGGAGCGATTCAGGATCTATGTGATCTGCTGGATGAACAGGACCCTGAGACAGTAAGTAGACTACCCAGTACACCTATGCCGAGATCCAAAAAATTCTTCCCTGTATCTATGTTTCCGAATATAGATATTTTTGTGAAACTGGTAACCGAGGAACTGAGGAAGATTTCAACTAAGTTTAGAGATTGTAACATGGATGGCAATTCACGCTTGGCGATTAAACAATTGCGAGGTATGAAGGATTTGATTATCAAACCTTCTGGTAAAGGAGGTAATGTGGTGGTTTGGCCTGCCACATTATATGAAAAGGAGGCGTTCCGTCAGCTAAGAAATACCACATGTTATAAAAAGCTGACATTCAACCCTTTGAATTCTTTTCAGGAAGCCTTGGGGAAGATTTTACATACTGCTCATGACAAAGGCACCATCACTGCAAAGGAATTGAGTTGTCTACATGTGGCTTACCCCACAATACCTACATTTTACTTGTTATTTAAAGTGCACAAGAATTTGGAAACACCACCAGGCCGTCCCATTGTGGCAGGTACTAATAACATGTGTGAACCCATATGTAGACTAGTTGACCATGTTTTACGGCCTCTGGTTGAGAATCTACCTTCCTATCTCAAGGACACCGGAGATATATTACCCAAACTTAATGGCATACAACTGGAGGACGATATGCTGATCGTAACGTGTGATGTAGAATCACTCTACACTTCCATATGTCTTAAGGATGGAATGGCAGCTGTCACTCAGTTTTTGGTAATGTCTGATGTTGAGGGTAAGTATGCAACCTTCATTCTACAGATTTTGGATTTTGCCCTTGGCCATAACTTTTTTATGTTCAAGGGGTCTTTCTACCTACAGCTCTAGGGAACGGCCATGGGGGCGGCCTGTGCGCCATCCTATGCCAACCTTTTCCTGGGGTTGTGGGAGAGAGGCATTTTCCTCACTAATCCTGTTCCCCTCATTGACAAAGTACATCTTTGGAATCGTTATATTGACGATGTGCTCATCATTTGGCAGGGCACGATTGAAGAATTGGATTCCTTCATGACTAATTTGAATAAAAATAACCTTAATATCCATCTGACATATAAATTTAGTCTAAATAATATGGACTTCCTAGATGTGTTTCTACAAGTGGACCAGGATGGGTATATCTACACCGACTTGTATCGGAAACCCACCTCCGTTAATAGTCTCCTACATGCAGAATCATCTCATCCAAGGAAACTGATTGAAGGTATCCCTACGGGTCAATACTTACGGCTTAGGCGAATATGTTCCAATGATGATCTCTTTGAAAAGCGGGCACAAGAACTGACCAAGAGATTTAGGGAGAGAGGTTATAACGAATCCTCTCTGAAGAAGGGCTATTTCAGAGCTAAACGATCCAGAAGGGACGATCTTCTACAACAACGACCAAAAAGGACATTGAACTCTCTAAAGAATACGGTACGTTTTATTACCACATATAATTCGGGTCATGATGCGGTATTAGAATCATTGAAGAAATATTGGAGTATTCTGTATATGGACTCCACTCTGAAACAACATTTACATCCAAAACCCTCCCTTAAGTTTCGAAGAGACAAAAATATCCGGGATGTTTTAGTTCACAGTCACTATCAAGGTCATAATCCCCCCAGACTGGCTCCAAGGGCCCCAAGTGGGGCTGCCACTCATGTGGCAACTGTGTTGCTTGTGCCAAAATTCTAACTACAACCTCTTTTTCAGATTCCACTGGTCATAAGACTTATCAAATCACCCATACGATTACATGCAATACCATTGGGGCAGTTTATGCTGCCAGCTGTCCGTGCAGACTTCAATATGTTGGTCTCACCTCACGCGAACTGAAACGTCGAACTAGGAAACATGTTCTGGGGATACATTCGGCTCTGAATGAAGAAGATGATATCTGTCTGAAGACGATTCCAGATCATTTTAAGGCCCACCATGCATGCGATGGCTCCCTTTTGAAGGTAAGAGGGATAGATAGAGTTTTCATAGGCAGTAGTGGTGGCAACTGGAAACGTCTTTTGGCTCAACGCGAAGCCAAATGGATTTTTGAGCTCAACACCGTTACCCCCTATGGTCTCAATGAGGGTCTCAGCTTTGCCCCTTTTCTTTAAGTGTTCCACCACCACCTTATATCTAATAACATCTTTGTAGTCTATTGAGGATTTCTTGATCCTGGCTTGGATTGTGTTCTTTTGTATGTTGATTGATGTGTACGTCTATGTATATGCATGTATGTATTTATGTATGTTTTTATCTGGTATGTATATTTATTCATGTTTGTGTCTATATGATTTTTATACACTGCTCAAAAAAATAAAGGGAACACAAAAATAACACATCTTAGATCTGAATTAATTAAATATTCTTCTGAAATACTTTGTTCTTTACATAGTTGAATGTGTTGACAACAAAATCACACAAAAAAAAATAAATGGAAATCAAATCTTTTAACCCATGGAGGTCTGGATTTGGAGTCACACTCAAAATTAAAGTGGAAAAACACACTACAGGCTGATCCAACTTTGATGTAATGTCCTTAAAACAAGTCAAAATGAGGCTCAGTAGTGTGTGTGGCCTCCACGTGCCTGTATGACCTCCCTACAACGCCTGTGCATGCTCCTGATGAGGTGGCGGATGGTCTCCTGAGGGATCTCCTCCCAGACCTGGACTAAAGCATCTGCCAACTCCTGGACAGTCTGTGGTGCAACGTGACGTTGGTGGATAGAGCGAGACATGATGTCCCAGATGTGTCAATTGGATTCAGGTCTGGGGAACGGGCAGGCCAGTCCATAGCATCAATGCCTTCGTCTTGCAGGAACTGCTGACACACTCCAGCCACATGAGGTCTAGCATTGTCTTGCATTAGGAGGAACCCAGGGCCAACCGCACCAGCATATGGTCTCACAAGGGGTCTGAGGATCTCATCTCGGTACCTAATGGCAGTCAGGCTACCTCTGGCGAGCACATGGAGGGCTGTGCGGCCCTCCAGAGAAATGCCACCCCGCACCATTACTGATCCAATGCCAAACCGGTCATGCTGGAGGATGTTGCAGGCAGCACAACGTTCTCCACGGCGTCTCCAGACTCTGTCACGTCTGTCACATGTGCTCAGTGTGAACCTGCTTTCATCTGTGAAGAGCACAGGGCGCCAGTGGCGAATTTGCCAATCTTGATGTTCTCTGGCAAATGCCAAACGTCCTGCACGGTGTTGGGCTGTAAGTACAACCCCCACCTGTGGACGTCGGGCCCTCATATCACCCTCATGGAGTCTGTTTCTGACCGTTTGAGCAGACACATGCACATTTGTGGCCTGCTGGAGGTCATTTTGCAGGGCTCTGGCAGTGCTTCTCCTGTTCCTCTTTGCACAAAGATTGTTGCCCTCCTACGGCCTCCTCCACGTCTCCTGATGTACTGGCCTGTCTCCTGGTAGCACCTCCATGCTCTGGACACTACGCTGACAGACACAGCAAACCTTCTTGCCACAGCTCGCATTGATGTGCTATCTGGATAAGCTGCACTACCTGAGCCACTTGTGTGGGTTGTAGACTCCGTCTCATGCTACCACTAGAGTGAAAGCACCGCCAGCATTCAAAAGTGACCAAAACATCAGCCAGGAAGCATAGGAAATGAGAAGTGGTTTGTGGTCACCACCTGCAGAACCACTCCTTTATTGGGGGTGTCTTGATAATTGCCCATAATTTCCACCTGTTGTCTATCCCATTTGCACAACAGCATGATTGTCACTCAGTGTTGCTTCCTAAGTGGACAGTTTGATTTCACAGAAGTGTGATTGACTTGGAGTTACATTGTGTTGTTTAAGTGTTCCCTTTATTTTTTTGAGCAGTGTATATACATGCATATAAGGTTGCTTTTAGGTCTAATCATCTGGGGGTATGACTATTGGATAAATTGGTTCCGTCTTTATTTATATGTATCCTCTTGGAGACATGATTATATATATTTATGATTTTATGCGATTTTTTATTAGTTTTCTTGTTAGTTATTAGGTGTGGCTGCCCTGTTTGTGTCATCGATTTTTCATCTGGAGGAACTTTCAGGGATGAACTTATATATGGAAGCATCAACAAGAGATTTTTATATACATATATATATATATTTTTTGCATTGATCTTGATATTTAATATTTTATAAATATATTATATATACATATTTTTATACTTTATTATTTTTTATTACACTAATTCAACCACTTTCTTCACATTTACTTCACACCTATTTTATTCTCACTGAGTCTATATTTACATTCCTATTCATATTTTGTGTTTTTTATCGATTTATTCACTTTTTTCACTATTTTTATTACTAATATACACTTTTTGCACTGCGCGCATTTTTTATTCCCTTTGTTTCTTCATTTGTTTTCTCCTTTTTGAGATAGATATATATATATATATATATATATATATATATATATGGGTGTGCACACACGTCCCCTTCTGGGTTGTTGTGCTCCATACCCATAGTTGTGGTAACTATCATGGCCACTTTCACTAGTTGCAGCATTCACATTATTAGTCACACTTCATTCACCTTTCATTTCCTTCTATTTTCTTTACATCTTTCTCTCTTTGTTACCATTTACACCCACTGACGAGATATATACACATTCTCTAGTGTTTATTAAATATTGTATTATATATTTGTTCTTTATTTTTGCTGCGGCATTTGTATCTCTGGTCTGTAGGCTTATGCGTTCCAAGGGCCATGTGATTGGCTCCATGCGTTCCATACACACCATGTCATTTCCGGCGCTATTCCTGCCCCTTCCGGTGGCTCCTTATGGAACGCACTAGGTTTTCTTTGCTTTCACTTCGTTATTTTCCCATTTTATCTCTCTTGTCCGTTCCATTAGCATTATATGAGTTACATCTGTGTTTTTAGTTATATGTGCTCGGTTTGCATTCTTCTCCTCCCGAACCGGAAGTGACGTTGTGCGTTCCACTGTGGAACGCACGCGTTTCACCTCTGTGTGTGGCCACACACGAATGTGTTCCCCCCCCTCTCCCAGCTGTTTATCATTAATTTTGTTATTTTCTACATAAAAGGCACCTTATTTTGGCATAGTTTGCACATACACCCCCTGAGGAAGCTTACACGAAAAGCGCGTTGGGGCTCTTTGGATCACTACTTTGGTATTTATTGATGCAATTTTTTATTCACTATATTGTTCAATTTATTGTCCATGTACATTGTATTTCATGCACTTTGCACTTTAAATGTATGTACTGTATCTGGCTCCAATATCTTGTTCATGGTTGGCGAGGTCATTTATACATGTCCCCCACTTGGGAATTTATTAACTATCTACAGGGTGGGCCATTTATATGGATACACCTTAATAAAATGGGAATGGTTGGTGATTATAACTTCCTGTTTGTGGCACATTAGTATATGTGAGGGGGGAAACTTTTCAAGATGGGTGGTGACCATGGCGGCCATTTTGAAGTCGGCCATTTTGAATCCAACTTTTGTTTTTTCAATAGGAAGAGGGTCATGTGACACATCAAACTTATTGGGAATTTCACACGAAAAACAATGGTGTGCTTGGTTTTAACGTAACTTTATTCTTTCATGAGTTATTTACAAGTTTCTCTTTGTTTACAGCCTTTGACATGTCGCCGAGGTTAACACGTGAGGAGCGGATAGAAATTGTGTTGATGTCTGGTGAACGCAGCAACCGGGTCATTGCAGCATATTTCAATGCAAGACACCCTACGAGACCACCCATCTCCCATGCTACAGTTAACAAACTGCTTGCTAAGTTTCGTGAAACTGGTTCAATGTTGGATTTGCCAAAATGTGGACGCATGAAATCTGTCTCTAATGAAGAAACATCAGTGGCTGTCCTAGCTTCATTCAGCAAGAGCCTACAGCGTAGCACTCGCCGCATGTCACTGGAGAGTGGCATTAGTTGAACATCCCTTCGGCGGATTTTAGCTACTCACAAATGGCACCCTTACAAACTCCAGCTACTGCAGCATTTCAACGAGGATGACCCAAATCGGTGCACTGAATTTGCAGAATGGGCAAAACAAAAATTGGAACAGGACCATCAGTTTACGCAGAAGATTTTGTTCAGTGATGAGGCAAACTTTTATGTGAATGGTGAAGTTAACAAACAAAACCACCGCTATTGGTCTGACACTAACCCACATTGGATAGATCCCTCCAAGACTGTTGGAACAAAAAAAAAATGATGGTATGGTGTGGTATATGGGGTACAAAGATAGTGGGGCCATTCTTCATCAATGGAAACCTCAAAGCCACTGGATATGCGAAATTGCTACATGATGATGCGTTTCCCTCTTTATGCACTGAAGCTGGCACGTTCCCTGAGTTTTTCCAGCAAGATGGTGCACCACCACATTATGGGTGTAAGGTCCGAGCATTCCTAGATGAACAGTTTCCTGGAAAGTGGATTGGTCGTCGTGGGCCAGTTGAATAGCCCCCAAGGTCTCCCGATATGACCCCCTTAGACTTTTATCTTTGGGGTCATCTGAAGGCAATTGTTTATGCTGTGAAAATACGAGATGTGCAGCACCTGAAACTACGGATACTGGAAGCCTGTGCTAGCATTTCTCCTGCAGTGTTGCTATCAGTGTGTGAAGAGTGGGAGAAGAGGGTTGCTTTGACAGTCCAACACAATGGGCAGCACATTGAACACATTTTATAAGTGGTCAGAAACTTGTAAATAACTCATGAAAGAATAAAGTTACGTTAAAACCAAGCACACCATTGTTTTTCTTGTGAAATTCCCAATAAGTTTGATGTGTCACATGACCCTCTTCCAATTGAAAAAACAAAAGTTGGATTCAAAATGGCCGCCATGGTCACCACCCATCTTGAAAAGTTTCCCCCCTCACATATGCTAATGTGCCACAAACAGGAAGTTAATATCACCAACCATTCCCATTTTATTAAGGTGTATCCATATAAATGGCCCATCCTGTAGTATCTCTTTGGCCTTGCCTATTGTTTTTTCATTGCTTTATGTTGTCCATTCTGTGATCCTTTCCCACCCTGTGTGTCTTTTTATCCACCATTGTATTGTATTGTCCGTCATTGTATTTTATTGGATTTTACCCCCTTTTGGGAACCATAATAAAGTTTGTATACATTGTTAGTCGTGCTTTGCCTTTTCTCTCCTTTTTGGCATCGATACTTGGTATACAGGCGTAGTACGCATACTCACTTTGTGAGTTATCTACAATTGGTGTTTATTAGCTGACATCAAAGTTACGCAGGGGAGTACTCCTATCCGCTTGGATCATCAAGAAATTGTTGATGGCCTTTCTCTGTTCGTGTAGTTGGTCCAACATATGGAGGGTGGAATTCCAAACGGGTGGAAACTTTGCATATCAGCCTATGTTGGGGGATGCTGTTCTGCCGCTGCAGCTCAAGGAGGGTGTGCTTTGCGGTGTATGAGTGATTGAAGTGCATGCAAAGTTTCCTGGCCATTTTAAGGAAGTCTTGCAGATGGGTGGAAGACTTCAGGAACTGCTTGACAACCAGATTGAACACGTGTGCCATGCAGGGGTCATGGCTCATCCTTCCTTGACGCAACACCTACACCTTGCTCTTCTGGTTGTCAGTTACCATGGTTCCGATTTTGAGTTGTCGCCAGGATTCGATTTCTTGATGAATCACACGGAGCAGCTCCTCCCGTGTGTGACTCGGTTCACCCAGGCAAACCAGGTGCAGAACATAGTGACACCGCCGTGCCCTACACATGTGGTATGCTGGAGGGGCACTTTGACTTGTCCCTGCAGTGGAGGCTGAGGACATGGTGGAGGATGAGGAGGCAGAGGCGGACATTGTCGCTGGACCAACGCCGTGAGAACTTGGTGGCAGAAGCAGCGTCACCTGGCCAAGTTGCTGGTGTGGCTGTGAGGAACCACATTCACCCAGTGTTCCGTAAACGAAATATATTGTCCTTGACCGTAGTTATAGCTCCACACGTCGGCGCTGCCGTACACTTTGGAAGACACCGACAGGCTCAAGGATTGGCCCACCTTCCGTTCTACATGTGTGTGCAGGGCGGGCACTGCCTTTTTGGCAAAGAAATGACAGCTTGGGACTCTCCACCTCGGCTCGGCACAAGCCAGCAGTTCTCTGAAAGGTGCAGAGTCCACCACTTGGAAAGGGAGGGACTGCAGCACGAGCAACTTAGACAGGAGCACATTCAGCTTCTGTGCCGCTGGATGCGTACATGCATACTGTTGTCTATTGGCAATCGCTTTGGTGATTGATTGCTGATGGAATGACTCAGGAGGAGTAGGAGGAGAAAGAAGGAGCAGGAGCATCGGGACCAGCAGACGATTGGAAAGACAGCTCCCTTCGGCTGAGGTCCTGGAGCCTTGACTGCCTCAAATCGGGTGTGGCGTGCCACTGGGTGATGCAGCGGTTGCTACGGCAGGCTGGACCACCACATCGGAGCCACGGTTCTCCCAGGCCACTCTATGGTGACGCTGTATATGTTGACACATGGCCATGTTCACCTCCTCCAGCGGCTTAACTAAAATCTGCCACACCGCGGAGTAGGTGATTTTATCCCCAACATCACACACTGATTGACTGCTACCGCCGCTGCTTCCGGAAACCCCTGCACAACTACTTTACAGGCAGGTAGGCTCCTGCGAAGCCGGTGGTCCATCCCTGGGTCCGTTTGGCTCCAGACCTCCCACTGCTGCCACCCTGCTGACTCCCGGCCACGCTACCACCTTACTGGCTCAGCCGCTGCCTCATGGGCAAGCTGCCACCCTCTTCTCCTGATGATGGTGAAGCCCCTTCTTGACCTGCCTCCCAAGTGCAATCGGCTTCATCATCATCGAGTACTGTCTGCACGTCACTGATGTCCTCCTCAACGGTCTCTGAGTCAGGAGCCTGACCGCTCGCAACACCAGCTTCCACGCCACTCTCCTCATCACTACTTGCCCGCCTAGCGGAGGAAGCGGCAGATTTCTCCTCCACAATTTGGCTGGCCAGACTGTCCTCTAGTAGCTCGTCCTCGCTATATAGTGGAGCTGAGCCCACAGCGTATAATACTTCTCTGGCTGAGGGAACAGAAAAGGACAGAGGCCGGTTGAGGACAGGTGAGGGAACAGGGCCTGCTCCCGGCCCATGCCAACTAAGGGTTGTGTCTGACGAACCCACCGACTCTTGGCTGGGGGTGTCTGATATCACTTGGAATGAAGTGGATGACCGAGTTAACCAATCAAGAACCGCTGGATTGCTGGTCAAGACACAACCGCTAATGACATCGGGAGCTGAGGCTTCTCGCTGCAACTCCTGCTGCCATGGCTCCTTACTCTGCTGCGACCTGTGCCTGCGTCAGAAACATTTAGGCCTCTGCCCCTCCTCTGTGCAGGGCCTGGCACTTCTCTGTCTGACATATTGTTAGCTGAAATAAATAAATAAAAAGGAAATTAAAACACCCCTAAAAGCGTTGAATATATTTTTCTTTTTCTACTGATATACGCAACTAAAAACTTTTAAACATATAACTGCAGCACTAAATGGCGAATATATTGTTCTTTTTCTACTGAAATATGCCACTAAACGCTTTAACACATATAACTGCGGCGCTGAACGCCGAATATATTTTTCTTTTTCCACCCCAATAACAAGAACAGTTTGCTGGAAATACAGAGCTGTATAATGGCAATTTGGATCCCCAGTCAGAGCAGCAAGGTGTAATAGGATTGTTCCTATTAGTCAGGCTGTAACCTCCCCTACTAAACCCTGTTCTACATAAATTATATGAAATGATTCCTCCCTATCCTTTCCCTACACCTTGAATAATCTTTCCCTGCACTAGTAAATTGCTTTTTTTAGCACAATGAAGTCTTACCTAGCACTGTCCCTAGCACCTGCTGACGTCTTTTCCTGCACTAAGTATGCTGAAAAATGGCAGAATCCAAGATAGCTGAGGCTTTTTATAGGGCTGTGACATCACAGGGCTGGCTGCATGCATGTCATTATGGGTGATCCTGCCTTCCCAAAGTCCCTTGCCCCATGTTCTCACAGGTGTAGCAGCCATTTTAGGAAAAATGTGATTCGCTACCACGAAGCGTGAGCAAATTCGCATTCGGTGTGAGTTGAATTGTTTCAGAAGTTCCGATCGAGTTCCAGTTCTTCAGCTTCGACTCGCTCATCTGTACTTATTAGCATAGAAAAGACATACATTACTTGGTTTTAAATTTAGAGATCCTAGGTTTGAATCTCAGAAGAGACTTTGAAGTTTTTTATCTTCAGATATTTTCTTTCTTCCACATTTATCCCATAAGACAATTCTATGTCCTTGTCATATTGAGAATAATGTTTTTTAGAAAGCTAATAAATATTACTGGTTTCTTAATAAATATATAATGTCTATGAATAAACCAGTAATAAGTCTTAGCAAAAAAAATATATATTCCTAATATAGCAAGGCCTTATTATTATTAATGATTTTGTTTATTAGAGTATATCCTATTAATATGGTTTTAAATAAAAATAGAAAGTAGACAGATTTCTCTGGGGACTTGAACCAGTGATGTATACATGCAAAACTATTAGCTTAATCTCTAAGCTATAGCATCAGCACATAAAGATACTTTGTTTCTCTATGCTTATAAGCTATTCCACATTACTGGTGTCTGCATCAGCATATATTGTGTCTGTGAATAAAGCAATATTAATATTAATATTAGCTTTTTGAGCAGATCTCAGTGTGGTAAAGCTATAGCACACTGTGTGTATAATACACACACATATATATATATATATATATATATATATATATATATATATATATACACAGTAGATATGTATAAGCCAGGACACAACTCTGCATATATTGACTACTCACATTTTTCAGGAGTCCCAGAAAATAGTGATTCTTGCTAATTACTGCATACACACGTGAGAGAGGTTAATCAATGTATGAGCCATGTAAGATAGCGGAGGGAGAGCACATTTAAAAGATACGTTGGTTTGAAGATCTGTGGGGAGGTAGTAAATCCTGCAAGTGAATATATTGAGACTCCTAGTGGTTATATCTTTGCAGCTTATGTTTGGTTGGATGACAAATAAGTGATTTACAGATATGATAATTAGACTCCTTCCTAAGAAATGAGAATACATTATTATATTGTACAGTGACTCTTTTAAGACAACAAAAAACCCTCAGTCACCTGGAAATAGATGAAGATACAGTAAATTAGTGCCCCCTTTACTATAGTGCTGCCTATGTACTCTTAATAAAATAAAAAAGGACTACTTACATCACACACCACTTGAATTTGTCTCTGATCTAGAGCTCAATAAAATATAAAATATTAATTTTATTAAAAGCCTGAAAGGGGTTTTGAACCCATGAACACTACGTGCAAAGCAATTGTCTTACCACTAAGCTATAGCTTTAGACTCTAAATCTGGTAATTTTTTTAATCTATGATGTAGTATACCAAAACCATAGTGAGTCAGATATCAGCGTCCCACATCATTTGAATTTGCCTCTTATCTAGGGCTTAATAAAGTGTTAATTTTTTTAGAGGCTGAAGGGGGTTTTGAACACAGAAACACTGGATATGAGGCAATTGCATTACCACTGAGCTATCAGCTATGCGCTCATAACACTGTAATGTTAGCTTACAGCATTTCAGACACAGAGCTATAAGCTCAGCAATAGACATACTTTGGTTGTGTGATTTAGCATACAAATACATAGTATATCTATAACTCATTCTCACTTTGACCCTGACCTATGAAGAGCATAAGTCAAACTCAGATATCAGTGTCAGGTGTCAGGGTCAAATGTCACGGTCAGGTGTCACACTGGCATTATTTTGATACTTCACTATGATATCTGACCATGTCCTAAAATTAACACTGTAGTGGGATTCCCCACCATTCGTGTCTCTCCCCGCTGTATCTCTCTTAGTCAGATCTTCATGGTTTTCAGTCGGCTTGTGATAAACTTTGCGGCTCCACTCCCCACCACCTTAGAATGCTAGCGCACTACTCCAGGTCCTGCCAAAGCGTCGTGTGTCAGCCTGATGATGTTCCGATTGCATAGAAAAATAAGTCTTTGTCCACACTATCTTTCTGTCGGCATTCACCATTCACCAGAAGCGTTTCGAAACAGACTTGTTTCTTCCTCAATGGTATATATTCAAATGAATGTACACCTGGGACTCCATATTGGATTTTTTTAAACCATCTTAATTAAGGTCAAATCAAATAAATGGCCTGGATCATTTAAATAGATGTATCATTCACATGAAGCGTTATTAAATCAATAATTAGCCACATTGTGTCTTAAATCAATAATATATGACAAAAATGTGACATATAACACTGTTTTTAAATCTATATATATATCACCATTTGAAACATGTACCAATATATCTTATTAATGCATAGAGATGGCCTTGCGGTTTGCCCGGTGGTTGGTTTGCGACGAACTTTGCGCGTTCGCGATTCACCGAACATGCGAACATATGGCAATATTCGCACCCGCCATATTCTTTTACATTGGGAAGAACTTTGACCCATGAAACATCCATCAGGTGGTAGAGGTCAGCCAATTGAGAAGTTTCAGCACATGGACAAACCCCCTACCTTATAAATAAACCTGATCTGGGCGCCATTTTACATTCAGTCTTTTGCCAGTGTAGGGAGAGGTTGCTGTGTGGAGCAGGGGTAGACTGTTAGGGGCACAAATTGCTAACTAATAGGGCCACAAAAGTCCTTTTAAGGACTGGTATAGGTGTGCTATCGATAGGTGTAATATAATATACTTTCTAACATGGAAAGTATATTATAGTGCAATTGTATTGTGCAGCAGTTGTGTGCGGCTCTGCTGCGATACTGCAGCCACACAGAGTGCCAAATGCTATTGGAACAAATCATTTCTACTGGTGTGATTTACCAGTTGCTCCCGAAAAAAACTGATTGAAGCAGGGGTGTTATATACCAATAATATACGTTCTATATAGTGCATTTACAGGGAGTGCAGAATTATTAGGTAAGTTGTATTTTTGAGGATTAATTTTATTATTGAACAACAACCATGTTCTCAATGAACCCAAAAAACTGATTAATATCAAAGCTGAATATTTTTGGAAGTAGTTTTTAGTTTGTTTTTAGTTTTAGCTATTTTAGGGGGATATCTGTGTGTGCAGGTGACTATTACTGTGCATAATTATTAGGCGACTTAACAAAAAACAAATATATACCCATTTCAATTATTTATTTTTACCAGTGAAACCAATATAACATCTCAACATTCACAAATATACATTTCTGACATTCAAAAACAAAACAAAAACAAATCAGTGACCAATATAGCCACCTTTCTTTGCAAGGACACTCAAAAGCCTGCCATCCATGGATTCTGTCAGTGTTTTGATCTGTTCACCATCAACATTGCGTGCAGCAGCAACCACAGCCTCCCAGACACTGTTCAGAGAGGTGTACTGTTTTCCCTCCTTGTAAATCTCACATTTGATGATGGACCACAGGTTCTCAATGGGGTTCAGATCAGGTGAACAAGGAGGCCATGTCATTAGATTTTCTTCTTTTATACCCTTTCTTGCCAGCCACGCTGTGGAGTACTTGGACGCGTGTGATGGAGCATTGTCCTGCATGAAAATCATGTTTTTCTTGAAGGATGCAGACTTCTTCCTGTACCACTGCTTGAAGAAGGTGTCTTCTAGAAACTGGCAGTAGGACTGGGAGTTGAGCTTGACTCCATCCTCAACCCGAAAAGGCCCCACAAGCTCATCTTTGATGATACCAGCCCAAACCAGTACTCCACCTCCACCTTGCTGGCGTCTGAGTCGGACTGGAGCTCTCTGCCCTTTACCAATCCAGCCACGGGCCCATCCATCTGGCCCATCAAGACTCACTCTCATTTCATCAGTCCATAAAACCTTAGAAAAATCAGTCTTGAGATATTTCTTGGCCCAGTCTTGACGTTTCAGCTTGTGTGTCTTGTTCAGTGGTGGTCGTCTTTCAGCCTTTCTTACCTTGGCCATGTCTCTGAGTATTGCACACCTTGTGCTTTTGGGCACTCCAGTGATGTTGCAGCTCTGAAATATGGCCAAACTGGTGGCAAGTGGCATATTGGCAGCTGCACGCTTGACTTTTCTCAGTTCATGGGCAGTTATTTTGCGCCTTGGTTTTTCCACACGCTTCTTGCGACCCTGTTGACTATTTTCAATGAAACGCTTGATTGTTCGATGATCACGCTTCAGAAGCTTTGCAATTTTAAGAGTGCTGCATCCCTCTGCAAGATATCTCACTATTTTTGACTTTTCTGAGCCTGTCAAGTCCTTCTTTTGACCCATTTTGCCAAAGGAAAGGAAGTTGCCTAATAATTATGCACACCTAATATAGGGTGTTGATGTCATTAGACCACACCCCTTCTCATTACAAAGATGCACATCACCTAATATGCTTAATTGGTAGTAGGCTTTCGAGCCTATACAGCTTGGAGTAAGACAACATGCATAAAGAGGATGATGTGGTCAAAATACTCATTTGCCTAATAATTCTGCACGCAGTGTAGGTAGTGCAGCATTTGTCTGCGGTTTTGCTGCGTCACCGCATCTACACAGAGTGACAAACACTATTTGAAGAAATAATTTCTACTGGTGTGATTTACCAGTTGCCCCCCCCCCCCCAAAAAAAAACTGATTGAAGCAGGGATTTTATATACTAATAATATACGTTCTATATAGTACATTTAGGTTGTGCAGCATTTGTCTGCGGTTTTGCTGCATTTTACCACATCTACCCAGAGTGAAAAACACTATTGGAACCGATAATTTCTACTGGTGTGATTTACCAGTTGCCCCCCCAAAAAACTGATTGAGGCAGGGGTGTGATATACCTTCTTTCCCAAATACTGCTCTTCTATAGGGACTTTTGTCACAGGGTCATTTTGAAAATGACAGGCAGTGGAAGAGGCAGGCCATTCCGCAGGGGTGGTAGTGGTCGGGCAGGTGCACCAGGCCGGAGCCTAAGTGGGAAGTTGCAGAAGGTGCGTGCGATTACGTCAAAGGACGCACCAGACTTGGTTGAGTGGCTCACTCAGCCTTCCTCTTCTGCACCCTCCTCATCCTCTCTATCTGCACCCTCTTCACTCTCTGCTGTGTCCACCCCCAAAGACACCTCCACCACCACCATATCCCCTCCGCTCGAGTCAGAGGAATTAAGACCTTACCGATGCGCAGCCATTCTTGGCATCGGATCAGGAAGAGGAGGTATCATCGGTCGCCACCCAGCAGTCTGGCGACAGTCCCCAGATCAGCCCAAGGAGGGTGGTCCCCGCTGTTGCTGCCTACTCCGAGATCTCTAATGTCAGTGGTGGTGAAGGTGACAAATCCAATGATGACGTGTCGAAGGACATCACGTGGGTGCCCACAAGAGAGGAAGAGGAGGGGAGTTCAGAGGGAGAGACGGAGCAGCAGATAGGGAGGAGAAGCAGGCAGAAAGTACAGTGTACAGGAGGCAAAAAGCAGACTGCTAATGTATCTGGAACGAAACATCCACCATGCACGGTCACATCTGGCTCTCCCAGGACGCCGACACATGGCTCCGCAGTGTGGGCTTTTTTTTATGTGTCCGCTGCTGACAATAGTGTTGCCATCTGCAGCCTGTGCTGTCAATGCATAAGTTGCGGTAAGCCCAACACTTACCTAGGGACGACCGCCTTGAGAAGGCACCTGGCCTCCCATCACAAAGCCCAGTGGGAGCAACACTGTCAGAACCCACAAAGCCACACTCCCGGCGCTCACCGTCCTGCCTCTTCTCCTTTTCCTCTCTCCTGCCAGTTATCCTCCACTCCACCTTCCACCGTGCCGTCGTCGCGTTCATGTGGCAAAAGGCAGGCTTACTTGCCCCAAATGTTTGAGCGAAAAAAGATGATGACGCCGGATAACCCCCTTGCCCAACGGCTGACCGCTGGCTTGTCAGAACTGCTAGCCTGCCAACTACTGCCATATAAACCAGTGGCGGATCCAGAGCCTGGTCTCGGGAGGGGCACTTCCAGATTATTTTCTGTCCGCCGCCACAAAACAATGGTGCTTATAGAACAGACTACACAGTGTAGAGGTATACTGTATATTGTGTGGCACAGTGTATGCTATATGTGTATAACATAAACATATTTCACATGAAAACTTACAGTTACTTGGCTTGGCCCTTGGGGATCTCGGACACCACTTCACCACTTTGGCTGGGGGGCTCGGTGGAGCTGATGTTGTGTTTTATCCTAATGAGAAAGATTTCATAATAAGGATTTGGAGGAGGGGCAGAGGGATAGCAGAGCAGGGAGAGGCTGGTGCTGCTACTAGGGGGCTCATACCATGGGGGAGTAATAAAGCCCACCATTATGCCCCCCCCAGTAGAAATAATTCTCCTTATAATGTGTGCAAAAAATACCCCCTTGTAATGCCTCCAGTTGAGCTAATGTCCCCATAGTGCCCACATAATGTGCCAGTATAAAATACCCCTATATAGTGCCCCCAGTAAATGCCTCCATAGTGCTCCTCTCCCCCCTTCCTCCTAGTGCCCCCCATAATGTACCAGTATAAAATGCACCAGTAGATACCCTCAGTGTCCCCCATAATTTCCAAGTATAAAATACCCCTTCTTAGTGCCCCCCATAGATGACCCCATAGTACTCCTCTCCCCCCTTCCCCATAGTACCCACCATAATGTTTCCCAGTATAAAATTCTACTGTACAGAGCCCCCCATATAAAATGCCCCTTCTTTGTGGCCTCAGTAGATGCCCCTATAGTGCCCCCAATAATGTGCCAGTAATAAGTTCCCCCAATAATGTGCCAGTAATAACAGCCCCCAATAATGTGCCAGTAATAACAGCCCCCCCATCATGTGCCAGTAATAACAGCCCCCCCCCCATCATGTGCCGGTAATGACAACCCGCCCATCATGTGCCAGTAATGACAGCCCCCCATTATGTGCCAGTAATGACAGCCCCCCCATTATGTGCCAGAAATGACAGCCCCCCTTATGTGCCAGTAATGACAGCCCCCCATTATGTGCCAGTAATGACAGCCCCCCCATATGTGCCAGTAATGACAGCCCCCCCATTATGTGCCAGTAATGACAGCCCCCCCATTATGTGCCAGTAATGACAGCCCCCCATTATGTGCCAGTAATGACAGCCCCCCCTTTATGTGCCAGTAATGACAGCCACCCCATTATGTGCCAGTAATGACAACCCCCCATTATGTGCCAGTAATGACAGCCCCCCATTATGTGCCAGTAATGACAGCCCCTCATTATGTGCCAGTAATGACAGCCCCCCCATTATGTGCCAGTAATGAAAGCCCCCCCATTATGTGCCAGTAATGAAAGCCCCCCCATTATGTGCCAGTAATGAAAGCCCCCCATTATGTGCCAGTAATGACAGCCCCCCCCCATTATGTGCCAGTAAAAGTATTGTATATATAAAATAAAAAAAATAAACACTTATACTTACCTCCATGTCAGCGATGCGATGCAGGCCTCTTCTGGCCTGTGTCCCACGCTCTACGGCTCAGGCGGCGCGATGAAGTCATTGCGCCGCCTGCGCCGGCCTCAGATAGGCAGCCTATCAGAGGAAGGGAAAGGGACACGCCTCTCCCTCCCCTGCCTCAGCACAGGCATCTGTATCGCTGTCCTGAGGACGGCGATACAGATGACTATGGAGATGAGCGCTCATCTGTGCCCCGCCGCCGCCCCCCCCCCCCCACTTCTGAGCAGCTGGGGGGCGGCGGCGGGGCACAGATGAGCGCTCATCTCCATAGTCATCAGGACAGCGATACAGATGCCTGTGCTGAGGCAGGGGAGGGAGAGGCGTGTCCCTTTCCCTTCCTCTGATAGGCTGCCTATCTGAGGCCGGCGCAGGCGGCGCGATGACTTCATCGCGCCGCCTGAGCCGTAGAGCGTGGGACACAGGCCAGAAGAGGCCTGCATCGCATCGCTGACATGGAGGTAAGTATAAGTGTTTATTTTTTTAATTTTATATATACAATACTTTTACTGGCACATAATGGGGGGGGGCTGTCATTACTGGCACATAATGGGGGGCTTTCATTACTGGCACATAATGGGGGGGCTTCTGAGCGCTCATCTGTGCCCCCCCTCCCCCCATGGATCCGCCAGTGATATAAACTGGTGGACTCGGAGGCCTTTAGAAAATTTGTGGCCATTGGAACACCGCAATGGAAGGTCCCCGGAAGGAAATATTTCTCCCAGAAGGGCATCCCAGAGCTATATGGCCATGTTCAGCGGCAAGTGAATGCATCTCTGGCACACAGTGTCAGTGCCAAGATATTGCTGACCACAGACACATGGTCCAGCAAACACGGGCAGGAAAGGTACATAACTTTTACTGCCAACTGGGTGAACCTTCTGACAGCCGTCAAGCATGCAACCCGTGGCACCTGTGTAGATTTGGTGTTACCACCACAGATTGCATGCAGGCCTGCCTCCTCTTCTCCTCCTCCTACTCCATCCTCCCTCTCCTTCTCGGCAGATTCCTCCTTTTCCGCTGCTACCGTCTCTTCCGCTGCGCCCCCCAAGATCCCCAGAACCTATTCAACGTGCCAGGTGAGACATTGCCATGCTGTGCTGCGTCTGTTGTGCCTGGAAGCCAGGAGCCACACCGCTCCTGCACACCTTTCAGCTCTGCAGTTACAGGCAGATCAGTGGCTAACCCCGCTCAATTTGATAGTTGGTAAAGTGGTGTGCGACAACGGTGCCAATCTGCTGAGCGCGCTGAAACAGGGCAAAATGGCACACGTCCTGAACTTAGTCGTGCAGCGATTCGTTGCCAAATACTCCGGGGTCCAGGACGTCTTGCAGCAGGCCAGGAAAGTCTCTGGCCATTTTAGAAGATCTTACAGGGCCATGGCTCGCCTTGCTGACATTCAGCAGCGACACCACCTGCCCATCAGACGTCTGATTTGTGACTGCCTGACGCGATGGAACTCCACCTTGTATATGCTTGATAGGCTGCTCTATTAGAAACATGCAGTTAATGACTACCTGTACGAACTCTGAGGCAGGAAAGGTTCGGGGGAGCTTGTTTTTTTCCACCGCACCAGTGGCTACTCATGCGCGACGCATGCAGACTTCTGCGGCCATTTGATGAGATCACCAAACTGGTCAGTCGCAGCCAGGGCACCATCTGTAACATCGTAACTTACGCCTTCTTTCTAGAGCAGGGCTGGCCAACCTGCGGCTCTCCAGCTGTTGTACAACTACAACTCCTACCATGCCCTGCTGTAGGTTGATAGCTGTTAGCAGACTGGGCATGCTGGGAGTTGTAGTTTTGCAACAGCTGGAGAGCCGCAGGTTGGCCATACCTGTTCTAGAGCGTGAATTGCGTAGTGTCATTGATCAAGCCGTCGAGGAGCAGGAAGATGAGGAAATCCCAATGCTGGATGAATTCCCAGGGGGGGCTACTCCATCTGAGACAAGTCAGCAACAGGAGTCTGAAGAGGAGTCAGAGGAGGATGGTGTCGGGGCGGAGGAGGAGCAAGAAGAGCATGCTTTAAACGTTTCTGGGATCCCTGGTGTTGTCCGTGGTTGGGGGGAGGAGAATGAGGACGACATTATGCTGGATGATGAGCAGGAGCCAGGTCACTCCACTGCTTCCAGTTATTGATTTTTACGATTGGGTGACTAAAATAATAGATGGAGGAGGTGCAGTAGACATCGCTTATCTAGACTTTAGTAAGGCTTTTGATACTGTCCCACATAGAAAGCTTATCAATAAAGTGCAGTCTTTGGGCTTGGACTCCCATATTGTTGAATGGATTAGGCAGTGGCTGAGGGACAGGCAACAGAGGGTTGTAGTCAATGGAGTATATTCAGACCAAGGTCTTGTTACCAGTGGGGTACCTCAGGGATCTGTTCTGGGACCCATATTGTTTAATATCTTTATCAGCGAAATTGCAGAAGGCCTCGATGGTAAGGTGTGTCTTTTTGCTGATGACACAAAGATTTGTAACAGGGTTGATGTTCCTGGAGGGATACACCAAATGGAAAAGGACTTAGGAAAACTAGAGGAATGGTCAAAAATATGGCAACTAAAATTTAATGTTGATAAGTGCAAGATAATGCACCTGGGACGTAAAAACCCAAGAGCAGAATATAAAATCAGTGATACAGTCCTAACCTCAGTATCTGAGGAAAGGGATTTAGGGGTCATTATTTCAGAAGACTTCCCAGAGATGCTTAGCACTTGTTGGCCCTTTTGCCTTCACTCTGCGGTCCAGCTCACCCCAAACCATTTCGATTGGGTTCAGGTTCGGTGACTGTGGAGGCCAGGTCATCTGGCGCAGCACCCCATCACTGTCCTTCATGGTCAAATAGCCCTTACTTTCAAAGTTTTCCCGATTTTTCGGCTGACTGACTGACCTTCATTTCTTAAAGTAATGATGGCCACTCGTTTTTCGCATTGAAATAATTTATGAATGGAGATCACAAATTCGAATAATACATCTGGTATGTCACTGTCCATGTTGTGGGACTATTTGTGCACTTCTAGTAAGTATTTGGTAGCTGCAAATATGACCTGAAGGTATTCCAGGTTCACCTGCCTTTAAATTGAATGGGGCCCACGGTAAACTTGCGGTTCGCGATCATTTGATCGCGTTCGTGAACCGTCCCGGCCGATGTTCGTCCATCACTATTAATGCATTTGAGTGTAACTGCCTTATTTTGGCAGATATTATACAAACCGGATTCCCAAAAAGTTGGGACACCTACAAATCGTGAATAAAAACTGAATGCAATGATGTGGAGGTGCCAACTTCTAATATTTTATTCAGAATAGAACATAAATCACGGAAGAAAAGTTTAAACTGAGAAAATGTACCATTTTAAGGGAAAAATATGTTGAATCAGAATTTCATGGTGTCAACAAATCCCCAAAAAGTTGGGACAAGGCCATTTTCACCACTGTGTAGCATCTCCCCTTCTTCTTACAACACTCAACAGACGTCTGGGGACCGAGGAGACCAGTTTCTCAAGTTTAGAAATAGGAATGCTCTCCCATTCTTGTCTAATACAGGCCTCTAACGGTTCAATCATCTTGGGCCTTCTTTGTTGCACCTTCCTCTTTATGATGCGCCAAATGTTCTCTATAGGTGAAAGATCTGGACTGCAGACTGGCCATTTCAGTACCCGGATCCTTCTCCTACGCAGCCATGATGTTGTGATTGATGCAGAATGTGGTCTGGCATTATCTTGTTGAAAAATGCAGGGTCTTCCCTGAAAGAGATGACGTCTGGATGGGAGCATATGTTGTTCTAGAACCTGAATATATTTTTCTGCATTGATGGTGCCTTTCCAGACATGCAAGCTGCCCATGCCACACGCACTCATGCAACCCCATACTATCAGAGATGCAGGCTTCTGAACTGAGCGTTGATAACAACTTGGGTTGTCCTTGTCCTCTTTGGTCCGGATGACATGGCGTCCCAGATTTCCAAAAAGAACTTCGAATCGTGACTCATCTGACCACAGAACAGTCTTCCATTTTGCCACACTCCATTTTAAATGATCCCTGGCCCAGTGAAAACCGCCTGAGCTTGTGGATCTTGCTTAGAAATGGCTTCTTCTTTGCACTGTAGAGTTTCAGCTGGCAACGGTGGATGGCACGGTGGATTGTGTTCACTGACAATGGTTTCTGGAAGTATTCCTGAGCCCATTCTGTGATTTCCTTTACAGTAGCATTCCTGTTTGTGGTGCAGTGTCGTTTAAGGGCCCGGAGATCACGGGCATCCAGTATGGTTTTACGGCCTTGACCCTTACGCACAGAGATTCTCTGAATCTTCGGATGATGTTATGCACAGTTGATGATGATAGATGCAAAGTCTTTGCAATTTTTCGCTGGGTAACACCTTTCTGATATTGCTCCACTATCTTTCTGCGCAACATTGTGGGAATTGGTGATCCTCTACCCATCTTGGCTTCTGAGAGACACTGCCACTCTGAGAAGCTCTTTTTATACCCAATCATGTTGCCAATTTACCTAATTAGTGTTAATTGGTCTTCCAGCTCTTCGTTATGCTCAAATTTACTTTTTCCAGCCTCCTATTGCTACTTGTCCCAACTTTTTGGGGATTTGTTGACACCGTGAAAATTGGAATCAACGTATTTTTCCTTTAAAATGATACATTTACTCGTATTAAACGTTTTATCTGTCATCTACGTTCTATTACAAATAAAATATTGACATTTGCCATCTCCACATCATTGCATTCAGTTTTTTTTCACAATTTGTTTAGTGTCCCAACTTTTTTGGAATCCGGTTTGTATAAATAGCCCGTAATAGTATATATTTTGTGTGGCTGATGCCTTTGCATTGAACTTTATGATTTTACATTGGCTTAGTCTACACATGATGTTCTAAATGTATCATTGTACTGGCAACATAGAAACATAGAAACATAGAATGTGTCGGCAGATAAGAACCATTTGGCCCATCTAGTCTGCCCAATATACTGAATACTATGTATAGCCCCTGGCCCTATCTTATGTGAAGGATGGCCTTATGCCTATCCCGTGCATGCTTAAACTCCTTCACTGTATTTGTAGCTACCACTTCTGCAGGAAGGCTATTCCATGCATCCACTACTTTCTCAGTAAAGTAATACTTCCTGATATTACTTTTAAACCTTTGCCCCTCTAATTTAAAACTATGTCCTCTTGTAGCAGTTTTTCTTCTTTTAAATATTCTCTCCTCTTTTACCTTGTTGATTCCCTTTATGTATTTAAAAGTTTCTATCATATCCCCTCTGTCTCATCTTTCTTCTAAGCTATACATGTTAAGGTCCTTTAATCTTTCCTGGTAAGTTTTATCCTGCAATCCATGTACCAGTTTAGTAGCTCTTCTCTGAACTCTCTCCAAAGTATCAATATCCTTCTGGAGATATGGTCTCCAGTACTGAGCACAATACTCCAAATGAGGTCTCACTAGTGCTCTGTAGAGCGGCATGAGCACCTCCCTCTTTCTACTGGTAATTCCTCTCCCTATACACCCAAGCATTCTGCTAGCATTTCCTGCTGCTCTATGACATTGTCTGCCTACCTTTAAGTCTTCTGAAATAATGACCCCTAAATCCCTTTCCTCAGATACTGAGGTTAGGACTGTATCACAGATTTTTTATTCTGCTCTTGGGTTGCTCTGGGCAACATGCTCTGGGCAACATGTTCAACACTAAACATGTATATTAATGTCCTGTTTATGTCTGTAAATAGTTAGTATAGCTAAAACGTTTTTTAATATATATGTGTAATCATTATATATTGAGAACATAATTCTCAATTAACAATATTTGTGGTCAAAACCTCATTTACACCTTGCGTTTTTTTTTCACTTAAAAGGCAATTTGATTCTAGTTATTATTATAATAACAAATTTGACTATGGGAGTATATGGCAGTCTATTATACCACACATATCATTTTACTATTAAAGATGAATATAAAATGTAAATAATAATAATAAAAAAAAATTATATATATATATATATATATATATATATAAATAAAAAATAAAAATATGTATAAAATGTGACACATACAATATGACATAATATTGTATTTATATGCTACTTAGATACTTAGATCTTGGTTTGATACTTAGATCTTGGTTCACATAATATTTTCAAAGCGTGGAATGGATGGTAACTCATCAGCTGTGACTTATTACCATCTCGGCTTCTATTTACTCTGGGCAAATATAATATTTACACATGGACAATAACATCTATTGAATGAAACACCATCCAAAAACACAGTTACAATAAACTGTTTGGCTATTTTTTATAATTTTTTATAAATTTTTATGCGTGACCTCCGCATGATATATTAATATATTAATTTATAATATTTTGATGTATTTTTTTAATAGCATTTTAATGAATGTTTATACAAATAGTGAATTAATAAAATACAGGTGATTTGTTGAGAGCCAGTCTCATTAGTAGATTATTTGTATTTTTTGGTGCCGTAGGGTGAACGGCAGATTGTGCTCCACAATAGCTGGTGAGCTCCCTCAGCGTGTGAATATTAATAGCTGTGTGTTGAGTTACTTTGAGGGTACACCAAATTTACACTGTTATACAAGCTGTACACTGACTACTTTACATTGTATCAAAGTGTCATATCTCCAGTGTTGTGTCATGAAAAGATATAATAAAATATTTAAAAAAATGCGATGGATATACTCACTTTTGTGAGATACTATGTGTGTGTATATATATATATATATATAGAATGATGCAAATTCAGGGCAGCACACCTAGTAAAAAATGCTGGGTGCCAGCGGTGTCGACACTAGGTCCAAAAGTGTCAAATAGACAAAGAAATAAGTACACCGCAGCACATCCGTCTGGTGAAAAGTGGTGGGATCCTTTATTCACCCAGGTAGCGACGTTTCGGTCCGCTTACTGGGACCATTTTCAAGCAATGCATACATTACAATTGTGGGTTTTTATGTGGTCATCTCAATTTACATACATAAGTGGTACTTAAACAAAATAGTGCAAATAAAATACAATACATTTTGAGTACATACATCCGAACATCATATAAGAGAGACAATGCAGTCAAATGCATGAATACATGTAGTTCAGATATAGGAAACCATCAGTGCATAAAATATATACTTATAACACTAAAGTGATGATCAGAATTAAATAATTGTCACCTGTAAATGTGACGTTGTAGGAGGGCCTGGTATGGAATCGGGCAAGCTCAGGTTACAGGTGGACACAGGGTTCCGTGCTGTGTCTCGTGGATGCGGCGTCCCGGAACTAGATTTGCGCATGTCCGTGACGTCGTTGAAAAGGCGGTCACGTGTTCACAATGGTGTGTCACATGATCGCCGCGTCACCGGCACCATAAACAAGGTGTTACGATATCAATAAAAAGTAGCATCTAAGGTCAAATGTCATTCAGGAGGCTTTTCCCAGGGTACAGGATCGGGTGATGTGCTATCAAGCGATGCACTATCACTCGGGTTATGTAAATGAGGGAGGAGGGGACAGCATCTGCTGATGCCCTAACATTCCCTACATTAACCCTTACCGGGCAAAAGACTTCCAGAATTGACCATAACAAAAGAGGAAAACGCATACGAAAGACGCATTCATGTGATTACAAAAGAAAATGCAATGTAGTCCGGGATGAACCGCGCATATCCAGAACATCTGTCCTCCTGCTGAGCTGAACCCTTCCATCCATAGGTCCTATATGTGGAATAAAAAAGTGAAAAATGTGAATAATAAAAAAAATATATATTATCCAAATATATTTTGGTTAAAAACATAACAAATTTCTCATTACTGGGATCGACAAGGATACAAGAACGTGTCATCATATGAATAACCATTCACGCTTTTTAAGCATTTTAATGCGGTTACCTCCCCTTGCCACGCACAGGAGGTAACCGCATTAAAATGCTTAAAAAGCGTGAATCCGAGTGGATCTTTAAATTACAATCTATTAAGCCGAACGGCCTAAATGTAGAGTACAAACCTTGGTTATTCACATGATGACACGTTCTTGTATCCTTGTCGATCCCAGTAATGAGAAATTTGTTATGTTTTTAACCAAAATATATTTGGATAATATATATATTTTTTTATTATTCACATTTTTCACTTTTTTATTCCACATATAGGACCTATGGATGGAAGGGTTCAGCTCAGCAGGAGGACAGATGTTCTGGATATGCGCGGTTCATCCCGGACTACATTGCATTTTCTTTTGTAATCACATGAATGCGTCTTTCGTATGCGTTTTCCTCTTTTGTTATGGTCAATTCTGGAAGTCTTTTGCCCGGTAAGGGTTAATGTAGGGAATGTTAGGGCATCAGCAGATGCTGTCCCCTCCTCCCTCATTTACATAACCCGAGTGATAGTGCATCGCTTGATAGCACATCACCCGATCCTGTACCCTGGGAAAAGCCTCCTGAATGACATTTGACCTTAGATGCTACTTTGTATTGATATCGTAACACCTTGTTTATGGTGCCGGTGACGCGGCGATCATATGACACACCATTGTGAACACGTGACCGCCTTTTCAACGACGTCACGGACATGCGCAAATCTAGTTCCGGGACGCCGCATCCACGAGACACAGCACGGAACCCTGTGTCCACCTGTAACCTGAGCTTGCCCGATTCCATACCAGGCCCTCCTACAACGTCACATTTACAGGTGACAATTATTTAATTCTGATCATCACTTTAGTGTTATAAGTATATATTTTATGCACTGATGGTTTCCTATATCTGAACTACATGTATTCATGCATTTGACTGCATTGTCTCTCTTATATGATGTTCGGATGTATGTACTCAAAATGTATTGTATTTTATTTGCACTATTTTGTTTAAGTACCACTTATGTATGTAAATTGAGATGACCACATAAAAACCCACAATTGTAATGTATGCATTGCTTGAAAATGGTCCCAGTAAGCGGACCGAAACGTCGCTACCTGGGTGAATAAAGGATCCCACCACTTTTCACCAGACGGATGTGCTGCGGTGTACTTATTTCTTTATATATATATATATATATATATATATATATAGAGAGAGAGAGAGAGATGAAAGTTCAGGGCAGCACTCCTGGTAGTAAGTATTTGGGTGCCAGCGATGAAAACACCTTACCAAGGTGTATGATATAGAGTGAATAAATGACACCGCGGCACATCCGTTGGTGAAGAAAAAGTGGAATCCTTTATTCACCTATGCGACGTTTCGGTCCGCTTACTGGGACCATTGAGAATGGTCCCAGTAAGCGGACCGAAACGTCGCATAGGTGAATAAAGGATTCCACTTTTTCTTCACCAACGGATGTGCCGCGGTGTCATTTATTCATATATATGTGTGTAAAACAAGAAAAGAGGGACGTAGCGCCCCATGTGCGGTGTCACTTTGTAGAGAGCGGTTTGATAAAGGTTAGGGTATGCTTACCATCTGTGGTTGTGAGGAGTCACAACCACTGTAGAGAGCCTTGCTGTTAATTATAGTTCGCCGACCAGCACACCGGCCAGGCTGCAGCCGCGGTCACTCTGTGGTGCCCCAGTAGATGAAGTGTACACAGTGGAAGTATCAAAAGGAAAACTGGTTAGATCTGTATTTTGACCGAAAATGATTGAGGTCTAAATTACTACTTTTTTTTTATTTATGAATAGTTTTAATGAGTTCTTGATAAAAATAATTATTTGTTGGAATTAGAATAGATGAATGCATCATCAAATTATATTTTTATGTTTAAACTTTTTATATAGTTTTGATTGTTTATGTAGATTATCACTATATATATATATATAGTATATATATATATACACTCACCTAAAGAATTATTAGGAACACCATACTAATACGGTGTTGGACCCCCTTTTGCCTTCAGAACTGCCTTAATTCTACGTGGCATTGATTCAACAAGGTGCTGATAGCATTCTTTAGAAATGTTGGCCCATATTGATAGGATAGCATCTTGCAGTTGATGGAGATTTGAGAGATGCACATCCAGGGCACGAAGCTCCCGTTCCACCACATCCCAAAGATGCTCTATTGGGTTGAGATCTGGTGACTGTGTGGGCCATTTTAGTACAGTGAACTCATTGTCATGTTCAAGAAACCAATTTGAAATGATTCGAGCTTTGTGACATGGTGCATTATCCTGCTGGAAGTAGCCATCAGAGGATGGATACATGTTCTCATTCTGTTTACGCCAAATTCGGACTCTACCATTTGAATGTCTCAACAGAAATCGAGATTCATCAGACCAGGCAACACTTTTCCAGTCTTCAACAGTCCAATTTTGGTGAGCTCGTGCAAATTGTAGCCTCTTTTTCCTATTTGTAGTGGAGATGAGTGGTACCCGGTGGGGTCTTCTGCTGTTGTAGCCCATCCGCCTTAAGGTTGTGCGTGTTGTGGCTTCACAAATGCTTTGCTGCATACCTCGGTTGTAACGAGTGGTTATTTCCGTCAACGTTGCTCTTCTATCAGCTTGAATCAGTCGGCCCATTCTCCTCTGACCTCTAGCATCCACAAGGCATTTTCGCCCACAGGACTGCCGCATACTGGATGTTTTTCCCTTTTCACACCATTCTTTGTAAACCCTAGAAATGGTTGTGCGTGAAAATCCCAGTAACTGAGCAGATTGTGAAATACTCAGACCGGCCCGTCTGGCACCAACAACCATGCCACGCTCAAAATTGCTTAAATCACCTTTCTTTCCCATTCTGACATTCAGTTTGGAGTTCAGGAGATTGTCTTGACCAGGACCACACCCCTAAATGCATTGAAGCAACTGCCATGTGATTGGTTGACTAGATAATTGCATTAATGAGAAATAGAACAGGTGTTCCTAATAATTCTTTAGGTGAGTGTATATATATATATATCAAAAGGAAAACTGGTAAAAAACTTATTTTGACCGATTTTTCCGGTGCTTACTTGGAAGGATTCAGACCCAAGTCATCGGACAGATAAGGGGTTAACTTTTATTTGCAGGGTATCCAATGCGTTTCGAGAGCTGTATTGCCCTCTTCTTCAGGACTGTATACACTTATGATACCTTGATGTATCCTGTCCTTTTTCACTGCTCCTTTACAGACCTGTCATAGTTCGCAAGCAAAAGAGATAGAACAAAATGTATTTTTTACCCCTTTAGGAGGCGTCACCATCGCTCGGATGAGAAGTGTATATTAAAATATAGCTTTTAGTGGGTTATTATCTTCCAAAGATTTTTTCTTTTTTACATATGTATTAAAATTTAAATTACTAGCACATACGTTAAAAATACTCAATTAGAGGTCAATCAAATGATGTCATAACATAAATTTTAAATAAAAGCAATTTTTACTCACTTCACCCAGGAGGTACCGGATGGGATAAACTCAAAACACCCACTGAATAGTACCGAGGATCTAGTGAAATTTATTGAAGAAATTAACCAGAACAATTGGGGACTAAAATTTACCTCCGAACACCACCCAAAAGAGGCAACTTTTCTTGATATTAATATCAAAATAATAGCAAATAAAATCACTACCAGAACCCATTTCAAAAAAGTAGACTCCAACAGTTATTTAGATTACTCAAGCTGTCATTACTCAAAATGGAGAAACAATATACCCTATGGACAGATGAAACGAGTTAGGAGGAACTGCTCAGATACAAAAGTGATGGAAAAACAAATAAAAGTCCTGAAAGACAGGTTCAGGGATAAGGGATATCCAAAAGGATTGATCAACACCTCCGCTAGACGAGCAACCTCTATCAGTCAAGATATTGCCCTACAACCTGCCCCAGCTAAAATACATTGCATATAGTTGAGATCGCTGATGAAGTAGTGTTTGTCACTCCAGCTTTTCTAATGTAGAACGTATATATGAAAAATACAAAGATACTTCCAGCCACAAGATCCTGAAATGTAACATACCCTACATAATCACGCAAAAGAGAATACAAGCATTCTTATCTTTTCCTAGCCTAGATAGTCTGGTGTCGAGTGGGGAGAACGTCACTTCTGGTGCGTTCCATGCTGGAGCGCAAACCGGAAGTGACGTTCCGACGCCAGCTCCTAGCCATCCGAGATGAAGAAACAACATTTTAACAAACAATGCAAGTACTAGCCATTTAGGCTCTGAATTACTTTAGCCCCAATGACTTGTACCTGTAAAGGGGCGTCACCTCCGGTCCGTTCCTGGATGGAGCGCAAACCGGAAGTGACGCTCGGGACTCCGCTCTTCACCTGAAACAAACCAATCGGTTCCCCTAACCATAAGGCATCTGAAGCAAAATAACTGTAACCACAATGATGTATATTCTAACTATTAACTTTTATTCTGTGAGTATTAACTTCTATTCTGTGATTCTTATGGAACATTATTCTTGTGTAGAGTGAGGGGGATGTCACTTCCGGTGCCTTCCACGCTGGAACGCAAACCGGAAGTGACATTTCCCCCCGTTTTTGGTGCCCTTTCTTCAAACATTTTATGTATTTATACCCCTCAAAACATGTATGATGTCATATGCTTCTGATGAAGGTTTTTTTTCTTATACCCTGAAACGCGTTGAGAAAGATACCTTCACCCCACCCTGTGGTTCAATAAAGACGATTGACAAAAGGCTCGACTGGACTGCTGTCATTCCGTGAGATCTTACAGGCGACCCAGGCGCAGGAGGTTATCCGGTGGGTGTTTTGAGTTTATCCCATCTGGTACCTCCTGGGTGAAGTGAGTCAAAATTGCTTTTATTTTAAATTTATGTTATGACATCATTTGATTGACCTCTAATTGAATGATTTTAACGTATGTGCTAGTAATTTAAATTTTAATACATATATAAAAAAGAAAAAATCTTTGGAAGATAATAACCCACTAAAAGCTATATTTTAATATACACTTCTCATCCGAGGGATGGTGGCGCCTCCTAAAGGGGTAAAAAATACATTTTGTTCTATCTCTTTTGCCTATACCTTATCCATTAGGGGACCCCCCTGATGGTTTTTCCCCTGGCAGCCTAATATCCCTCTGACACCAAAAATACGGAAATACATAAGTTCCGCCTTCTTTAAATACTTTTCACAGGTCTCTCCTCTGGTGCCCTGCTGGATATTCTCGAACTTCTTCTGTAGAAGAATAGAGATTAACCCCCCTTCCTTTTTTATCTCCTTTACCTTACGTTTGTTCGGCCGATGGGTGACCAACGGCCGACCAGGGGTGCGGTGGCTGACTTAGGTCGGATCTGCTTTGAAAAAGATATACCGGATCTCTTCGTGAGAATAGTGAAAGAAATCAAAAGAATACCAATACAAGACGAAATACTGTTACCGGACACCATTCCAATGAGCACTTGGCTTACCATATCTGAAGGACAAAAAGACTCTACTGAAGAAAATACCCATGGAAATCAACGTAAGACCACAAATACGTCTACTCTGGGAAACATTAAGGACTTTCTAAGAAACAAAATAGACTGGTTCTTTTTATTTATCTATGAACGTTTAAAGATCATTCCACATGGCTTGAGAACCCCCCTCAAACCAACTTTAGAAAATTACCCAGCGTTCACTAAGACCTGGCTATCAATTAATGATACCTGTTCACTAAATTTAATAAGATTATTAATAATAAAAAGGAAAACAATCTGTCAAGATTTAGGCATATCCCTAAAACATCTCCTTGCAAATCAATCTCATGATCTGAACATGAATTATATTACCAATCTAGCAAGAATTTTTGAATACAATGAAGTAACTAAAAAATGCAGAAAACTCTTGAGAGATATAGGTGACTATAAATCAGAAAAGATCAGATCATGGGAGAGAAAATACCCATACCAGGCAAGATATCACCAGCTCCTGGTCAAGACTCCAGTTCCCACTTACCCTCCCCGGTTAGAAAAAACACAACTAGAAAAAACACAACCACAAAACCAACCGCCCAAACACACTGGTCCTGGAAGGCTTTTTTACAATAGCAAATACCAAAAACACTCTAAACCTCTATCAGGAATACCACCAAAAACTTATGATCCCAATCTGTCGGTTTATAAACTCATCAAACCTGATACCACTTCACCCACTGCTAATGGCATTACACCACCTACCACTCTACCTACCATCAATGGTAGAGCACAAAAAAATAAAACACCAAACCTAGAGACAGAATCTTCCAGAACACACCATCAGCCTATGTACAACACTGACCCACAGAAAACTGCAATACAGAACTGCCCTCGGCCAGAATCCGTTCGACTCAAACTAATATAGTCATACCTCATCCCCCAGAAGATGGGGCCCAAAACGAGAACACCAGTATCTCAGAATCAATCCTCAATGCATCTACACATTCCCATTCTAGCGATCAATCCGAGACGTTTTTAGCATTACCCTCCAACCTATCTGAGAACTCTTTTTTAGGGAAGCTTTCATCTGCACCGCCCACAACACCATCGAACACCCCATTGAGAAACAATATATCCAGCATCTAGATTCTCAGTCCATTCTTCACCCCGACAGGTCCGACACCAGTTCCAAAACACCGCCCTCAAAAAATTACACAATTCTTCAGTCCAATACCACTAACAAGAAAAAGACCCATAAAAGAAGACGAGGGTGTAGAGGAGGAAAGTCTAAAAGAAAAAACTCAACCTTACTCCTCCCTTCCAGACTCCACCAAATCCGTAGGATTAACTCTTTCACCCTCAGAGGCATCAACATCGACTGAAGAACCCAACCTAATAGCCCAAAAGAAAGGCATTTTTAACCTTTCTAAACATATTTTAAAATCTGACAAAATACTATTCTTGAGTAAGAGCCTATCTTTTTGCCCTACTCAATATCCTGATCTGTTTGAGCTGTTTGTTGACCTCAATCAATACATACGCAAACTAACTTTAAAAAGACATTTCAAAATAAAAAACTTGAACAAAGAAAATGGTATAAGCCCCACCCCCAACATCAACACCACACCACTAATAAATTCCACCTCTATAGAAACATCTGAACCAGCACCGATCCATCTAATTTAAAACTGAAATCTTCTTTCTATCCTCTAGAAAGCAGGGGCCCACATTTAGAGAGCTTTTTCAATATAGTTCTCGACGACTTGAAAACCCTAACAGACACACAATCTAATAAACCAACACTCAATCTTACTAGACGTGAAAACAAAGCTCTTAAACATCTGAAGCAAAATAAAAAGGTGGTAATAAAAAGTGCAGATAAGGGAGGGGGTATAGTCATCATGGACCAAAACTATTATCTAGAAGAATCACTGAGAATCCTATCGGATGCTGAGTATTACAGCATCATCAATGAAGATCCCACTCCAATTTTTAAAAAGGAATTGCAAATCTTGATTGATTCAGGATATAGCACAGGAATTTTAAATAAAAATGAAAAATCTTTTGTTTTCAACACCCACCCGACAATAGCCCGGTTTTATTTTCTTCCGAAAATCCATAAATCCATCACATGTCCACCTGGTAGGCCAATCATCTCTGGCATCGATTCCCTCACCTCTAACCTCTCAACATACATTGATAAATATCTTCAGAAATATGTCCTCAAACTTCCCTCCTACCTCAGGGACTCCTCCCACCTGATTAATATACTGGATGAGATTGTATGGAAGCCCCACTACATTTGGGTAACGCTTGACATAGCCTCATTTTATAGTAATATCCAACATAATCTGGGCCTAGAAGCAGCATGACACTTCTTGGATAATGATATAGAAATGTCTTCAACACAAAAAGAGTTCATTTTGGACTCAATTTCTTTTATTTTAAAACATAACAATTTTATTTTTAATGAAAAATTTTACACACAGAAGAAAGGAACAGCTATGGGGACAAAATTTGCCCCATCATACGCTAATTTGTTTGTGGGACACTTTGAACAAAAAATAGGATTGATGTCAAACAAAAATATTGTAATATTCAAAAGATTCATAGATGACATTATTGCCATGAGTTAGAGGTCCCAGGAGAGACCACCGTGTCGTCAAGCAATAAACAAATGGAAATCAGGTACAGACACATAAGAGTTTATTGCACAAACAAAAACCAGGGAAGGCAGCACAGACAAAACATGAGCTCTATGTACCGTCAGCACAGTGGGAGAAAACCCCTACTGCGCCACTGTCTAGTAATACTCCAGAGGGGCGTGACTAAGCAACTCCTGGTATTCACTAGGGCCCCAGATGGTAGGGTTAGACTTTGCAGCAGGAAGTTGCCAGGGTCCACTCCAGAGCGTGAACTAGACAGTGACAGCAGGAACAAAAAGGACAACAGGTACCAGAAGGTACTGACGGCACATAGGCATACATAACAGACAGGCAAATACAAACAGGGCAACTAATAACACAAGCAGAGGTACATAGCAAGAAAACAGGAGTGACAATGAGCAGAGAAGGACTTGCTCCACCAGTGGTATACTGCGTGGCCTTGCGCATAGCACTCTGCAGCTAGGCGCGCTGCAGCAACGGCTTGCTGAACCGAGACATATGAATACACACAAGGTAACTAAAAATACAAGCAGGAGTTCACACAATGGAGCAGGAGTGGCAATGAGCAGAGAAGGACTTGCTGCACCAGTAGTAAACTGCATGGCCTTGTGCATGCCACTCTGCTGCAAAGAAATGTGCAGCAAGGGCTTGCTGAACACAGACATATAACATAACAAACATAACTGGCAGAACAGATAACAGAAACATAGGAAAGAGGACGGGAATGAACAAGTAGGAAACCCACAGAGCACAGACAGACACGGATCCCATGGGTCAGTAGCATGGGAGAGTGAGTACAAACAGGAGAAGGACAAGACAACACACACCAGGAGCGCTGACACAGAACTGAGGAAACCTCAGCCTTATATACAGGTTCCATGGGTGCAGCAGAGAGGCCACACCCATGGAGCAGACAGAGAGGATTAACTCCTAATAGGAACACAGGGGAGTTAACCCATACAGAACCACAAATAGCACACAGAAACAAAACTTCAGCGAGGAGCGCAGAACGAGCAAGGACGGAAGGTCACAGCCAGAGGTAACTACTGTGACACTCATATTCATATGGGACAATAGTACAGAGGATCTAGTGAAATTCATTAAAGAAATTAACCAAAACAATTGGGGACTAAAATTTACCTCCGAACACCACCCAAAAGAGGCAACTTTTCTTGATATTAATATCAAAATAATAGCAAATAAAATCACTACCAGAACCCATTTCAAAAAAGTAGACTCCAACAGTTATTTAGATTACTCAAGCTGTCATTACTCAAAATGGAGAAACAATATACCCTATGGACAGATGAAACGAGTTAGGAGGAACTGCTCAGATACAAAAGTGATGGAAAAACAAATAAAAGTCCTGAAAGACAGGTTCAGGGATAAGGGATATCCAAAAGGATTGATCAACACCTCCGCTAGACGAGCAACCTCTATCAGTCAAGATATTGCCCTACAACCTGCCCCAGCTAAAACCATTAAAGATGATAGTTATCAATATAACCTTATCACCCGGTACAACATTCATCACACCAATATCAGACAAACCCTCACTAAACATTGGGGCATCCTCCTCAAAGACCCCATTCTCAAAAAAATTCTACCGAAACATCCCTCAATTACATTTAGGAGAGCCAAAACCCTAAAAAATTTGATTGCCCCCTCTTGTCCAAAACTTACCATGAATCCCGAGACCACCCATGATTGTTCAGATAAGATGGGGATATGTAAATGTGCCTCAAAGAAATGTCTTTGCTGCCCAATGATCTCTCATGGAGTTAATACGGTAAACATCCCTAACCCTAAGATAACTAAAGACGAGTCCCTTTGGACCATCAAACAGGAACTAAACTGTGGGTCAAAAAATGTAATCTACCTCCTCTACTGTCCATGTGGTCTAAAGTACATCGGAAGAACCACCCAGACAGTCAGAGAGAGGATGAATGAGCACCGCTCAAACATTAGACGCAGCATCCTCACCCACAGCGTCTCGCGACACTATACAGAGATTCATAATAGTGATCCATCTAGCTTGAGGGTTTCACCGCTAGAACAGACATTTACCTATCAGCAACTCTGTCGCAAAGAAATGCACTGGATATATAAATTTAACACCCTTGTTCCGTTTGGACTCAATGAGACCCTGGAATACTCAAACTACTAGAATACCTTCCACTCCTTGATCAGAGTGTGGGAAATGTTTTTCCCAAATAACCAATAGACCAGTGCATCAACAATTATGCTTTCGAACACTCGTATATACATACTCTTTTTCCCATATATATTAGCATGTTGACTTTTGGACCAAAATATTTATACCATCATCCAAGATCTTTGATGTATAAACAAACATGATGTCTTTTTAACATTTTTTGTATTTTTAGTACTTTTTAGGAATGTATTCTTACATAAATAGTCTTAACACCTTTTTAATATATCTTAACATATTTATATTTATATATATATATATATATATATATATATATATATTTCATTGATACATAACTACTACTCTTAATCTCCATTGTTCTTTTATATATACCTCCTAACATGCTTTTAGAAAAACACACCATCTTAATACAAAATTACTACATCTCTAGCTGCAGTACATTGCATATAGTTGAGATCGCTGATGCGTTCCAGGGTGGAACGCAAACCGAAAGTAGTGTTTGTCACTCCGGCTTTTCTAATGTAGAACGTATATATGAAAAATACAAAGATACTTCCAGCCACAAGATCCTGAAATTTAACATACCCTACATAATCACGCAAAAGAGAATACAAGCATTCTTATCTTTTCCTAGCCTAGATAGTCTGGTGTCGAGTGGGGAGAACGTCACTTCCGGTGCGTTCCATGCTAGAGCGCAAACCGGAAGTGACGTTCCGACGCCAGCTCCTAGCCATCCGAGATGAAGAAACAACATTTTAACAAACACTGCAAGTACTAGCCATTTAGGCTCTGAATTACTTTAGCCCCAATGACTTGTACCTGTAAAGGGGCGTCACGTCCGGTCCGTTCCTGGATGGAGCGCAAACCGGAAGTGACGCTCGGGACTCTGCTCTTCACCTGAAACAAACCAATCGGTTCCCCTAACCATAAGGCATCTTTAATTGTACTGTAACCACAATGATGTATATTCTAACTATTAACTTTTATTCTGTGAGTATTAACTTCTATTCTGTGATTCTTATGGAACATTATTCTTGTGTAGAGTGAGGGGGACGTCACTTCCGGTCCCTTCCACGCTGGAACGCAAACCGGAAGTGACGTTTTCCCCCGTTTTTGGCGCCCTTTCTTCAAACATTTTATGCATTTATACCCCTCAAAACATGTATGATTTATACCCCTCAAAATATGCTCCTGATGAAGGTTTTTTTCTTATACCCTGAAATGCGTTGAGAAAGATACCTTCACCCCACCCTGTGGTTCAATAAAGACGATTGACAAGAGGCTCGACTGGACTGCTGTCATTCCGTGAGATCTTACAGGCGACCCAGGCGCAGGAGGTTATTCGGTGGGTGTTTTGAGTTTATCCCATCTCGTACCTCCTGGGTGAAGTGAGTCAAAATTGCTTTTATTTTAAATTTATGTTATGACATCATTTGATTGACCTCTAATTGAGTATTTTTAACGTATGTGCTAGTAATTTCAATTTTAATACATATGTAAAAAAGAAAAAATCTTTTGAAGATAATAACCCACTAAAAGCTATATTTTAATATACACTTCTCATCCGAGGGATGGTGGCGCCTCCAAAAGGGGTAAAAAATACATTTTGTTCTATCTCTTTTGCCTATAGTTCACAAGCACCAGGGCATCTACTCAGATGCTGCCTACTTGGCGCCATTCCGTATGTTGGATTGTTATACAAAACATGTACTTCTCTTTTTTCTCAATAGAAACAGTGGTAAGGCTGCATAATATATAACATTATATAACATTAGATAACAGTGTTTAACTCGCCAGACATCGTTTTTGGAGGGTTTTTCAAGATAGGCTGGATAATACACATATTTATCATAGTTTTTTATAGAGTGTTTTGCGTCGTAACGCTATAGGGACTCTTGAGCCAAGGGCCCCAGGTAAGATATAGATGTGCCGGGGACATGATGGAGGGAGTCAGTGCTCTTTTGTAACGATATGTAGTGGCAATGGTAGATACTACTTCATCTAGTGGTGGGGCCCCTTTTTCCTTCCAATGTCGTGTGATTAGCTTAGCTATTACCGGTATTTTACAGCATAGTATTCTGTCTCTCTTTGGGACTATATCCAGATCCAAATAGAGTAAGGCTCTGTGTGCTGTTTTATGCAGCGTGAGTCCCAAAATGGAAGTGAGCATTCGGAAAACATCATCCCAGAATGCCGTCAGGAAAGGGCAAGACCACAAAATGTGGAGCAGAGTTCCCCTCTGGCCACATTGTCTCCAGCACATTGGTGATGTCATATGATATATTTTATGTAGTTGATCAGGGGTCATGTACCACCTTAATACCTTAATAGAGTTTTCATTGCTGCCTCGCAGTGTGCACTACATTTGCAGGCTAGATTTATTACACGCAATGCAGATGTCCATTGCTGTGCGTCAAAGGAGCATTCCAAGTCCTTTTCCCAGTTCAAGATTGGCCTGGTTTTCCTGAACACATTATGGGAATCAATCAATCCGTACACATATCTCATTATCTTGGTGGTGGTTTGAAGTATTGGCAACAGCTATGCGTGTCCCGTCTCAATTCCTTCATATTTGTCAGCTAGAAAATTTATTATTCTCAGATATTTTAACAATTCTGTATTTGGTATAGAATAGGTGTTCCTAAGCTGTTCAAAGGTGAGTATTGTTCCGTTGGAAATTAAGTGGGAGATAAACGTGATGCCTTTCTGTATCCAGCCTGAGATATCTAAATCTTGTATATAGATATTTAAATACTCGATAGGTACTTTGTCCCATGTAAATAATGATTCCCTGTCCGCTCTGATATGAAAGTCCCTTCAACACACTAGAGTGGGCCCAGTTAGTATTTACTTCCTTTTTCCATTTCAATATTATTTCAACTTGTATTGCTGTATGATAGGCTTTAATGTTAGGTACTCCAATACCACCAAATAATTTATGTCTTGTGAGTAATGAGTATGCTATTCTGGGTTTGTGATTTGCCCATATAAATCTCGAAACGCATCGTTGGATATCTGTGAAAAATCTGGTCGGGATCAGTACTGTGAAAAAGGTATAACAATAGCATCTTAAATGCCGCTATTCTCCCTGTCCATGATATTTCAAATTTAGTCAGTCGAGAGATTTCTTCTCGAATATGTGTCAGCATGGGTAAATAATTCTGTTTATATAGTTGGTCCATTGTGGGGGAAATGTTTGCTCCAAGATATCAGATTTTCTCTGTTTGCCAGTCCAGTGGGAAATTAGCTGTTAGGTATTGTACAGAAGGGAAGGGAAATTGACATAGCCTGCGATTTGAAAGTATTTAGCTTATACAAAGATAGTCGCCCAAATCGATGGATCCAATCTTAAGCATTAGGTAAGGAACATTCAGGGTCAGACAATGTCAGTATCACATCATCTGGATACAAGATGGTGTGTTCCTTGTCGCCAATGCATATGCCTTTGACTTCTGTGTCAGCTCTAATCATGGCTGCCAGAGGTTCCATGCATAGTAGAAATATCAATGGGGACAAGGGGCAGCCCTTTCGAGTACCGTTGATTATATTGAAACTGTCTGATAATACCCTGTTAGTCCACACTTTAGCTGAGGGTGCTGAATATAAGGCTTTTATGGCACTCAATATGCTATCTCTAATGCCAAACTGTTCTAAGGCCGAGAAGGCGTAAGACCAGCCAATGCGATCAAACGCCTTCTCGGCATCCAGGGACACCAACAAAGCTGGCATTTTGTGAGAGTTTACGTAGTGTAGTATGTTTAGTACTCTTCTAATATTGTCATAAGCTTGCCTGACTTTGACGAACCCTACTTGATCTTCATAAATCAAAGTGGTCAAAAGAGGTGCCAGTCTGCCCACTATTATTTTGGATTAGATTTTGAGATCCGTGTTGAGGAGTGAGATTGGGCAAAAATTTTGTGGCCTGTCTGGGGTTTTCCCCCGGTTTGGGTAAAGTGACAATTAAGGCTTCCTGGTTTTCATTGGTTTGGGCATGGACCCTTCTAACATAACTTTTTTTTACAAATGCGCAGCAGAGTAGGGGATAATAGGTTCATATATCTTTTATAGTGTTCTCCTGGAAGGCCATCAGGTTCTGGAGACTTATTTGAGGGGAGGCTTTGTATTGGCATCACAACCTCTGTTTTTGAGATGTCCCTGTTTATGCTTTCCAGTTGTGAGGCATTGAGAGATGGAAGGTTGGCTCGTGTCAGAAAAGATTGAATGTCAGACACAAAGGGTTGTGATGTTAACGGATCTTTCTTTAGGTTGTATAAGGACCCGTAATACTTCTGGAATTGGTCAGCTATTTTGGTTGGATGGGTGATTGTAGCTGCGGTGGATGGATCAAGCAGGTATGGTATACGGGATTTTGCCATCTGTGTTTTCAGTCGCCTAGCCAATCATTTTCCCGCCTTATTGTTTTGCGAATAATATTGTGCCTTAGTAAAAAACAGCTGTTTGTTATAGTCCGCTAGTAAGTGGTCTCTTAGTTGTGTTCTAAGAGACTGCAACTGTGCCTTGTTAGATTTGGTTTGAGAGAGCTTGTTCAGATTCTCAAGCTTTTGGATATCCTGGAAGAAAGATTGTGTTTTATGAGTTCTTTGTGTCTTAAGTATATGGCTTATTTTCAAAATTGAACCCCTGATGACTGCTTTATGGGCGTTCCAAAGGCTGTATGGGTTCTCAACTGAACCTGCATTTAGTTCAAAATATTGTTGTATGTCTTGTGCAATTGTTTTATTATGGATGGGATGAGAGAATATGTAGGAATTGCATCTCCAGATAGAGGCAGGGGAGCATTTATGTTTCCTCTAGCGTAATAGTGACCGGGGCATGGTTCGACCATGAAATGGTGCCTATGGAAGCTGCACTAGTCTGCAATAGGTACACAAAAAAAACTATTGAATAGGTCAGCAGAGCGCCCGAGGTCAAGGCAATGCAAGCTAAACCAAATTAAGTTTCAGATATTTGGATTACAGGTATGATAATACTGTGACACAGATATCCAATACGCCAGGCCACCACCCCCTCTTCTGACCCCTACAGGACTACAGAAGACCTGTGTCCCACAAGAAGGGAGAGAGAGAATGGAGGACTAGCACGTAGAACAAAGAGCAATGTAGAAAATAGGTGTCTCTCAGATTCGTGTAGCACGCGCCAGGCATCATAGAGACCCTCTGCCCACCCACAGGAGATCTCCCAACGGCGAGCTGGGTGTCCCTCGGGATGGGGAGGATTTATCTAACTGCGAGTTTAATACACAATTGAAATCTCCTAGAATCAGGAGTCTGATCACTTTTTTACAAAACCGTGTCTGTTTGTTTGGCGCATATATCGTGGCCAGGGTATAAGTCCCATTATTAATAGAGAAGACCAATATCACATATCTACCATGGGTATCTACCTTATAATCTATCAATTTAAATGCTACCGTATTCCTAATAGCGATTAATACTCCTCTGGATTTAGATGTAAAGTGCGACTGGAACACATCTGGAAACCCATGATGCTTGATGCGGTGTGCGTCTTTAGAGACAATATGGGTCTCCAGAGCACAAAAAACATCACATTTTAGGCTAAGTGCCTTTTATGAGGACTATTAAGTCCATGTACATTCAAAGACGCTATGCGCAGTACCATATTGGTATAATAGGAATATAATATTCTGTCAGAGTTCCCAGCAATAGTATCCAACCTCTCTGGCGTTACATATCGTGACTGAAATATCTGGCATAACAAAATAAAAACATAAAGAAAAAAGCTCCCAGTGTGGCGAGCAGAACTGCAAAATCACAGCGTGATGAGGCAGGATCTAGCCCTGCTTAGCAAAGGTAACGTAACTGTAAAACTTTCCTTACGACTAGGACGGGTGAAGTCTCTGTCTTTTGGTTCCATCCTTGTAGATCAGGTGGGGGGGAAAGTTCTCTCTGGGCTGTGATAGTCTATATCGACCAGTGCCTCAGAGTCACATGAAAGGTAATTGCTGTGCTTCCTTGAACTTTTTGGATGTCGTGGTCCATCCCATATTAGTATGTTGTGGAGCAGGTCTCTGCTTGGTATTGGATGGAATCTTGATCTTCAATTTTTGAAGGACTAGCAGTTCATTGTTGTGTTTGAAGAGCAGGCCAGTCCGGAAGCCCCATCTATATAGGATGTGATGATCTCTTAATGCTGCGATAATTTGTGAAAATTCCCTGCGTGTATGCAGTGTCACTGCAGACAGGTCCGAGTAAAAAGTGACCGTCTGGTATGGCACAGGTAACTGAGGATATTTTCTTGCTGTTTGGAGTAGTTTTTCTTTAATGTGAAAGAAATGTACCCGTGCCAGAACATCTCTAGGTACCGAGTCCGCCAGATGTTTGGGCTTCGCCACTCTGTGGATTCTGTCAATTATAAGATCCGCTGGTTGGGCTTGGGGGAGGAGAACTTTAATATTTAATAGCAAGTAATTTGGAAGGTCTGCTGGTAATACAGATTCAGGTACTCCTCGCAATTTAACATTGTTACGGCGCGACCTATCCTCTAAATCGGCCATCTTCATTTGTAATGCTTTCAGGTCAGACTCTAATCCATAGTGTGCATCAATAAAATCGTTGTGGGAGGAGACCAGTTCTCCCATTTTTGTTTCTACATGTTCAACTCTGGTTTCCACTTCTTTAATAGCATCATTGATTGGCTTGACTAGCTCTTTCATGGTAGCATGTAAGGAGCGTCTGAAAGCCTGCAGCATAGCTTTAAGGGAGAGTTCTGTAACCTCTTTCTCCGTTGCTGGTAAACAATCAAATATGTTTGTGGGGTCTGCATCTAGGCTAGCAGTATTGGAGCAAGTGTCTCCCTTCTCCTTTGTTGGTATAGTAGTGTATTACAGCTCCTGCGTCTGTGGGCTGTCCGTTGGCGCACGCCCCATGTGCTGTGACTGGGAGCCAAGATGGCCGACGCCACGTGTAGTGGACTCACCAGGAGGACCAGTCTTCTGTCTCCTTGGGGACGTTCTTCTGCTGCAAGTTTCCAGGGGTGCCGAGCCACTGCGGCGTCTCGTTGAAGCGTCGGCCTCTCCTCCCACCACTTCAGAAGCCGGTTCCGACGCCAGAGACGGGGTCGGTGATGCCGCGTCTACACGCTCCAGGCTGTGAGTTTGGGGGAAATAAAAGTCTGAGCTCTTCATCGTGCAGTACCAGTTTTCCTCCTCTTGGGCATATTGGCAGACCTGTGTAGTCGGCTTCTGGTGGCAATTTGCAGGGCTACAGTTGCATTTATCGGCGCTTATGCCTTATTTATACATCATTGTTTTGGTTAGTGATTTCCATCAGTGATTGTGAGCTAAAGCCAGGTGTGGCTTTAAACAAAGATCAGGTGAAGATCATTCCCTTATACATTATGCCCATGTAGGCTTCAATCCTGGTTTTGGCCCACGATCACTGAAGAAATCACTGATGTGTAAATGCGGCTTTACAAAGATTTGCATAACGGAAGCCAGCATTTGTATCACAAATGTGTTTATGGCTAGGACAACATTTTGTTCCTTAACCAGCTCCCGACCGCCTAATGCAGGGATGCGTCCTGCAGGAGGCCGGGTTATTCCTCCTTGACGCATCGGCGCGTCATCTCGCGAGATGCAAGTGTCACTACCAGAGCTTTGGACGTTCTCACAGCTCTGTTTCTCCACCCCTGTGATGATGTCACTACTAGAGCTGGGAGGAGTTCTCACTGCTCTGTTTACTTTTGGTTTCCTTCCTCCCAGCTGTTCCTCATGCGTTTGATTTCCCTCTCTTTATATCACCCCTCCTCCTATTGTAGGGCGTGGATTATAGTTCTCATTTCAGTTGTAGCTCTTGTTTTAGTATCTTCACTTGTAGCTATCAGTTCACTGGACCTGTGTTCTGCTGCAGCAAGCACTCCGGATATTACCAGCTGTCCTTGGATCCGTCTTCTCTGCGGCTGCAACACCTTCAGCTAAGTGTACAGACATTGTTGTGTACCAGATTATTTTCTGACTGGATCTGAGGTGGCCACGGTTCCCTCCATATACTGAGTAGGGCACCGGTGGCCGTGCCCCTTCCACTATTGTAGGGGTTACAGTGGTCATCAGTCTTAGGTACGTGGGCATGCCTCGTTCCGCCATTTGGATCCGGGCATGTGCTTAGCAGCATAGGGAGAGCTTTGAGGGTCTGACAGGGGTCACCCTTTATCCTCCCTAGTTTGGGTCCGGTCAGTAGCTCTTTTACTGTGTATACTATTGTTGCTCACATACAGCCGTGACATTATAATCCACCAAAACCGTCCTTATTTGACATGGATCCGCTTTCTGGCCTGGTTGACCGCATGCAGGGTCTTTCTTTGGAAGTAGCGGATCTCCGTCAATCTATGACTCAGCTTCAAGCATTGGGCTCTGCTCCGGCTCATGGAGTCTGTTGCGAGCCAAAGGTCTCACTTCCGGAAACGTTCTCCGGGGGCAGTGAGAATTTTGTTCGCTTCAGAGAGGCATGCAAACTCAATTTTTGCTTGTGTCCCCACTCCTCTGGTAATGAGCAGCAGAGGGTGAGGATTGTCATCTCCCTGCTCAGGGGTAATGCTCAGACTTGGGCTTTTTCGCTGCCATCAGGTGATCCCTCCCTTCGATCCGTGGAAAGATTTTTTGTGGCCCTGGGGCAGATTTATGATGACCCGGATCGTGTTGCTCTGGCCGAATCTAACTTACGTGTTTTATGCCAGAACAAACTGTCTGCGGAGCTTTATTGTTCTGAATTTCGAAGATGGGCAGCTGATTCGGGTTGGAATGATGCTGCACTCCGGAGTCAGTTCTGTCATGGTCTCTCAGAGAGATTGAAAGATGTGTTTGCTTTCCATGAGAGACCAACGTCCTTAGAGTCTGCCATGTCATTGGCGGTACGCCTTGACAGGCGTCTAAGAGAAAGAAACGAGACCTCTCTGTCCAGCCATTGTCAGTCTAGGGGCAGTGGTGCGGACTCATTCAGTGTGCAGGGGCCTCATCCTGTCTCGGTCCCCTCTGAGGAGGAGCCCATGCAGCTAGGTCGACTTGCCCCTGATAAAAGAGGATTTAGTCCTCAGAGTATGGTGTGTTTTTGTTGTGGGGGCATAGGTCATTTGGCAAATGTTTGTCCGTCTAGGAGATTCTTGAACTGTACTCAGAGCGATAATAAGAGAAAAACCTCAAAAGGTAAATCATCAAATTCTGCTTCATCTGCTACTTTGGGCAAAGTTGATGTAGGAATTGATGCTTTTCCTCTGACCTGCAGTTCCCGTTTTCTCCTGTCTGCCAGGGTGGCGCTAGAGAGCAAAGTCATTTCTTGTGAGATTTTTGTCGATAGTGGAGCGCCCGTCAATCTTATTGACACTTAATTTGTAGCCATGCATGGTTTTCAGGTTTGCACATTAGAAAAGGATATACCTGTTTTTGCTATTGACTCTGCTCCACTCTCACAGAGATCTCTTAAGGGCATTGTTCACAATATCCGGCTAGCTGTAGGTGACACTCATGTGGAGGATATATCTTGTTTTGTCCTTAACGGATTGCCTTCTCCTCTAGTTTTGGGGTTACCCTGGCTCACTAGACATAACCCCACTATTGATTGGCAAGGAAGGCAAATAAATGAGTGGAGTGACTTTTGTAGAGAGAATTGTCTCACAGCGACTTTTGCAGAGGTGTCTACTAAAACTGTGCCATCATTTCTCTCTGATTTCTCGGATGTGTTTTCCGAGAGCGGTGTTCAGGAGCTACCTCCTCACCGGGAGTTTGACTGTCCCATTAACCTCATTCCCGGCGCCAAGCTGCCAAAAGCACGCCTCTACAATCTCTCACAACCGGAAAGAATCGCAATGCGAACTTATATCTCCGAGAGTCTCGAGAAGGGGCATATTCGTCCCTCAAAGTCACCTGTGGCCGCGGGTTTTTTTTTTGTTAAAAAAAAAGATGGCTCTCTGAGACCTTGCCTAGATTTTAGGGAGCTGAACCGTATCACGATTCGCGATCCCTATCCCCTTCCTCTGATCCCGGACCTCTTCAACCAAATTGTTGGGGCCAAGGTGTTTTCCAAATTGGATTTGAGAGGCGCGTACAACCTGGTCAGGGTCAGAGAGGGGGATGAATGGAAAATGGCCTTTAATACCCCTAACGGGCATTTCGAGAATCTCGTTATGCCTTTCGGCCTGATGAATGCTCCGGCCGTCTTTCAGCATTTTGTTAATAGTATTTTCTACCATTTAATGGGGAAATTTGTATTGGTGTATCTTGATGATATTTTGATTTTTTCCCCTGATGTTCAGACCCATCAGGATCATCTTTTTCAGGTTCTGCAGATTCTGCGGGAAAATAAATTGTACGCCAAGCTGGAGAAATGTCTTTTTATGGTATCGGAGATTCAATTTCTGGGTTTTCTCCTCTCTGCTTCTGGTTTTCGCATGGATCCGGAGAAGGTCCGTGCTGTACTTGAGTGGGAGCTTCCTGAGAATCAGAAGGCATTGATGCGCTTTCTGGGTTTTGCGAACTATTACAGAAAGTTCATTTTGAATTATTCCTCTGTTGTCAAACCCCTTACTGACATGACAAAAAAGGGGGCGGATTTTTCCTCTTGGTCGGAGGAGGCGCTTGCAGCCTTTTCTAAGATTAAAGAGAGTTTTGCGTCTGCTCCCGTCTTGGTGCATCCCGATGTTTCCTTACCTTTTATTGTTGAGGTGGATGCTTCCGAGGTGGGTGTGGGTGCGGTTTTGTCCCAGGGCCCTTCTCCTGCCAAATGGCGACCCTGTGCCTTTTTCTCTAAAAAACTCTCCCCGGCAGAGAGAAACTATGATGTGGGAGATAGGGAGTTGTTGGCCATCAAGTTGGCTTTCGAGGAATGGCGCCATTGGTTGGAGGGGGCCAGGCACCCTATCACCGTTTTTACCGACCATAAGAATCTGGCATACTTGGAGTCGGCCAGGCGTATGAATCCGAGACAGGCCAGATGGTCTCTGTTCTTCTCCAGATTCAATTTTGTTGTTACATTCCGACCTGGGATAAAAAATGTGAAGGCTGATGCTCTCTCTCGCTGTTTTCCGGGAGGAGGAAACTCAGAGGACCCGGGTCCCATTTTGGCGGAGGGGGTAGTTGTTTCTGCTCTATATTCCGATTTGGAGGCCGAGGTCCAGGCTGCCCAGACTGAGGCACCTGCCCGTTGTCCTTCTGGGAAGTTGTTCGTGCCTCCTGAGCTACGTCACAAACTCTTTAAGGAGCATCATGATACGGTTCTTGCTGGTCACCCCGGGAGTAGAGCCACGGTAGATCTCATTGCTCGGAGATTTTGGTGGCCGGCTCTTCGTAAGTCGGTGGAGGGTCTTGTGGCTGCTTGTGAGACGTGCGCTCGCGCTAAGGTCCCTCGTTCACGGCCTTCAGGTTCCCTTCTCCCGTTACCCATACCTTCCCGTCCTTGGACACACCTGTCCATGGACTTTATCACGGATCTTCCTCGTTCCTCGGGGAAGTCGGTGATCCTGGTGGTGGTGGACCGTTTTAGCAAGATGGCTCATTTCGTACCTTTCCCTGGTTTACCCAATGCTAAAACGTTGGCGCAAGCTTTTGTCGACCATATTGTTAAATTGCACGGCATTCCCTCTGATATTGTTTCCGATAGAGGCACGCAGTTTGTGTCCAGGTTCTGGAAGGCTTTCTGTTCTCGCCTGGGGGTTCGGCTGTCCTTCTCTTCTGCTTTTCACCCGCAGTCGAATGGTCAGACTGAGCGCCTCAATCAGAATCTGGAGACATATTTGCGCTGTTTTGTGGCAGAGAACTAGGAGGATTGGTGTTCATTTCTCCCTCTTGCTGAGTTTGCTCTGAACAACCGTCGTCAGGAATCTTCTGACAAGTCACCATTCTTTGGTGCATATGGGTTCCATCCGCAGTTTGGGACATTCTCGGGAGGGGCTCTTTCTGGTTTACCTGAGGAGGAGAGATTTTCCTCGTCTTTGTCTACCATTTGGCAAAAGATTCAGAGTAATCTTAAAAAGATGAGTGAGAGGTATAGGCGTGTGCCTGATAAGAGACGTGTGCCTGGTCCGGACCTGAATGTGGGTGATCTGGTGTGGTTGTCTACAAGAAATATTAAACTGAAGGTTCCCTCCTGGAAATTGGGTCCCAAGTTTATTGGGCCTTATAAAATCTTGTCAGTCATCAATCCTGTTGCCTTCCGTCTTGATCTTCCACGGGTTTGGAAGATACATAATGTATTTCACAGATCTCTCTTAAAACCATATGTCCACCCCACGGTACCCTCCTCTTTGCCTCCTCCTCCGATTTTGGTTGATGGCAATCTGGAGTTTGAGGTTTCCAGATCGCATTGTCCGCGGTTCTCTTCAGTACCTCGTTCATTGGAAGGGTTATGGTCCTGAGGAGAGGATGTGGGTTCCGGTGTCGGACATTAAAGCCACTCGCCTCATCAGGGCATTTCATAGGGCTCATCCTGAGAAGGTGGGTCCTGGGTGTCCGGAGTCCACCCGTAGAGGGGGGGGTACTGTCACTACCAGAGCTTTGGGACGTTCTCACAGCTCTGTTTCTCCACCCCTGTGATGATGTCACTACTAGAGCTGGGAGGAGTTCTCACTGCTCTGTTTACTTTTGGTTTCCTTCCTCCCAGCTGTTCCTCATGCGTTTGATTTCCCTCTCTTTATATCACCCCTCCTCCTATTGTAGGGCGTGGATTATAGTTCTCATTTCAGTTGTAGCTCTTGCTTTAGTATCTTCACTTGTAGCTATCAGTTCACTGGACCTGTGTTCTGCTGCAGCAAGCACTCCGGATATTGCCAGCTGTCCTTGGATCCGTCTTCTCTGCGGCTGCAACACCTTCAGCTAAGTGTACAGACATTGTTGTGTACCAGATTATTTTCTGACTGGATCTGAGGTGGCCACGGTTCCCTCCATATACTGAGTAGGGCACCGGTGGCCGTGCCCCTTCCACTATTGTAGGGGTTACAGTGGTCATCAGTCTTAGGTACGTGGGCATGCCTCGTTCTGCCATTTGGATCCGGGCATGTGCTTAGCAGCATAGGGAGAGCTTTGAGGGTCTGACAGGGGTCACCCTTTATCCTCCCTAGTTTGGGTCCGGTCAGTAGCTCTTTTACTGTGTATACTATTGTTGCTCACATACAGCCGTGACAGCAAGATTACGTGCATATTCGGCTCGCACATGCGCAGTGCGGGTCGGGAAAAGTTGCAGAAGGAGTTGGTCACCAGCCTGCCAGCCAATGATCGGCGCTGGCAGGTTGGTGACTTTTAAATAAACGAACCAAAAGCCATATAACACATTATATTTATAAATATAATGTGTTAAATGGCTTCTGTGCCCTCTGCTGGGTCCTTTTCGGCGGTTGTGTAGGGATTCGCTCTGGTAGGCAGGGTAAGCGGACGCAGTACAGAGGCAAAAACAAGGTTGTAAATCAAAGTTCAGTGTTTATTCTCACACAGAAAGAAAACAAGCCAAAAGTAAGTGTTCATTTTTTGGTGCCTGTTCACACCACACAAAGTTCACAGTGCAAAAAGACTTCACCTGGTCAGCAGATGATTTTCACCCACAGTCCGCAGCAGGCTTTAGAGGCCTGTTTCCCCAGCCTATGGCTCTCACAAATAAATGCCTCAGTGTCTCAAACCACAGACTCCTCAGCTCCTCTGCCATGGAGGATAATCCACACCCAGCTGAGCTGCTGGCTGGGTTTTTAAACCCCAGCCCAAAACCTGGCCTGGACGTGGGGAACAGCCACCCACCCTGCTCTTTGGCTGCTCCCAATAAGAACCGGCCCGGATCGGCTTTTCAGCCACACTAAGAATAAACAGTGTCAGCAAGCACTAGCTGCGGCTGACACATAAAATAACCGGTTCTTATCTCACCGAGGCCAGGAACCTCGGTGACACGTACCTTCCGTCAATGACGGACCCTTGCGCCTTCCTACAGTTGGTACACCAAACACTACACATTTAGCCCCAGATCACCCCCCATCACCCCAATTAACCCCTTGATCACCCCTGTCAATCACTAGTGAAAGGGAAAAAAGTGATCAGTGTAAACTGTCACATTTTTTCCCCCACCAGTATTGACTGTTAGGTTTAGGTTAGTTTAGGCCCCATTTGGTAGGTAGGTAGCTTCAGTTAGGGCCCAGCCCACCGCATTGCAGTCACTGATTCGCTGATTAGCGTATTGCTAATCAGCATTGGTACTTTATAGTATCTGTAAGTGATCAGAACTGATCACAGTCAGATCTATAATAGTATTAGTGTCACCTTAGCTCGCCATCCACCCAAAACGCAGTGTTTGCCCGATCAGGCCTGATCGGTCGCCCCCACACGTGCGTTCACCCACGCCCGCCCTGCCGTAGTGACAAAATTATTATTATTTTTTAATCACTGCACAATCAATACACAAGCACTGTGGCGATAAAAAAAAAATCAGTTTTGATATTTGTTATCAATCGCAGCGGCTTCTTGTACTTTCCTCCCATTTGTAAGACAGGCTTGCTTTTTTTCTTTGGTAGTCTCAGGGAATACCCCCTAAATTTAGTTGACCAAATGGCAAGGAAGAGGTATTCCTCTGAAGAGGCCTACAGGCTTCTGACCCAGTCAGATGAGGAATGGGAACCCTCATCTGACGAATCCAGCGGGTCAGAATACGAACCTATAGAAAGCAGTGGCAGTCTGACCCAAAGTTCAGACGATGAGGTTGAGGTCCCTGATACCACCAGGCGTACCAGGCCCCGTGTTGCTAGACCACAGGTTGCGCAGGATCCGCTTCAAGGGCAGCAGAGTGGGGCTGGCGCTGTCGGATTACGTGGTGAGGCATACACCAGCAGCGCAGCCCATCCTGGACCTAGTACCAGCACTGCCGTAGAACATGGTGAAGTGGCGAGCACCAGAAGGGCAGCAGAAGCTGGTACGGTGGCACGTGCAGTAGTTCCACTGTCGCAACCACCGCACAGACAGGTCCCTAGAGTCCCTGAGGTGCTGGCAAACCCTGATTGGCAGCCCCATCTTCAGCCGCACCAGTAGTTCCCCCTTTCACCGCCCAGTCTGAAGTTCGGGTTGAGACAGCTCAGAGCTGAGCTGTTCTTCACTGCAGAGCTCTTTGACTTAGTCATGGCAGAAACAAACCGGTATGCCACTCAATTTATAGCCGCCAACCCGGGAAGCTTTTATGCCCAGTCTTTCCGGTGGAAACCCGTCCAAGTTTCTGAACTTAAGACTTTTCTGAGCCTTCTCCTCAACATGGGCCTGACAAAAAAGCATGAATTGCGGTCCTATTGGTCCATGAACCAAATTCATCACATGCCCATGTTCTCTGCTGCCATGTCCAGGACACGATTTGAGACCATCCTGCGTTTCCTGCACTTTAGTGATAACAGCACCTCTCGTCCCAGAGGCCACCCAGCTTTTGACTGGCTCCACAAAATTCGGCTCCTCATAGACCACTTTAACACTGAGCAAAACATCTGCATAGACGAGTCCCTGATACATTTTACCGGGCGCCTTGGCTTCAAACAATACATCCCAAGCAAGCGTGCCCGGTATGGGGTCAAATTGTATAAGCTCTGTGAAAGGGCCACAGGCTATACGCACAAATTTCGGGTCTATGAGGGTAAAGATCAGACCCTGGAGCCGGTCGGTTGCCCTGACTACCTGGGGAGCAGTGGGAAGACAGTCTGTAACTTGGTGTCACCCTTATTTGGCAAGGGGTACCACTTTATGTGGACAATTTCTACACAAGTGTGCCCCTCTTCAGGCATTTGTTTCTAGAACAGATTGGCACTGTGGCACTGCGCGACCTAGTCGCCGGGGCTTCCCCCAACGGCTCGTTACCACCCGTCTTGCAAGGGGGGAGAGGGCTGCCTTGTGTAACGAAGAACTGCTCGCAGGGAAATGGAGAGACAAGCATGACGTTTACATGCTCTCCTCCATTCACGCAGACACGACAATCCAAATTGAACGGGCAACCAGTGTCATTGAAAAGCCCCTCTCGGTCCACGACTATAATTTGCTCATGGGAGGGGTGGACTTCAATGACCAGATGTTGGCTCCTTATTTACTCTCCCACAGGACCAGACGCTGGTATAAGAAGGTGCCTGTATACCTAATTCAATTGGCTATGTACAATAGTTTTGTTCTCCACAGTAAGGCTGTGAGAACAAGATCCTTCCTCAAATTTCAGGAAGAAATCATCGAGAACCTCCTGTATCCAGGAGGTTCCGTGGCCCCAACCACCAGTGTAGTGAGCCGTCTACACGAGCGACATTTCCCCAATGTCGTTGCTGGTACCTCAAACCAAGCGTCACCCCGAAAAAGATGTCATGTCTGTAGCAGGAGTGGAATAAGGCGTGACACCCGCTATTTCTGTCCTGACTGCCCTGACCACCCTGCCCTATGCTTAGGGGAGTGTTTCCGGAAGTACCACACACAGGTACACTAAGTATAGGGATTGCGTGACACAGGACAGGCACACAGGGGTCTTAGGGCCCTTTCACACAGAGCTGCTGCAAACCTCTCCTTTCACCTGGGACAAAGTGCATAATGTACTTCGCCACATCCCTGGGCGATTTCCGCTTTGCACATTGTCCCATGGGGATAAAAATCACAGGTAAGCAAAAAAGTTAATGTTCCAAAAGTTCAATAAAGTTTATAAAAGTTAATGTTCTGTTCAAATGTTATATAAAGTTAATGTTAATAAATTTATTGCGTTGCGGCCTGTTTTTTTTTTTACCTTCTAGGTGGACCAAGCGATGAACCAGCTGCAGCACTGATGTGCATTCTGACAGAAGCATTGCGCTGCTGTCAGATTACACAAAAGTCGGTGTATGCGGCGCTGAAGACGAGATTTCTCCTCTGCAGTAAAAAAAGATACGTTTGCCGAGGCTTATGAGCTGAGGGGCGGTGTTCATATGCTTTGGCAAACACTTTGTATATAAAAAAAAATAATAATTCCGGCAATGATTTATTCATCCACATTGATGTGAATGGAGTAATCGGGTTTGCCAGGGCATACGAGCTGAGTGGGTTTGGATGTTGGGCGGAGCTCCTATGTCCTGGCAGATGCCTTTCCCCTCGTTTTTTTTTTGCACATTTTTTGGCAGAGATTTTTTCATTCACATTGATCGATGTGAATGAAGAAATCTGTGCCGTTCATTTTTTTCTTTCAGCCCAGAGGCTGAACGAAATAAAAAAATCTCGCTACCCGTATGCTCAATATAAGGAGAATAGCAGAAACTCCTAATGCTGGCCATACATGTAAAGATTGTGGAGACCATCAAATGCCAGGGCAGTACAAATACCCCACAAATGACCCCATTTTAGAAAGAAGACCCCAAGGTATTCGCTGAGGGGCATATTGAGTCCATGAAAGATTGAACTTTTTGTCCCAAGTTAGCGTAAAGGGAGACTTTGTAAGAAAAAAAATCTAAAAATCAATTTCCGCTAACTTGTGCCAAAAGAAAACATCCTCTATGAACTCGCCATGCCCCTCACAGAATACCTTGGGGTGTATTCTTTCCAAAATGGGGTCACATGTGGGGTATGTTTACTGCCCTGGCATTTTAGGGGCCCTAAAGCGTGAGAAGAAGTCTAGAATACAAATGCCTAAAAATGCCCTCCTAAAAGGTACTCATTGGAATTTGGGCCCCTTTGCGCACCTAGGCTGCAAAAAAGTGTCACACATGTGGTATCGCCGTACTCAGGAGAAGTAGTGCAATGTGTTTTGGGGTGTATTTTTACATATACCCATGCTGGGTGAGAGAAATATCTCTGTAAAATGACAACTTTGTATAAAAATTTGGGAAAGGTTGTCATTTACAGAGATATTTATCTCACCCAGCATGGGTATATGTAAAAATACACCCCAAAACACATTGCCCTACTTCTCCTGAGTACGGCGATACCACATGTGTGACACTTTTTTGCAGCCTAGGTGCGCAAAGGGGCCCAAATTCCAATGAGTACCTTTACGATTTCACAGGGCATTTTTTAAGCATTTGGATTCCAAACTACTTCTCACGCTTTAGGTCCCCTAAAATGCCAGGGCAGTATAAATACCCCACAAGTGACCCCATTTTGGAAAGAAGACACCCCAAGGTATTTCGTGAGGGGCATGACGAGTTCATGTAAAATTTTATTTTTTGTCACAAGTTAGTGGAATATGAGACTTTGTAAGAAAAAATAAATAAAAAAATAAAAATCATTTTCCGCTAACTTGTGCCAAAAAAATATATATTCTAGGAACTCGCCATGCCCCTGACAGAATATCTTGGGGTGTCTTCTTTCCAAAATGGGGTCACTTGTGGGGTATTTATACTGCCCTGGCATTTTAGGGACCCTAAAGTGTGAGAAGTAGTTTGGAATCCAAATGAGTAAAAAATGCCCTGTGAAATCCTAAAGATACTCATTGGAATTTGGGCCCCTTTGTGCACCTAAGCTGCAAAAAAGTGTCACACATGTGATATCGCCGTACTCAGGAGAAGTAGGGCATTGTGTTTTGGGGTGTATTTTTACATATACCCATGCTGGGTGAGAGAAATATCTCTGTAAAATGACAACTTTGTATAAAAAAAAATGGGAAAAGTTGTCTTTTACAGATATATTTATCTCATCCAGCATGGGTATATGTAAAAATACACCCCAAAACACATTGCCCTACTTCTCCTGAGTACGACGATACCACATGTGTGACACTTTCTTGCAGCCTAGGTGCACAAAGGGGCCCAAATTCCAATAAGTACCTTTACGATTTCACAGGGCATTTTTTACGCATTTGGATTCCAAACTACTTCTCACGCTTTAGGTCCCCTAAAATGCCAGGGCAGTATAACTACCCCACAAGTGACCCCATTTTGGAAAGATGACACCCCAAGGTATTTCGTGAGGGGCATGGCGAGTTCATGTAAAATTTTATTTTTTGTCACAAGTTAGTGGAATATGAGACTTTGTAAGAAAAAAATAAATAAAAAATAATTTTCCCGCTAACTTGTGACAAAAAATAAAAACTTCCATGAACTCACTATGCCCATCAGGGAATACCTTAGGGTGACTACTTTCCGAAATGGGGTCATTTGTGGGGTGTTTCTACTGTCTGGGCATTGTAGAACCTCAGGAAACATGACAGGTGCTCAGAAAGTCAAAGTGCGCAAATACATTTTTTTGCACCATAGTTTGTAAACGCTATAACTTTTACCCAAACCAATAAATATACACTTATTGCATTTTTTTTATTATCAAAGACATGTAGAACAATACATTTAGAGAAAAATTTATATAGAAATGTAGTTTTATTAGAAAAATTTTACAACAGAAAGTGAAAAATTTCTTTGCAAAAATTTCGGTCAATTTGGATTAATATCAAAAAAAGTTAAAATGTCAGCAGCAATGAAATACCACCAATGAAAGCTCTATTAGTGAGAAGAAAAGGAGGTAAAATTCATTTGGGTGGTAAGTTGTATGACCGAGCAATAAACCGTGAAAGTAGTGTAGTGCAGAATTGTAAAAAGTGGTCTGGTCATTAAGGGGGTTTAAGCTAGGGAAGCTGAGGTGGTTAAAGGGCTTCTGTCACCCTCCAACCCCCGATTTTCAGTTTTTGAAAAACGCCTGCGCCGAATGACGACCGTTACGGCGAAGGCGTGGGATTTGAGACTGCAGGCAGGGCCAGCGAGAGGAGGAGAGCGCTCGCTGGCACTGTCAATCAAGTGGAGGAGGGGGCGTTTTTTCAAACAGAGGATGCGATGGCTACCAGCAAGTCCGCCCAACTTGCTGGTAGTGAAGAAATTGACATATAATAAAAGTACGTTTTTTTCTGTAATTACTGCACAGCCCGAGGTAAGAGGGGCATATATGGAATCTGCTTACATTAACAAATATAATAAGTCAAAAACTGAAAATTGGGGGTTGGGGGGTGACAGAACCCTTTAAGAATGTTTTAAGAGTTGAAGAAATTTTTACCCAAGAAATTGTAAAAAAAGGGTGAAAGCAGGCACCACATGATTCAATGCATATGTAATACAACTAGAGACTCAAACCTTAATATAGAGAGGGTGTGCATAAAATGCATAAATATATGCAAAAAAATGTAGAAATACTTTTTATTGAAAAACACTGCAAAAAGATTAAAAACTCAATGTGCATCTTACATATACAGGGAGTACAGCACCATGAAAAGTGCTGTCCCAATGCTATCTCCCTTCTATGAAGTTTACCAGCTAAAACAAAATATTAAAACAAGTCTATTTTAATATAAACAACTTCAATATATCATGGATCAGGAAAATAAATAAAATCCTCCATGCATAATGTCACATCAAATATAGCAGTAGTTAAAAGACAAAGCTGGAATAGGAAGGGGAAGTATGGCCACCACAGTGGCTTACTCACATGGGAATAAGAACAATTGTCTGTTTCTATAATCCAAATACTGGTAACGAATAAATAGATTTTTAGTTTAGTATTTGACTTACCCAGTTTCTTCCATGTGCATTATGTATGTGAACAAAACATGGCTAATCACCAACCACACTGACATAATTATAGTTCTAGACATGTTTGTACTCCATCTATGCATGTCCAGAACGATAATTATGTCAGTATGGTGGAAAAAGGGTAAAGTGTGACCCAAAATTCCATATGCACATGCCCGGAGTGGCATATTATTAATGATAAACTGTACCAAGTGAATATGAAAGTAAAACAATTCTCTACTCTTCCATATTATATATAAATCAAGTTATATCTTATTGTACTTATGTGCAAGCGCAGAATATCATAACAATATATCATGATAGGGACAGAGTGTGACCCAAAGTTGCTTATGTGCAGGCAAGAAATAACATTAATAATAATTAGAGATGAGCAAAGTGTACAAAACTTCAATTCGGCTGCTTCACCGAATTTCACAAAGAAATTCACTTTGTGGAGTAGCGAGCGCAATGACTGGGAACAGCTATTTCACCTCCCCGTCCTTGAACCCCTCAGATCCCGTGTTTATCGCTGATCGCGGCATCTGAGATAAAAAAAAAAAAAAGAGGGGGTTAATCGGTAAAAAAAAAATATATATCTAATCCATTTTAGTGTGAAGAGGCCACTGTGGCCATCTTGATTAAATATCCTGTGCTGTACTTGATGATGTCATCACTCTGGCCGTTGTCATATGTCACCACTAGGGATGAGCGAACCCGAACTGTATAGTTCGGGTTCGTACCTAATTTTGGGGTATTCGTGACACGGACCCGAACCCGAACATTTTCATAAAAGTCTGGGTTCGGTGTTCGGCGCTTTCTTGGCGCTTTTTGAAAGGCTGCAAAGCAGCCAATCAACAAGCGTCATACTACTTGCCCCAAGAGGACATCACAGCCATGCCTACTATTGGCATGGCTGTGATTGGCCAGTGCAGCATGTGACCCAGCCTCTATTTAAGCTGGAGTCACGTAGCGCCGCACGTCACTCTGCTCTGATCAGTGTAGGGATAGGATGCAGCTGCTGCTGTTAGGGCGAGATTAGGCAGTGATTTACTTACTGAAGTGATCGATGTACAGCTGTGTATCATACAACCTCTGCTATTCAATTGCTCACTGTTTTAAGGCTGCCCAGAGCGTTTTTCAGTGACTTTTTTCTGGGGTGATCACGGCCATTTTGTGTCTTGTGGTGCGCCAGCACAAGCTGCCACCAAGTACATTTTTAACCATCAATAGTGTGTTTTGATTTTTTTTGCTATATCCTACATCAGGAGCTTGGCTGTGCTTGCTATTTTATTGAGGGGTAAAATACAATTGCCAAAATAGCAGTACCCTAAATCTGGTGTTTCAGCTGTGGCTAGCCAATTGTAATACTGTCTGCTGTCTGCCAAAGCACAGTTTTTGTTCTGGGTTGAATACAATTCCCAACTTAGCAATTCCCTAAATAATTGTTTTCTGCTGTATCAGGCCAAGTTTAAATCTATCCATAAAAGGGTATATTAGATTGAAGATGCGGATAGGGTCATTCTCAATAACTTCAAACGCTACCGTGCATCACCAAGTCTAATTCTGTCCGTAAACGTATACCTGTCACCCACCGCCTAAATACTAAGCCTACAATTTATATTCAGCTAAATCTGTGGTTACTGCTGTGCCTGTATTAGTGTAATACGGTACCTAAGTAGATAGCTAGATAGTGTTAGGTGCCTGTAAAAAAAGGCCTGAATTTGAATTCAATACATTGGCCCAAATAATTTTATTCTTATTGTGGTGAACGGTAACAATGAGGAAAACATCTAGTAAGGGACGCGGACATGGTCGTGGTGGTGTTAGTGGACCCTCTGGTGCTGGGAGAGGACGTGGCCGTTCTGCCACAGCCACATGTCCTAGAGTACCAACTACCTCAGGTCCCAGTAGACACCAGAATTTACAGCAATATTTGGTTGGGCCCAAGGCCGTTCTAAGGATGGTAAGGCCTGAGCAGGTACTGGCATTAGTCAATTGGGTGGCCGACAGTGGATCCAGCACGTTCACATTATCTCCCACCCAGTCTTCTGCAGAAAGCGCACAGATGGCGCCTTAAAACCAAGCCCATCAGTCTGTCACATCACCCCCATGCATATCAGGGAAACTGTCTGACCCTCAACTAATGCAGCAGTCTCTTATGCTTTTTGAAGACTCTGCTGGCAGGGTTTCCCAAGGGCATCCACCTAGCCCTTCCCCAGCGGTGGAAGACATAGAATGCACTGACGCACAACCACTATGTTTCCTGATGATGAGGACATGGGAATACCACCTCAGCACGTCTCTGATGATAAAACACAGGTGCCAACTGCTGCGTCTTTCTGCAGTGTGCAGACTTAACAGGAGGTCAAGGAGGAAGACTGGGTGGAAGACGATGCAGGGGATGATGAGGTCCTAGACCCCACATGGAATGAAGGTCGTGCCACTGACTTTCACAGTTCGGAGGAAGAGGCAGTGGTGAGACCGAGCCAACAGCATAGCAAAAGAGGGAGCAGTGGGCAAAAGCAGAACACCCGCCGCCAAGAGAGTCCGCCTGCTACTGGCCACCGCCATCTGAGACCGAGCACCCCAAAGGCAGCTTCAAGGAGTTCCCTGGCATGGCAGTTCTTTAAACAATGTGCTGACAACAAGACCTGAGTGGTTTGCACGCTGTGCCATCAGAGCCTGAAGCGAGGCATTAACGTTCTGAACCTTAGCACAACCTGCATGACCAGGAACCTGCATGCAAAGCATGAACTGCAGTGGAGTAAACACCTTAAAAACAAGGAACTCACTCAGGCTCCCCCTGCTACCTCTTCTGCTGCTGCCTCGGCCTCTTCCTCCGCCTCTGGAGGAACGTTGGCACCTGCCGCCCAGCAAACACAGGATGTAGCACCAACACCACCACCTCCGTCACCAAGCATCTCAACCATGTCACACGGCAGCGTTCAGCTCTCCATCTCACAAACATTTGATAGAAAGTGGAAATTCCCACCTAGTCACCCTCGATACCTGGCCCTGAATGCCAGCATTTCTAAACTACTGGCCTATGAAATGCTGTCATTCAGGCTGGTGGACACAGACAGCTTCAAACAGCTCATGTCGCTTGCTGTCCCACAGTATGTTGTTCCCAGCCGCCACTACTTCTCCAAGAGAGCCGTGCCTTCCCTGCACAACCAAGTATCCGATAAAATCAAGTGTGCACTGCGCAACGCCATCTGTGGCAAGGTCCACCTAACCACAGATACGTGGACCAGTAAGCACGGCCAGGGACACCATATCTCCCTAACTGCACACTGGGTAAATGTAGTGGCGGCTGGGCACCAGGCGGAGAGAAGTTTGGCGCACGTCCTTCGGCCGCCAAGGATCGCAGGGCAACATTCTTTGCCTTCTGTAGCCTCCTCCTCCTACTCGGCTTCCTCCTCCTCTTCTTCCACCTGCTCATCCAGTCAGCCACACACCTTCACCACCAACTTTAGCACAGCCTGGGGTAAACGTCAGCAGGCCATTCTGAAACTCATATGTTTGGGGGACAGGCCCCACACCGCGCAGGAGTTGTGGCGAGGTATTGAACAACAGACCGACGAGTGGTTGCTGCCGGTGAGCCTCAAGCCCGGCCTGGTGGTGTGCGATAATGGGCAAAATCTCGTCGCAGCTCTGGGACTAGCCGGTTTGACGCACATCCCTTGCCTGGCGTATGTGCTGAATTTGGTGCTGCAGAAGTTCATTTACAACTACCCCGACATGTCAGAGCTGCTGCATAAAGTGCGGTCCATCTGTGCGCGCTTCCGGCGTTCACATCCTGCCGCAGCTCGCGTGTCTGCGCTACAGCGTAACTTCGGCCTTCCCACTCACCGCCTCATATGTGACGTGCCCACCAGGTGGAACTCCACCTTGCACATGCTGGACAGACTGTGCGAGCAGCAGCAGGCCATAGTGGAGTTTCAGCTGCAGCACGCACGGGTCAGTCGCACTGCGGAACAGCACCACTTCACCACCAATGACTGGGCCTCCATGCGAGACCTGTGTGCCCTGTTGCGCTGTTTCGAGTACTCCACCAACATGGCCAGTGGCGATGACGCCGTTATCAGCGTTACAATACCACTTCTATGTCTCCTTCATAAAACACTTAGGGCGATGATGGAAGAGGAGGTGGCCCAGGAGGAGGAGGAGGAGGAGGAGGAAGATGGGTCATTTTTAGCACTTTCAGGCCAGTCTCTTAGAAGTGACTCAGAGGGAGTTTTTTTGCAACAGCAGAGGCCAGGTACAAATGTGGCCAGACAGGGCCCACTACTGGAGGACAAGGAGGACGAGGATGAGGTGGAGGAGGATGAGGATGAAGCTGTTCACAGCGGGGTGGCACCCAACGCAGCTCGGGCCCATCACTGGTGCGTGGCTGGGGGGAAACGCAGGACGATGACGATACGCCTCCCACAGAGGACAGCTTGTCCTTACCTCTGGGCAGCCTGGCACACATGAGCGACTACATGCTGCAGTGCCTGGGCAACGACAGCAGAGTTGCCCACATTTTAAAGTGTGCGGACTACTGGGTTGCCACCCTGCTGGATCCCCGGTACAAAGACAATGTGCCCACCTTACTTCCTGCACTGGAGCGTGATAGGAAGATGCGCTAGTACAAGCACACGTTGGTAGACGCGCTACTGAGAGCATTCTCAAATGTCAAAGGGGAACAAGTGGAAGCCCAAGGCAGAGGAGGAGCAAGAGGTCGCCAACGCAGCTGTGTCACGGCCAGCTCCTCTGAGGGCAGGGTTAGCATGGCAGAGATGTGGAAAAGTTTTGTCAACACGCCACAGCTAACTGCACCACCACCTGATACGGAACGTGTTAGCAGGAGGCAACATTTCACTAACATGGTGGAACAGTACGTGTGCACACCCCTCCACGTACTGACTGATGAATCGGCCCCATTCAATTTCTGGGTCTCCAAATTGTCCACGTGGCCAGAGCTAGCCTTTTATGCCTTGGAGGTGCTGGCCTGCCCGGCGGACAGCGTTTTGTCTGAACGTGTATTCAGCACGGCAGGGGGCGTCATTACAGACAAACGCAGCCGCCTGTTTACAGCCAATGTGGACAAGCTGACGTTCATAAAAATGAACCAGGCATGGATCCCACAGGACCTGTCCATCCCTTGTGCAGATTAGAAATTTGTAACTACCTCCCCTTATCTGTCACGAGGGTATCAAGAGCCACGTCTGACTCCGTTATACCCGGGGTCAGGAGGTCGCAGCGGGTGGCTGCGCGCTCTATAGCTAAAGATCACGTTGTTTCTTAGTGATTGTTTTCTGTGTTTGCCTTGCTATCCTTTTTGTCTCAATCAGGGATCCGTAGCTTCTCCTCCTCAGCTGTTTCTTGTCTGCCACTCCCAACCTCCTTATATTCTCCCCTCACACTTCTCTAGTTGCCAGTTATAGAGCTTCCTGCCTGGACATCTATACTGACCCACTGGAGTTGTGAATCCTGGTTGTCGTTCCAGAGTGCTACCCTCCGGATCCCTGTTGGGCTTCTTGTTGTCTCCTGCTGTCGCCCACCTGGGATTATATGTTGAGTTTGTATTGTCTGTCCTTCCCTTGGTGTTTTCCTTTAGAGCTAGTGGTGCGGACTAGTGTTCCCACCGCCCTGTTTACTATCTAGGGCTCAGCTTAGGGAAAGCCAGGGCTTTAGGCACGTGATCGGCGTACGGGTGAGGAACCCGTCTAGGGACGTCAGGGCAGCCAGGTGCCAGCCGCTAGGTGAGTCAGGGGTCACCACCTTCCCTCTCACTTGGGCAGGGCCTTCCTTGTTCCCTCCCTCTGTGTCACGTATGTGATAGTCACGCCGACCGTGATATTATAACTGGCCATTACTTTTTGAGAAAAAATAAAATAAAATTTTTTTGTTTTTGTTTTTTTTTCTCTACTTAGAATCCAATATGGATCCTATTGCTGCCTTGGCAAAACAGCTTCAAGGCCTATCTTTGGAGGTGGCAGGATTGAAGTCGTCTGTCCTCCAACAACAGCAGCAAATGCAGCTGACCGCACCCCCAGCGGTTGCTATGGGTAACCAGGTAGTTACAGAACCCAAGGTTGTTCTTCCTGACAGATTTTCTGGGGGAAGGGACAAATTTGCGACGTTCCGTGAGGCCTGCAAATTATACTTTAAGTTGCGCCCTTACTCCTCAGGTAATGAAGAACAGCGGGTAGGGATTGTCATTTCCCTGCTTCAGGGGGACCCACAATCCTGGGCGTTCTCGTTACCCCCTGGTTCCCAGGCTCTCCGGTCAGTGGAGGAATTTTTTGGGGCTTTGGGTCTCATATATGTTGACCCTGACCGAGTCGCCCTGGCTGAGTCGAAGTTACGGAGACTCCTACAGGGAGATCGGTCAGCAGAGGAATATTGCTCAGAGTTCCGTAGGTGGGCTACGGATACTCAGTGGAACGACCCGGCTCTCAGGAGTCAGTTCTGCTCTGGGTTATCTGAAAGGGTTAAGGATGCACTGGCGGTGTATGAGACCCCCCTTTCCCTTGATGCTGTTATGTCCCTCTCTATCAGAATAGATAGGCGTCTTAGGGAGAGATCGAAAATTCCTGAGCAATTGGTTACCTCTCCCAAACAACAGTTAGTCTGTACTGACTTAGATGAGCCTATTCAGCTAGGCGGAACTTCTCGTCAGGTCCGTCCTCCTGAGGTTCGCCGCAGGGGGGGGGCTTGTTTTTTCTGTGGGGGGAAGGGTCATTTCATTAATGTCTGTCCCTCTTTTCTCAAAAACAAAAGACCGTCGGAAAACTACTAACCCCAGGCTGTGCGGAGGATGTCAGCCGGGGGGTATACGTTTCCTCCATACGAACATCTCAATTTGTGTTACCAGCGGTTATTGTTTTTGGTGTTAAGACGGAGTCTATTTCTTTTTTTCTAGACAGTGGAGCAGGGGTAAATTTGATAGATGCCCATTTTGCCCGCACTATGGGTTTGTCTCTCTGCACGCTGCAGAGACCTATTCCCGTATTCGCTATAGATTCGGCTCCTCTGTCTCAGAGAAACCTCACCCACATTGTTCATAATTTACACCTTCGGGTAGGGGACCACCATAATGAGTGTCTTTCATGTTACGTTCTGGAGGGCCTTCCCTCTCCTGTGGTATTGGGTCTCCCCTGGTTGGTAGCGCACAATCCAGTGGTGGATTGGCAGGCCAGGGAGATATTGGAGTGGAGTGAGCATTGCAGAGAGAATTGCTTAAATAACAATTGCTTAATCGCCTCCATAGCTTCCCTACCTACATTTATTTCGGACTTTGAGGACGTTTTTTCTGAAAAGGGTTGTCAGAAGCTACCACCTCATCGTCCTTATGATTGCCCGGTTAACCTGATTCCCGGTGCAAAATTACCCAAGTCCAGGTTGTATAATCTTTCGGGTCCCGAGAGACAAGCCATGAAAGATTATATCTCCGAGAGTCTGGCTAAGGGACACATCAGACCCTCTTCTTCACCCGTGGCTGCAGGGTTTTTCTTTGTTAAAAAAAAAGATGGGGGCCTGCGTCCTTGCCTAGATTTCCGTGAGCTAAACCAGATAACCATCCGAGACCCATACCCTCTTCCTCTCATTCCTGACCTTTTTAATCAGATTGCGGGTGCTTGGTGGTTCTCCAAACTTGATCTTAGGGGGGCCTACAATCTGATTCGTATCAGGGAAGGAGATGAGTGGAAGACAGCTTTTAACACCCCTGAGGGGCATTATGAAAATCTAGTTATGCCTTTCGGTCTGACCAATGCCCCCGCTGTCTTCCAACATTTCGTTAATGATATTTTTAGTCATCTCATCGGCAGGTTTGTAGTCATATACCTAGATGATATCTTAATTTATTCGGCTGATCTGAAAACACATGAGGTGCATGTCAGGCAAGTACTGCAGGTCCTACGGACGAATAAATTATATGCGAAAATTGAAAAATGTGTCTTCGCCGTTCAGGAAATACAGTTCCTGGGATATCTATTATCTGCTTCAGGTTTCCGTATGGATCCTGGGAAGGTCCAGGCAATTTTAGATTGGGATCTTCCTGAGAACCTTAAAGCCCTACAACGGTTTTTGGGTTTCGCAAATTTCTATAGAAAGTTCATTAAAAATTATTCAGTGATCGTTAAACCCCTTACCGACATGACTAGGAAGGGGACTGATTTTTCCAAATGGTCTGACGCCGCTAAAAATGCATTTTCCTCTCTAAAAGAGAGGTTTACCTCGGCACCTGTTCTAATTCAACCTGATGTCTCCCAGCCTTTTATTGTTGAGGTAGATGCGTCAGAGGTGGGAGTGGGGGCTGTATTGTCTCAGGGTCCGTCTCCTGGCAAATGGCGCCCTTGCGCTTTCTTTTCCAAAAAATTATCTTCTGCAGAGAAGAACTATGATGTTGGAAATAGGGAACTATTGGCGATTAAACTGGCGCTTGAAGAGTGGCGTCACTTCTTAGAGGGAGCAATCCACCCCGTCACGGTGATTACGGATCACAAAAACCTTCTGTACCTAGAATCGGCTAAGCGTCTCACCCCTAGACAAGCTAGGTGGTCGCTATTCTTTACCAGATTTAACTTTGTAATCACCTATCGTCCTGGGGCAAAAAATACCAAGGCAGACGCGTTATCTCGTAGTTTCCCTGGAGGGGGTAATGTTAGTGATCCGGTACCTATTTTACAAAGAGGAGTGGTTGTCTCTGCTGTACACTCTGTTCTAGAGGGAAAGGTGTTAGAGGCCCAGGGGGACGCCCCGGCCTCTTGCCCCTCAGAGAAATTATTTGTACCGTTAAACCTGCGTCTTGAATTATTAAAAGAACATCATAATTCGGCACTTGCTGGGCACCCGGGTAGTAAAGCAACCTTGGAGCTATTATCTCGTCGTTTTTGGTGGCCAAGGTTGCGTCAGGATGTAATGGATTTCGTGTCTACTTGCTCTACTTGTGCACGCGCGAAAGTCTCTCATACACGTCCAGCAGGGTCTTTATTGCCACTTTTTATCCCCAATAGGCCATGGACACATCTGTCAATGGATTTCATCACTGACTTACCGTTGTCTGTGTGTAAAACAGTTATTTTGGTAGTAGTAGACAGGTTTAGCAAAATGGTACACTTTATTGCGCTACCCGCACTTCCTAATGCTAAAACTCTTGCGCAGGTGTTTATCAGTGAAATCGTGAAGCTTCACGGGGTCCCTTCCGATGTGGTTTCGGATCGGGGAACCCAGTTTATTTCTAAGTTTTGGAAAGCTTTTTGTTCCCGTTTGGGGGTACACTTGTCCTTTTCCTCAGCTTTCCATCCTCAGTCGAATGGACAGACTGAGCGTACCAACCAAAACCTAGAAACATATTTAAGGTGTTTTGTGTCTGAAAACCAAGAGTTGTGGTCATCATTTTTACCGTTAGCTGAGTTTGCCATAAATAATCATTATCAGGAGTCCACTGGCAAGTCACCATTCCTTGGTGCATACGGTTTTCATCCCCAATTTTGTACTTTCAAAGAGGGGGGGTCTTCTGGGGTTCCAGAAGAGGAAAGGTTTTCTTCATCTCTTTCATCGGTATGGCAGAAGGTGCAAGTTAACTTGAAAAAGATGAGTGGTAAATATAAATGCATGGCCGATAAGAAACGGTCGCCAGGTCCGGACCTAGGAGTGAATGACTATGTGTGGTTGTCTACTAGGAATATTAAGTTGAAGGTTCCCTCTTGGAAACTGGGCCCTAGGTTCATTGGTCCTTATAAAATAGTAGCCGTTATTAACCCTGTGGCTTTTCGCCTGGAGCTACCTCAGACTTTTAAGATCCATAACGTCTTCCATAAATCGTTACTCAAGAAGTATGTTCCACCTCTAGAACCATCACCACTGCCACCTCCTTCTGTTATTGTGGATGGTAATCTGGAGTTTCAAATAGCCAGAATTGTTGATTCTCGTCGGGTCCGCCGCTCTCTTCAGTATCTGGTGCATTGGAGGGGTTACGGTCCCGAGGAAAGAATGTGGGTTCCAGCGTCAGAGGTAAACGCCAACAGGTTAATTCAGGCTTTCCATACCTCTCATCCGGAGAGACCTGGTCCTGAGTGTCCGGAGGCCCCTCGTGAAAGGGGGGGTACTGTCACGAGGGTATCAAGAGCCACGCCTGACTCCGTTATACCCGGGGTCAGGAGGTCGCAGCGGGTGGCTGCGCGCTCTATATCTAAAGATCACGTTGTTTCTTAGTGATTGTTTTCTGTGTTTGCCTTGCTATCCTTTTTGTCTCAATCAGGGATCCGTAGCTTCTCCTCCTCAGCTGTTTCTTGTCTGCCACTCCCAACCTCCTTATATTCTCCCCTCACACTTCTCTAGTTGCCAGTTATAGAGCTTCCTGCCTGGACATCTATACTGACCCACTGGAGTTGTGAATCCTGGTTGTCGTTCCAGAGTGCTACCCTCCGGATCCCTGTTGGACTTCTTGTTGTCTCCTGCTGTCGCCCACCTGGGATTATATGTTGAGTTTGTATTGTCTGTCCTTCCCTTGGTGTTTTCCTTTAGAGCTAGTGGTGCGGACTAGTGTTCCCACCGCCCTGTTCACAATCTAGGGCTCAGCTTAGGGAAAGCCAGGGCTTTAGGCACGTGATCGGCGTACGGGTGAGGAACCCGTCTAGGGACGTCAGGGCAGCCAGGTGCCAGCCGCTAGGTGAGTCAGGGGTCACCACTTTCCCTCTCACTTGGGCAGGGCCTTCCTTGTTCCCTCCCTCTGCGTCACGTATGTGATAGTCACGCCGACCGTGATATTATCCATATATTCTTGTACTCCAGGGCACTTCCTCATTCAATCCTCTTTTTTTAATTTTACCATTATATTGCGGGGCAACCCAAAGTTGAATGAACCTCTCCTCTGTCTGGGTGCCGGGGCCTAAAAATATCTGACAGTGGCCTGTTCCAGTGTTGGGTGACATGAAGCCTGATTCTCTGCTATGACATGAAGCCTGAATCTCTGCTATGGGACCTCTCTCCTCTGTCTGGGTGCTGGGGCCTAAAAATATCTGACAGTGGCCTGTTCCAGTGTTGGGTGACATGAAGCCTGATTCTCTGCTATGACATGAAGACTGAATCTCTGCTATGGGACCTCTCTCCTCTGTCTGGGTGCCGGGGCCTAAAAATTTCTGACAATGGCCTGTTCCAGTGGTGGGTGACATGAAGCCTGATTCTCTGCTATGACATGAAGCCTGATTCTCTGCTATAGGACCTCTCTCCTCTGTCTGGGTGCCCGGGCCTAAAAATATCTGACAATGGCCTGTTCCAGTGGTGGGTGACATGAAGCATGATTCTCTGCTATGACATGAAGCCTGATTCTCTGCTATGGGACCTCTCTCCTCTGTCTGGGTGCCAGGGCCTAAAAATATCTGACAATGGCCTGTTCCAGTGGTGGGTGACATGAAGCATGATTCTCTGCTATGACATGAAGCCTGATTCTCTGCTATGGGACCTCTCTCCTCTGTCTGGGAGCCGGGGCCTAAAAATATCTGACAATGGCCTGTTCCAGTGGTGGGTGACATGAATCATGATTCTCTGCTATGACATGAAGCCTGAATCTCTGCTATGGGACCTCTCTCCTCTGTCTGGGTGCCGGGGCCTAAAAATATCTGACAGTGGCCTGTTCCAGTGTTGGGTGACATGAAGCCTGATTCTCTGCTATGACATGTGTAACATCCCAGAGTATGTCACTAAAACTCTTTCACCCTGATATGTGATGTTAAGGTGTAAATGTGTTAACATCCTGTGTAATATGACATTGCATTTATATTATCTGGATTTACTGTGACTATTTAATATATATTTGCTGTAATTCTTAATGTACACCAGCAGGTGGCAGCAATATGTCAGTAGGCCACAGTTAGTTAATAGACCTAGGCTGGAATAATCCATTCCAGGCTAGCCACCCCCCTATCTGAGGAGGAGTGGAATGTTCCCACATCCTACTTCAGAGGGAGGAAAGAAAGTTCTAGGCAGTGTACCAGCCACCCCCTGTTGGGGTAGGCTGTGTGAATAGGAGCTCCCAGAAATAGGGACCCCAACCAGGGATCCAAGCCTCCCTGAGGCCCAAGATCAACCTTCCCAGCCTGAGTCCCTTACCTCAGCTGCTGACCAAGAAAGCAGCCATCTTCAGAACTATCAGATCTCCAGGACGAAACCACCATACCCTGCGAGCAGTCCTGTAAGTACAGATTCTAAAACAAGGAGAAGATAAGTACCTCCACAGCTAGTCAGGCCCATATCAAGCAGACCACAGACAGAGCAGAAGATAGATACCTGCCAGATTCTAATAGGCGTATGTACCAGATGCAGAATATATATAAAATTCCTGCCACATATTGTCAATACCTGCTGGGATCCTAGACTATTGCTGTAAACTTGTATGGATCAAAAGCTGCATATTATAACACCAAGTAAAGACAAGTTGGACCCTATTTTCTGTGTGGAATTCCATCATTCCTCCATTACTCCTATTAACAGCACTCATTTTGTTGCATGTGAGCCAGGATACAGGAATCCAGCCGTACTGCAGGTAGGAGACACCATTGACACAATACAGAGACAATATCCCTCTCTGGCATTCCTAACCTAGTACATGAGCTATAACATCTTAAAGGGCCCTTCTACAGTACCTGTGCAAGCTGCAACTGGCGTCACGAACTTATAAACATCTAAATCTGACCCACTGCATAGCAGCCCCAATGACCCAGTGTCCTGCTCATTGCATCAAGTGGCGTCCCCGAACAGGATCAGATTGTATTGTGTGTCCATCCCAAACAACAGAACCGCAGCTAATTGTGTGCAAAAAAAAAATGACTTAAAAACAGCATGTTTCACAGTGTTGCAAGCGCTACCGCTTGTACCAAGATCGCTAAAAAGTGACTTTCTTACTTGTGTTGCTGTGCCAAGAGAGCGCTGCACGTGCGTTACAGCACAAAGTGTTAATTCGATATTGTGGAGATTCGCCATATTCGTTTTAAGATGGCGCTGCATCTTCATGCCAAAAGACAAAGAAACAAAGAAACGCCCTCCCAGGAGCGCGAAAATGCTGTCTACGCCCCCCAGAAGCGGGAAAATCTTGTAACACCCCCTCCAAAAAGGCGCGAAGATGGCTAATACGCCCCTTCAGGAGCGGGAAAAATAGAGAACGCCCTCCATGGACTTGTCACTGACCTAGCCCGAAGTGATAAAAGCTCCACCCTCTGCGGCCCTCCTCTAGTACTGGCAATCAGTGTATGCAGAGGAGCAGCAAGAATGGCGTACCCGCGTCCCAGATGGAATGAGATGGCCATCGACGGAGAGGACGTCTACCCTGAGCAGCCGCTGGAGATACGAGTCTCCCAACTCATACAAATACGTGGACCTTCAATCCTTGGCGCCATGCCGGAGACTGTGGATACCTCCGCACTTTAGAGTTTCGCAATACCTACTCCATCTAGCATACCGGAGATGCCAAAAAGGATGACTGCTGAAGTCCCGGCTCCTGCCATCGATGTTCCGGACCTGATGATCGAGTTCCAGGAGGCTGTGGATCCCTCCGCCTCGTTCAGTGCACCAGCGGAAGGCGACGCACCTATACAGATGGATGTGGATGTCGTACCTGCTCCCGCGGAGGACGCCGTTGACGTCACTGCACCAGCTGAGAAAAAGGCCGTGAACCAGATGGCGCTCGAATCCCGAGAGGACCAGCAGAGGACACCGGAACCGGCCACCCGGCCGCGACAGCAGGTAGGAGCTGCTCCTCTCCCTGAGGCCCAGGCCCGGTCCGTGTCCGTCCCTCCGCCACGTCCAGAGACCCCAACGCCGGTCATCAACCTCAGGCCCACCAAGCCACAACCGCCTACTGGTGCGGTGGAGGCGGCTGGAGATTCCACTCCACCGCCCAGCTACAGTATCACGGTCGGCGTGACTATCACATACGTGACGCAGAGGGAGGGAACAAGGAAGGCCCTGCCCAAGTGAGAGGGAAGGTGGTGACCCCTGACTCACCTAGCGGCTGGCACCTGGCTGCCCTGACGTCCCTAGACGGGTTCCTCACCCGTACGCCGATCACGTGCCTAAAGCCCTGGCTTTCCCTAAGCTGAGCCCTAGATAGTGAACAGGGCGGTGGGAACACTAGTCCGCACCACTAGCTCTAAAGGAAAACACCAAGGGAAGGACAGACAATACAAACTCAACATATAATCCCAGGTGGGCGACAACAGGAGACAACAAGAAGCCCAACAGGGATCCGGAGGGTAGCACTCTGGAACGACAACCAGGATTCACAACTCCAGTGGGTCAGTATAGATGTCCAGGCAGGAAGCTCTATAACTGGCAACTAGAGAAGTGTGAGGGGAGAATATAAGGAGGTTGGGAGTGGCAGACAAGAAACAGCTGAGGAGGAGAAGCTACGGATCCCTGATTGAGACAAAAAGGATAGCAAGGCAAACACAGAAAACAATCACTAAGAAACAACGTGATCTTTAGATATAGAGCGCGCAGCCACCCGCTGCGACCTCTTGACCCCGGGTATAACGGAGTCAGGCGTGGCTCTTGATACCCTCGTGACAGTACCCCCCCCTTTCACGAGGGGCCTCCGGACACTCAGGACCAGGTCTCTCCGGATGAGAGGTATGGAAAGCCTGAATTAACCTGTTGGCGTTTACCTCTGACGCTGGAACCCACATTCTTTCCTCGGGACCGTAACCCCTCCAATGCACCAGATACTGAAGAGAGCGGCGGACCCGACGAGAATCAACAATTCTGGCTATTTGAAACTCCAGATTACCATCCACAATAACAGGAGGAGGTGGCAGTGGTGATGGTTCTAGAGGTGGAACATACTTCTTGAGTAACGATTTATGGAAGACGTTATGGATCTTAAAAGTCTGAGGTAGCTCCAGGCGAAAAGCCACAGGGTTAACGGCTACTATTTTATAAGGACCAATGAACCTAGGGCCCAGTTTCCAAGAGGGAACCTTCAACTTAATATTCCTAGTAGACAACCACACATAGTCATTCACTCCTAGGTCCGGACCTGGCGACCGTTTCTTATCGGCCATGCATTTATATTTACCACTCATCTTTTTTAAGTTAACTTGCACCTTCTGCCATACCGATGAAAGAGATGAAGAAAACCTTTCCTCTTCGGGAACCCCAGAAGACCCCCCCTCTTTGAAAGTACAAAATTGGGGATGAAAACCGTATGCACCAAGGAATGGTGACTTGCCAGTGGACTCCTGATAATGATTATTTATGGCAAACTCAGCTAACGGTAAATATGATGACCACAACTCTTGGTTTTCAGACACAAAACACCTTAAATATGTTTCTAGGTTTTGGTTGGTACGCTCAGTCTGTCCATTCGACTGAGGATGGAAAGCTGAGGAAAAGGACAAGTGTACCCCCAAACGGGAACAAAAAGCTTTCCAAAACTTAGAAATAAACTGGGTTCCCCGATCCGAAACCACATCGGAAGGGACCCCGTGAAGCTTCACGATTTCACTGATAAACACCTGAGCAAGAGTTTTAGCATTAGGAAGTGCGGGTAGCGCAATAAAGTGTACCATTTTGCTAAACCTGTCTACTACTACCAAAATAACTGTTTTACACACAGACAACGGTAAGTCAGTGATGAAATCCATTGACAGATGTGTCCATGGCCTATTGGGAATAAAAAGTGGGAATAAAGACCCTGCTGGACGTGTATGAGAGACTTTCGCGCGTGCACAAGTAGAGCAAGTAGACACGAAATCCATTACATCCTGACGCAACCTTGGCCACCAAAAACGACGAGACAATAGCTCCAAGGTTGCTTTACTACCCGGGTGCCCAGCAAGTGCCGAATTATGATGTTCTTTTAATAATTCAAGACGCCGGTTTAACGGTACAAATAATTTCTCTGAGGGGCAAGAGGCCGGGGCGTCCCCCTGGGCCTCTAACACCTTTCCCTCTAGAACAGAGTGTACAGCAGAGACAACCACTCCTCTTTGTAAAATAGGTACCGGATCACTAACATTACCCCCTCCAGGGAAACTACGAGATAACGCGTCTGCCTTGGTATTTTTTGCCCCAGGACGATAGGTGATTACAAAGTTAAATCTGGTAAAGAATAGCGACCACCTAGCTTGTCTAGGGGTGAGACGCTTAGCCGATTCTAGGTACAGAAGGTTTTTGTGATCCGTAATCACCGTGACGGGGTGGATTGCTCCCTCTAAGAAGTGACGCCACTCTTCAAGCGCCAGTTTAATCGCCAACAGTTCCCTATTTCCAACATCATAGTTCTTCTCTGCAGAAGATAATTTTTTGGAAAAGAAAGCGCAAGGGCGCCATTTGCCAGGAGACGGACCCTGAGACAATACAGCCCCCACTCCCACCTCTGACGCATCTACCTCAACAATAAAAGGCTGGGAGACATCAGGTTGAATTAGAACAGGTGCCGAGGTAAACCTCTCTTTTAGAGAGGAAAATGCATTTTTAGCGGCGTCAGACCATTTGGAAAAATCAGTCCCCTTCCTAGTCATGTCGGTAAGGGGTTTAACGATCACTGAATAATTTTTAATGAACTTTCTATAGAAATTTGCGAAACCCAAAAACCGTTGTAGGGCTTTAAGGTTCTCAGAAAGATCCCAATCTAAAATTGCCTGGACCTTCCCAGGATCCATACGAAAACCTGAAGTAGATAATAGATATCCCAGGAACTGTGATTCCTGAACGGCGAAGACACATTTTTCAATTTTCGCATATAATTTATTCGTCCGTAGGACCTGCAGTACTTGCCTGACATGCACCTCATGTGTTTTCAGATCAGCCGAATAAATTAAGATATCATCTAGGTATATGACTACAAACCTGCCGATGAGATGACTAAAAATATCATTAACGAAATGTTAGAAGACAGCGGGGGCATTGGTCAGACCGAAAGGCATAACTAGATTTTCATAATGCCCCTCAGGGGTGTTAAAAGCTGTCTTCCACTCATCCCCTTCCCTGATACGAATCAGATTGTAGGCCCCGCTAAGATCAAGTTTGGAGAACCACCTAGCACCCGCAATCTGATTAAAAAGGTCAGGAATGAGAGGAAGAGGGTATGGGTCTCGGATGGTTATCTGGTTTAGCTCACGGAAATCTAGGCAAGGACGCAGGCCCCCATCTTTCTTTTTAACAAAGAAAAACCCTGCAGCCACGGGTGAAGAAGAGGGTCTGATGTGTCCCGTAGCCAGACTCTCTGAGATATAATCTTTCATGGCTTGTCTCTCGGGACCCGAAAGATTATACAACCTGGACTTGGGTAATTTTGCACCGGGAATCAGGTTAACCAGGCAATCATAAGGACGATGAGGTGGTAGCTTCTGACAACCCTTTTCAGAAAAAACGTCCTCAAAGTCCGAAATAAATGTAGGTAGGGAAGCTATGGAGGCGATTAAGGAATTGTTATTTAAGCAATTCTCTCTGCAATGCTCACTCCACTCCAATATCTCCCTAGCCTGCCAATCCACCACTGGATTGTGCGCTACCAACCAGGGGAGACCCAATACCATAATAATGTAAATTATGAACAATGTGGGTGAGGTTTCTCTGAGACAGAGGAGCCGAATCTATAGCGAATACGGGAATAGGTCTCTGCAGCGTGCAGAGAGACAAACCCATAGTGCGGGCAAAATGGGCATCTATCAAATTTACCCCTGCTCCACTGTCTAGAAAAAAAGAAATAGACTCCGTCTTAACACCAAAAACAATAACCGCTGGTAACACAAATTGAGATGTTCGTATGGAGGAAACGTATACCCCCCGGCTGACATCCTCCGCACAGCCTGGGGTTAGTAGTTTTCCGACGGTCTTTTGTTTTTGAGAAAAGAGGGACAGACATTAATGAAATGACCTTTCCCCCCACAGAAAAAACAAACCCCCCCCCCTGCGGCGAACCTCAGGAGGACGGACCTGACGAGAAGTTCCGCCTAGCTGCATAGGCTCATTTAAGTCAGTACAGACTAATTGTTGTTTGGGAGAGGTAATCAATTGCTCAGGAATTTTCGATCTCTCCCTAAGACGCCTATCTATTCTGATAGAGAGGGACATAACAGCATCAAGGGAAAGGGGGGTCTCATACAGCGCCAGTGCATCCTTAACCCTTTCAGATAACCCAGAGCAGAACTGACTCCTGAGAGCCGGGTCGTTCCACTGAGTATCCGTAGCCCACCTACGGAACTCTGAGCAATATTCCTCTGCTGACCGATCTCCCTGTAGGAGTCTCCGTAACTTCGACTCAGCCAGGGCGACTCGGTCAGGGTCATCATATATGAGACCCAAAGCCCCAAAAAATCCCTCCACTGACCGGAGAGCCTGGGAACCAGGGGGTAACGAGAACGCCCAGGATTGTGGGTCCCCCTGAAGCAGGGAAATGACAATCCCTACCCGCTGTTCTTCATTACCTGAGGAGTAAGGGCGCAACTTAAAGTATAATTTGCAGGCCTCACGGAACGTCGCAAATTTGTCCCTTCCCCCAGAAAATCTGTCAGGAAGAACAACCTTGGGTTCTGTAACTACCTGGTTACCCATAGCAACCGCTGGGGGTGCGGTCAGCTGCATTTGCTGCTGTTGTTGAAGGACAGACGACTTCAATCCTGCCACCTCCAAAGACAGGCCTTGAAGCTGTTTTGCCAAGGCAGCAATAGGATCCATATTGGATTCTAAGTAGAGAAAAAAAACAACAAAAAATCTTTTTATTTTTTTTATTTTTTTTTTCTCAAAAAGTAAAGGCCAGTTATAATATCACGGTCGGCGTGACTATCACATACGTGACGCAGAGGGAGGGAACAAGGAAGGCCCTGCCCAAGTGAGAGGGAAGGTGGTGACCCCTGACTCACCTAGCGGCTGGCACCTGGCTGCCCTGACGTCCCTAGACGGGTTCCTCACCCGTACGCCGATCACGTGCCTAAAGCCCTGGCTTTCCCTAAGCTGAGCCCTAGATAGTGAACAGGGCGGTGGGAACACTAGTCCGCACCACTAGCTCTAAAGGAAAACACCAAGGGAAGGACAGACAATTCAAACTCAACATATAATCCCAGGTGGGCGACAACAGGAGACAACAAGAAGCCCAACAGGGATCCGGAGGGTAGCACTCTGGAACGACAACCAGGATTCACAACTCCAGTGGGTCAGTATAGATGTCCAGGCAGGAAGCTCTATAACTGGCAACTAGAGAAGTGTGAGGGGAGAATATAAGGAGGTTGGGAGTGGCAGACAAGAAACAGCTGAGGAGGAGAAGCTACGGATCCCTGATTGAGACAAAAAGGATAGCAAGGCAAACACAGAAAACAATCACTAAGAAACAACGTGATCTTTAGATATAGAGCGCGCAGCCACCCGCTGCGACCTCCTGACCCCGGGTATAACGGAGTCAGACGTGGCTCTTGATACCCTCGTGACATACAGCCAGTTAAGCAGCCTAAACCCTGAGGTCCCGCACGAGATCACAGCATTCGCCCAGACTGCGTGGGAATATAAATCGGCTGTAGAAGAGTGGGTCAAACAGGTCATTGACAGCCCCCAATCTGGAGACCCCAAGCTGACTAGGAGGGCCGGAACCGTCCTATGGTTCTCTGTATAAAGAGGTGTGGGATTTCTTCAGGATAATCACTCTGGCACAGACGTGTTTGTAGGCCGCCGGTCTGTAAAGAGACATTATCTGCCCCAAGAAAGGCACAACCTATATATTGGAGACCAGGTGGAATACACCCCCATGAGGTCCATGCAGGGACTGTTTGCTGCGGGAGTCACCCTGCTGCAGAAACCGCTCTCCCCTGCTATCACCCCAGAGACCTGGCAGGAGGATCCAGGCTCTGCGGCTAGGACCAGGTGCCTTCAGGAAACCCCAGATGGCCGACTGATCTTCGAGAAGGCTCAACCAGCCCCTGCACCCTTAATTCCTGATTTGTCACCACCACCAACCCTGAGGGTAGGACAGATCAATAATTCGGTCCTCACGTTCATCCCCAAGGTGCAACCGTGTTTCCTGCCACCTTATATGCTGCCCTGGAAGCAGTCATCACAAACCGCTCCAGGACTCCCTGAACCATTGCAGCCAGAAATTTTGCCCCTTCCCGCACCGGCTGTGGATCCCGGTCTGCGGCAAGCTACAGCCACGTTCTCCAGGTTGGCTGTACAACCAATACCTACTGTAACGCACTACCACCAACAGTACTCTCAGCTACCAGCAGAGGCAGGAATTACCTCTCATGCACTTTAGCAGTTCCAGTAGCGATGAGGAGCTGGATACCTATCTGTAAGGTGTCCCTACTATAAAGAAAATCCAGTGACATTGTTTGGGAGCCACGCCATGGACTGATTACCTAACGGGTGAGGACCTGTTGGCATTGTTTGTGTGCTTTTAACCCTTTTGTTCCAGGTTGCCATTGTTTGTCCTCATCCAGATGGTCATGTCAGTTAGGACTCCCCCCATCAGCACTTAACCCATTATGTCCAAGTTAACCGTTTTATCCCCTTTCTCAGGTTACTTGATAGCCTGTTGCTGCTACTAAATATTTTAACCCTTTGGATCACAATTAACTTTTGCCCAGTGGATTGCAAAGAACTTTTATCAGTTTCCAGAGGATTCTACAACTACAAGCACTTCCAGGAATACAGACTCAAGTTATTGTTGAGCCTATCCTTGCACTTCTAAAATTTGCACTATTTGTATCAAATATTTGCAACATAAAAGCTTGCACTCAATCCTCATGCTATTTAATATTTTGCACTATTGTAACCAGTTTACAGATAATGTAACGTTAAAGTAACCTGCCCATTGTGTGTATTATCTTTCCAGGTGCCACAATGTGAATTTATGTATTATCTACCTTGATTGCACTTACCATTGCACTTAACAAAAAATGTAGCAACTTACTTAAGTGTGCCTTTTCACAGCTCTTGTTCTCTCCCCCCTTATACGGACTGTCATCATACGGACGTTGAATACTAATGGCCTACACCCGGTGATATATACCCATAGGTACCCAGGGTAGGACCAAATGGTAAGTCCTGACAGGTCTAATATTACACAGGTACCCCTGCTGCTTCAGGAATCGTTAGAAGCCCTAGGCTGCTCCTTCCCGCTTGTTTTATGTTCCAGATTGTTCCCATCCGGAGGTGTCTCATTTCCAGGAGATCCATGGGAACGCACTGCCCTCCTCCTGTGACTTGCCAGAAGACACGGAGACGAGAAATACCTCCCCTTCTGAACGTTTGCCTAAGGTAAGGCACCTCAAACCTTAGAGCCATATATAATCTAGCTTCCTCATAGTCATCATAGTGATCGTGCTATAAGCCAAATTTCTTCAGGCTATGGTGCAGGGAAGGGAATACAGGATAAAGCCACCCTTTCATTTGCGGGCTTTGCATTACATAATGGCGGGATTATGGAGTAAAGACACCCCCATGCTTTCTTTGATGTTCATGGCCAGAACATACAAAGTCAGTCAGCGATGCATGCTTTGTGCAGTTATAGGTTACCTGGTTATACCAAGATAAGGAAACTGTGTGTTGGACACCTTATGCTAGCGGGCAGGAACCTCGAGAAAACCGTTAAATGTTTTGTCTTTGTACGTCATTATATGTATATTCATGCAGCACTTTGTATTGTATTGGGTACCCAGAGCTGATTCCTCACCGCCTAACATACGCCGAGGACGGCTTCACTTAAAGTAAGCGGGTATGTAACATTCCAGAGTATGTAACTAAAACTCTTTCACCCTGCTATGTGATGTTAAGGTGTAAATGTGTTAACATCCTGTGTAATATGACATTGCATTTATATTATCTGGATTTACTGTGACTGTTTAATATACAGTACAGACCAAAAGTTTGGACACACCTTCTCATTCAAGGAGTTTTCTTTATTTTCATGACTATGAAAATTGTAGATTCACACTGAAGGCATCAAAACTATGAATTAACACATGTGGAATTATATACATAACAAACAAGTGTGAAACAACAGAAAATATGTCATATTCTAGGTTCTTCAAAGTAGCCACCTTTTGCTTTGATTACTGCTTTGCACACTCTTGGCATTCTCTTGATGAGCTTCAAGAGGTAGTCCCCTGAAATGGTTTTCACTTCACAGGTGTGCCCTGTCAGGTTTAATAAGTGGGATTTCTTGCCTTATAAATGGGGTTGGGACCATCAGTTGCGTTGAGGAGTAGTCAGGTGGATACACAGCTGATAGTCCTACTGAATAGACTGTTAGAATTTGTATTATGGCAAGAAAAAAGCAGCTAAGTAAAGAAAAATGAGTGGCCATCATTACTTTAAGAAATGAAGGTAAGTCAGTCAGCCGAAAAATTGGGAAAACTTTGAAAGTAAGGGCTATTTGACCATGAAGGAGAGTGATGGGGTGCTGCGCGAGATGACCTGGCCTCCACAGTCACCGGACCTGAACCCAATCGAGATGGTTTGGGGTGACCTGGACCGCAGAGTGAAGGCAAAAGGGCCAACAAGTGCTAAGCATCTCTGGGAACTCCTTCAAGACTGTTGGAAGATCATTTCAGGGGACTACCTCTTGAAGCTCATCAAAAGAATGCCAAGAGTGTGCAAAGCAGTAATCAAAGCAAAAGGTGGCTACTTTGAAGAACCTAGAATATGACATATTTTCTGTTGTTTCACACTTGTTTGTTATGTATATAATTCCACATGTGTTAATTTATAGTTTTGATGCCTTCATAGTCATGAAAATAAAGAAAACTCCTTGAATGAGAAGGTGTGTCCAAACTTTTGGTCTGTACTGTATATTTGCTGTAATTCTTAATGTACACCAGCAGGTGGCAACAATATGTCAGTAGGCCACAGTTAGTTAATAGACCTAGGCTGGAATATCCATTCCAGGCTAGCCACCCCCCTATCTGAGGAGGAGTGGAATGTTCCCACATCCTACTTCAGTGGGAGGAAAGTGTACCAGCCACCCCCTGTTGGGGTAGGCTGTGTGAATAGGAGCTCCCAGAAATAGGGACCCCAACCAGGGATCCAAGCCTCTCTGAGGCCCAAGATCAACCTTCCCAGCCTGAGTCCCTTACCTCAGCTGGTGACCAAGAAAGCAGCCATCTTCAGAACTATCAGATCTCCAGGACGAAACCACCATACCCTGCAAGCAGTCCTGTAAGTACAGATTCCAAAACAAGGAGAAGATAAGTACCTCCACAGCTAGTCAGGCCCATATCAAGCAGACCACAGACAGAGCAGAAGATAGATACCTGCCAGATTCTAATAGGCGTATGTACCAGATGCAGAATATATATATAAAAATTCCTGCCACATATTGCTAATACCTGCTGGGATCCTAGACTATTGCTGTAAACTTGTATGGATCAAAAGCTGCATATTATAACACCAAGTAAAGACAAGTTGGACCCTATTTTCTGTGTGGAATTCCATCATTCCTGCATTACTCCTATTAACAGCACTCATTTTGTTGCATGTGAGCCAGGATACAGGAGTCCAGCCGTACTACAGGTAGGAGACACCATTGACACAATACAGAGACAATATCCCCCTCTGGCATTCCTAACCTAGTACATGAGCTATAACATCTTAAAGGGCCCTTCTACAGTACCTGCGCAAGCTGCAACTGGCGTCACAAACTTTTACACATCTAAATCTGACCCACTGCATAGCACCCCCAATGACCCAGTGTCCTGCTCATTGCACATGAAGCTTGAATCTCTGCTATGGGACCTCTCTCCTCTGTCTGGGTGCCGGGGCTTAAAAATATCTGACAATGGCCTGTTCCAGTGGTGGGTGACATGAAGCCTGATTCTCTGCTATGACATGAAGCCTGAATCTCTGCTATGGGACCTCTCTCCTCTGTCTGGGTGTCGGGGCCTAAAAATATCTGACAATGGCTGGTTCCAGTGGTGGGTGACATGAAGCCTGATTCTCTGCTATGACATGAAGCCTGAATCTCTGCTATTGGCCCCTTCTCCTCTGTCTGGGTGCCGGGGCCTAAAAATATCTGACAGTGGCCTGTTCCAGTGTTGGGTGACATGAAGCCTGATTCTCTGCTATGACATGAAGCCTGAATCTCTGCTATGGGACCTCTCTCCTCTGTCTGGGTGCCGGGGCCTAAAAATATCTGACAATGGCCTGTTCCAGTGGTGGGTGACATGAAGCCTGATTCTCTGCTATGACATGAAGCCTGATTCTCTGCTATGGGACCTCTCTCCTCTGTCTGGGTGCCGGGGCCTAAAAATATCTGACAATGGCCTGTTCCAGTGGTGGGTGACATGAAGCATGATTCTCTGCTATGACATGAAGCCTGATTCTCTGCTATGGGACCTCTCTCCTCTGTCTGGGTGCCGGGCCTAAAAATATCTGACAATGGCCTGTTCCAGTGGTGGGTGACATGAAGCATGATTCTCTGCTATGACATGAAGCCTGATTCTCTGCTATGGGACCTCTCTCCAATTGATATTGGTTAATTTTTATTTATTTTATTTTTATTTTTATTCATTTCCCTATCCACATTTGTTTGCAGGGGATTTACCTACATTTTGCTGCCTTTTGCAGCCCTTTAGCCCTTTCCTGGGCTGTTTTACAGCCTTTTTACTGCCGAAAAGTTTGGGTCCCCATTGACTTCAATGGGGTTCGGGTTCGGGACGAAGTTCGGGTCTAGTTCGGATCCCGAACCCGAACATTTCCGGGAAGTTCGGCCGAACTTGATTCGATCACAATTTATTTGTGACGACAACTATTTCCCAGTTGCAGAGAGCCTGTATATCGGTGTACAACACTGTGCATTGCAGAAATATGCATAGCTAGTCCACTGTGGTAGTGACACAGTTACGGTGCGTCAGTATGACAGGCAGTTGACAGGTGTCACTCTTAGAATCAGTTCACGCTTAACTTATTTGGTCAGTGACTGGGCCAAAACTGACCAAATAACTCAAGTGTGAACTCAGCCTTATAGGTCAATGTTAGCGTCAGGTATAAAGAACCGTGCAGTGGCCCTAGATTGTACCAAAGAGTGAAAGTCATTCCTTTTACACCATCAGGTCATTCCATGTAGATTTATACCGATTTTTAGACGCTGATGCAAGTAGTGGCCCCATGACAGTGGAGTGGAGAGGGTGTCAGCAGTAAGTTTGTGTTAACCTCAGTGTTTATTTTTCCCTTCTTCTGATCCATCACAAGAACAACCCCAAAAATACGGATCCTGTCTTGTGCATCTGCCTTTACATTTTCAGCATTTGATCAGTAATCCATCAATATTGCTAAAGCCCCCCAAAAAATAAAGACTGTATCCAAAACAGATGACACATGATTGGAATATTTGCATATCTTCTGTGTTTTGTACCCACTCCTGCTTTTGGCTTCCAAATAATGAGCATTTTCTGATGCAAAATGGGGACCGTGTGATAGAGGCCTTACAGATGCTCCAAAGACAGGATCCATTGTGTCTTTCATTATTCTGTCCTTCTGACAGGTCATAAAAAGGGTAAAATGGTGATGTCAACAAGGCCAAATAGGGCCACTAGTGGCACCGTCACAGAGTAGGGAGGGTAGAAACCGCATGAGGAGTCAACATAGTGGTCAGTCACAGAGTGGGCAGGGTGACAACTGTATGGGGAGTCAACACAAAGACCCAGTTACAGAATGGGGAGGGTGGTATTCGCATGAGGAGTCAACACAGTGGCCCATTCACAGAGTGGTGAGGGTGGCAACTGCATAAGGAGTCAGCATAGTGGCCCAGTTACAGAGTGGAGAGGTGGGGGGCAACAGCAGTGCAGTAACAGCACAAGATGGTGGGTGGCATTAGGAGAAGATGGCATGGTGGCATGGTATGGCATGATGGCATGGTGTGTGGCAGCATCAGAATAGTGGCTGAAGCAGGTGGCCAGTAGAAACGGGTCTTTTTTCACAAAGTTTTGGTGTGGCACCCAGAATGATCTACTCTGATGCATCAGGCACAGGTGTGTGGAAATCCTGGTTGATCCACGCCTGGTTCATCTTCACAAAAGTTAGTCTCTCAACATTTTGTTTGAAAAAGATAGCTCTCTTTGGAGTAAATATGCCCCCCGCCGCACTAAACACATACTATCATGCCACACTATTGGCAAGTATGGCTGCCCAGTAGTTCAGGGGATCTTGGATGTGGGGGGGTAGTCCAAGTATACCACCACCTGCTGGTTCAGGTTCTGCTCCTGCTCTTGCTGGGTGGTTTCCTCAGTAGGCGTGGGAAGAAAAGTGCTCATTAGACACCCCAGACTTAAGTTGCTGCTGATGGAGCTGGTGCTGCCCCTGCCACCCCACACCCCTCCAGCAGTCATGGCAGTGGATCATGAGCCCAGAGGGCCCCCCTCGGTCAGACCTTTGTGAGGATTAGCAATGGCACACATAGTGGTCAACTGACTACATAAAATGTCTCGATTAGTAGTTGAGTTTATCCTCCCTTAGCAGGTGGAAAAAAAGGCCCCCATTTTGGACCGGTACCGAGGGTCTAATATGGTGGAGAGCCAGTAGTCATCCCTCTGTCAAATAGTGATAATCTGTTACTACGCAAGCAACTCAGCATGCATGTGGCCATTTGCGCATGGGACTCAGTGGGACTCCCTGCCTCAATCTCCACTGCATACTTCCATGGTGTGTCGGGGTGATCTGCCTGGCCTTCCTCATCGCCCTCCTCCTCCTGCTCTTCTCCTGTCACTTGTGCAGATAAACTACATATTTCTGTATACATTGCTTGTGCGTGAATGTCCTCCACCACTAATTCAGCCCCCACAGGGGTCAGGTGGCCATGGGATGTAGGCGCCATGTCTCCTGTTCCCTGGTCAGCCAGATTTATCAGCTTCTACTCCAGGACATGAAAGAGTGGAGTGACGTCATTCATCCCATAATCCTGGTGAATGACAAATAAAGTGGCCTCCTCAAAGGGCGTGATCAAACAGCAGGTGTCATGCATGAGCTGCCACTGGCTAATGTCGAAGTTAGAGGGGAGTGCTCATGTCCGCCTGCATTATCGAGAAATCATTTACAGCCTTCCAGGCTTAAGGACTAGCTGCTCAATATATGTGTGCATGGCTGGTACAGCCTTTTTGGAGAAGGACTCTCCACCTTGGCTCGGCACAAGCTATCAGTTCTCTGAAAGGTGCAGAGTCAACCACATGGAAAGGGTGGGACTGTAGTATGGCATTTTCCCCCCACAACTCTGTGCTGACTGCCTCCCACCGCTCTGTGAACCTGTGAACAGCTTGTTCTTTCTGTACAGTTAGGCTCCTGAGTAGCAGGCAGTCTACATCGGGGTCCAGACCTCACACTGCTGCCACCCTGCGTACTCGGCCAGCCATTGCCTCACGTGGAAGCTGCCACCCTCATCCCATGATAATGATGAAGCCCCCTCTTCACCAGCCTACCATGCGCGATTGGCTACATCATCATCCACTACTGTCTGCACATCACTGATGTCGGCCTCATCAGTCTCATGGCCACGTCCCTGACCGCTCGCAACACTTGCTTTCCTCATCGCTACTTGCCCGCCTACCATAGGAAGCAGCGGATCTCTCCTCCACATCTTGGCTGGGCAGTAGTTGCTAACTTTTCTCAATAGGCTCATCCTTGCTGAAAAGCGGAGCAGAGCTGACGGCATACAATACTTCCCAAGCAGAAGGAACAGAAAATGAACGAAGCAGGTTCAGGACAGGTGGGGGCACAGAGCTTGTTCCTGGGTCATGCCAACTAAGCGTGGCATCAGAGGAACCCACTAACTTCTGGCTGGGGATGTCTGATGTCACTTAAGATAATGTTGAAGACAGAGTCAATCATTCATGGACAGCTGGGTTGCTGGTCAAAACACGACCGCTGGATGACACTGGCAGCTCTGGTCTTTCTTCGCGACTGCTGCTACTTCTGCCAGCTGCAAAAACACTTTTGCCACTGCCTGTTCCCTTAGAAGGGCCTGGCACCTGTCGTACACACTGTACTGTAAGTGTAAGATAGCAGTAGTGTCAGGGCACAATTGCACCCCAGAATCAAGGATAAATGGATGTACTTATTTATAAAAGTACGTGAGCACCCTAAAATCTGTAGTATCAGGTCGCAATTTCACTCCAATTGCACAATTAAGGAGTGATGGATGTACGTATGTATAAAAGAATGTGAACACCCCAAAATGTGTAGTATCAGGTTGCAGTTTCACCTCAATTACACAATTAAGGAGTGATGGGTGTAATTATGTAAAAAAATTACGTGAACACCCTAAAATCTGCCTCAATTTCACCCCAGAATTAAGCATGAGTGGATGTGCTTATATATAAAAGAACGTGAGCACCCTAAAATCTGTAGTATCAGGCCACAATTTCACCCCAATTACACAATTAAAGGAGTTGTCTCATCATGGACAATGGGGGCATATCGCTAGGATATGCCCCCATTGTCTTATAGGTGTGGGTCCCACTGCTGGAACCCACACCTATATCGAGAACGGAGCCCCACAAGTGAAGGAGGGCGCACAGCGCATGCGCAACCACCCTCCATTCATTTTCTATGGGGCCGGCGAAAATAGTAATGAATTGGAGTGGAGGCCACGCATGCGCGGTACGCTCTCATTCACTTCTATAGGGAGACGGCTTGGTGGTGGCCAGACCGGAGTCCTCCAGCCTCCATCTTGCGGGGCTCTGTTCTCGATATAGGTGCGGGTCCCAGCAGACCATTTTCTACGCCTAAAACAGGTGTAGAAAATGGTGGATGAGATGGGCCTGCCGGCCCATCCTTTTCCCCGCCCATGCTATGCCCACAATTTTAGACCTGGGGTGAGCAGGGCAAAGGCACAGATAGCGGCGCAACTAACCTTTGTGCCTCAATCTGCGCTTGAAATACGCCTAATTTAGGCGTATTTCATCTTAGTAAATGACCCCCAAAATCTTTCCTAATCACTGTCCCTAGTGCCTGTAATGTCTCTCCCTGCACTAAGTTAACTGTAAAAAGGCAGAGACCAGGCAGGATGAGGCTTTTTATAGGACTGCGACATCACAGGGGCTGGCTAGCTGCTGACTGGCTGTCTGCATGGCATTATGGTTGATCCCTCGGGTTTCGTTACCATGAAGCACAAGGAAATTCGACTTTGTGACAAATTGAATATTTCCTGAAATTCACATCGAATTCCACTTCGTCAACACTAATCATAGCAAATAAAAAAAACACGTGATTACCATGGTGATACTAAGCAAAAATAACATTTATGAAACAATAAAATGCATATCTTAAATTAAAATTTTTTGTAGTGACTATATAAAAGAAAAAACTAATATCGACAAATTGAATAATGGTTTTTATTTAATTTGTCGATATGAATTTTCTGTGACCCATAATAGTAGAAAAAATAATAATGAATACTGGAAAATAAAAATCAAATAATGGAAATAAAATATTAGTTTCCCCTATATGCACAAAACTGTACTCTATGCATTCTTTAATTAAAACCAAAGAGCTCTACTTTACTATTGAGCCCCTTTGGAAGAAGAGTATTCAAATCCAAGAGTATCCAAGTATAAAAATCCCTTATAGTTATAAATCAACCCTGGAATACTTTTCTCTATCCTTTTTTTTATTTTTTACCTTCTAACCTCATCCTCTATCCATTACATAAGTATTTCTTTAAAATGCCTAGAGAGTGGATGTCCCTCAAAAGCCATGTCAATATGTCTAAGAGCTTGTTCACATCACCATTAGGCTTTCCTTTCTTTTGTTCTCATCTAAAATAACAGATTGATAACGGATGTTTTATTTTTTTTACATTGAAGTCAATGAGTGAGGGTTTCTAACAGATTGTTTTGTATGTGATCTGTTATACAATATGTTTTTATGTTCCGTTTTTTCTTCTGAGCATGCTCAATTCAAGTTGTCTTCTGTATGCAAAAGTTCTCTAATGAAGAGAAAAAGATCATGTGACCGCCATCTGACCCTCCCAGCGGCTATCTTTAGAAGGATTTGTGTAGGCTTGCACTCTGCAGCAAGTTTCTGCACCAGGGAGTACACTTATAAAAGCAAGTGAAAGTTGCTAAAAAGTTTGAAAAAGTGCTACAACATGTTGCTAGAGAAAATGTATTAGACTGTGGTGCACAGGAAATATTTGCATTTAGAGTGGCTGTCCCCATACCCCTGTGGGCTGGTCTCGTCCAGGTGTGGCACGCATTGTCAATGTAGTTCATACACTCCTGTGCATACCATGACCGCACCATGTGTCTGCTGTTTTTTAACCCCTGGACTTAAAGGGTTTCTACCACCTCATTTGGACCTAATTAGCTGTCAGACACTAGCGATCTGCTAGTGTCTGCTCTACTTAACCATGCTATTCTAAGACCTTTGTGTGCAGCCGTTACACTAAAAAACCAACTTTTATTGCTATGCAAATGAGCCTCTAGGTGCTATGGGGGCGTCTTTTCAACACCTAGAGGCTCCGTCTACTCACCCTGTATTCCGCCCCGCTCGTCCGTCAAGCCCGCCCATCTCTAGATTGCCAGCCTCCATCTCATCCATCGGCCTTATTCTCGCGCCTGCGCCGTGTGCGTCTGTATTCAGCGCAGGCGCAGTGACTGTCTGACCGCTCCCGAACAGACAACGCCCGGCCGGTCAGACAGTCACTGCGCCTGCGACGAATACAGACGCGAGAATAAGGCCGATGGATGAGATGGAGGCTGGCAATCTAGAAATGGGCGGGCTTGACGGACGAGCGGGGCGGAATACAGGGTGAGTAGACGGAGCCTCTAGGTGCTGAAAAGACGCCCCCATAGCACCTAGAGGCTCATTTGCATAGCAATAAAAGTTGGTTTTTTAGTGTAACGGCTGCACACAAAGGTCTTAGAATAGCATGATTAGGTAGAGCAGACACTAGCAGATCGCTAGTGTCTGACAGCTAATTAGGTCCAAATGAGGTGGTAGAAACCCTTTAATGCAGGAAAATCTAGACCTCATGCAGACGAACGTTATGGTTCTGTGCCCGTACTGTGGACTGCAAACGGTGGGTCCGCAATACAGGAGTACTGACCCTGTGCACTCCTCGTATGCGTGTAATTTGTGGTCCGTGCCTCCGCTCCAAAAAGGGTTGAACGTGTCCTATCATTCATTGTATTGTGCAGATTGTGGACCCATTCAAGTGAATAGGTCTGTAGCCACAGCCGGAAGTACACTTGCCCCGTGCATGTTTATTGTGCACCCACTATATGGGCATGCAGCCATTACATTGATTTTTAGGAGTCATCCAATCAATTTATTTTTCTCCAATGTGACAACAGATTTAGATTTTGATTATTATTACTGTTTTCATGTGTTAAGTCATGTTCATCTATATGGCTCAGGCTAGTTTCACACTAGAGGCAGCCTTCTTTGGCAGGCTGTTCCAGCGGGGGAGCAGCCTGACGGATCCGTGCTGCCGCTATTGCACCCTGTGCCGACAATCGACTTTAATGGGGGTGGGCCGAAGTTCCGGCGGCAGCACGGCAAACATGCCGAGAGGCGGCTGAAAAAAAACTACGACATTTCATGGTATTATTCCGCCTCTCGGCATGTTTAGCATGCTGCCGCCGGAACTCCACCCAGCCCTATTACAGACAAAGGGACCAGAGTGGACCTCCGGCGGCATATGTGCACTAGCGGCAGCACGGATCCGGTAGGCTGTTCACCCGCCGGAACAGCCTGTCGGAGAAGGCTGCCCCTAGTGTGAAAGTAGCCTCACAAATAGCTGGCAATGTAGCTAACAATATATTCACAGTACGGCTATATTTGAACTTAAAGTCTGGTACTTGTATTCCCTCTTTCACAACATGACACTCGGAAAGTTTATATCAATTTATATTTTTTCACCTCTCTCTTTTTTTTCTAATGTTTCCCAAAAATGTAGTGAGAGAAGCACCCCTTCGGAGATTGTGGAAAATGAAACTTCACTTTTCTCTCTCTACATTATATATATATATATGTATAAAAACGAAGAAAGGACAGCACTCCAAGTAAAAATATGATGGTCTTTAATCACCCATGTAGATGGCAACGTTTCAGCTTTTTTTATATATGTATATATATATATACAGTGAATATAAAAAGTCTACACACCCCTGCTAAAATGTCAGGTTTCTGTGATGTAAAAAAATGAGACAAAGATAAATCATTTCAGAACTTTTTCCACCTTTAATGTGACCTATTAAAAAATATAAAAATAAAATCTGGTTGCATAAGTGTGCACACCCTTAAACTAATACTTTGTTGAAGCACCTTTTGATTTTATTACAGCACTTAGTCTTTTGGGTATGAGTATATCAGCATGGCACATTTTGACTTGGCAAGATTTGCCCACTTTTCTTTGCAAAAACACTCCAAATCTGTCAGATTGCGAGGGCATCTCCTGTGCACAGCCCTCTTCAGATCACCCCACATATTTTCAATCAGATTCAGGTCTGGGCTCTGGCTGGGTCATTCCAAAACTTATGTTCTTCTGGTGAAGCCATTCCTTTGTTGATTTGGATGTATGTTTTGGGTCGTTGTCATGCTAAAAGATGAAGTTCCAGCTTTCTAGCAGAAGCCTGAAGGTTTTGTGCCAATATTGACTGGTATTTGGAACTGTTCATAATTCCCTTTAGCTTAACTAAGGCCCCAGTTCCAGATGAAGAAAAACAGCCCCAAAGCATGATGCTGCAACCAAAGCATGATGCTGTTTTTCAATTGAGTGGTACAGTTTATAGGTCACATTAAAGGTGGAAAAAGTTCTGAAAATATTTATCTTTGTCTTATTTTATTACAGCACAGAAACCTGACATTTTAACAGGGGTATGTAGACTTTTTATATCCAATATATATATATATATATAATGCAAAAAACTACTGGCAGCACCACCTTGGAAGCAATTAAAGGCGGGTCCAAGTACGGTAACTGGATCTTACCCACTTGTAGATAATAGAAAATATTGGACTGCACTCCAGACGGTTTCTTCAGTAAAACAACAGGTAGTGTTTATTCACTCATGTGGTGGCAGCAAAAAAGCGACGTTTCGGCTCAACATGAGCCTTTTTCAAGCATTGATAAAAGTGCAAAGACAGGCATATATAGGTGAACCAATCAAATCATTAGATGCATCAACATAATTGATACTTAATAAAAAACAGTATAAAAAAGTTTACATACAATCATAAGGAGGTCGTCCCGGTGATCATGAATAAAGTGACTAGTGCTATCAGTAAAACAAGTGCATAATAGAGCTGACTATCATATGATAATACATAAAATCCATAAATCTTGTCAGCTGTTCCTTATACATACATTGTAATTAATAATACTTTAATTGTGCACATATGTAGCGGGGATATAATGATGAGTTAGTACCTGGGGGAGTGATGCAGCCCACACATACCATCGCGTTGTTCAGCGCGTCTCAAGGGTGCAAGTGCGCATGTCCCGGTCGCATATACCTAATCAGTCAGCGTCCGAGCAGCACCACATTATTCCAGTGATGACGCTCTCAAGTTACGTAATGGACGCACATTGTTGACTCCTATTGAGTCGCGTCCGCTGACAGCAGGAGAAGAAAGCGCATGCGCACTCCCATCATTGAAGCTAGAAATCACCATGTTGCTAAAGGGAGTTTGGCCAGTATATATATTTTGTACTGAATTACATGCTGCGGGCCTGCTAGGTTCAATATCAGGTCACAGTGGATGATTTCCACTAATCGCAAACTAGAGGAATACACTTTTCCAAGATAGGAAACTCTCCTCTATGTGCGGCCCCAATGCTGCATGCACGCCAGTGCCACCAGCATCGCGGGCTGCATTCTAGTTGCAGCTCGTGACCTAGAGGGTTCTCCTCATTAGTATATATCAGAACTGTAATCTACAAGCAGTCAGCATTACCAATCTATATACTACCCTACCTTATATGTAATCGGGACAAGAACACTACACCCCAGAGAAAAAAACTCAACTATTTACATAATAAAGGAAAGGCGAATACTTTGTGGGCTCCTCATCCACCGTCCAGGCTCATCATTGTTCTTTCGTTTCTTTCCCCGAAATTCCAGTGAATCTGAAATGATATACAGTATTAGTGATACAAGTGACACCCAGAAGACCCATTGCCCTTGTTTTACTTATTTCTATTATTTTTGTTGTTGTTTTTTATTGTTATTTTTTACAGTTTACATTTTTTATACAAGATATTTTTATCAATGAACATATCCCCCGCAGGAGGAAATACTCAACACAAAATCAACCGCATATATAGAGGCCAAACTTCTCGTCTCACAGTCCGCCTCCATATCTATAATCAATATTCAAACCATTAGGCTGTAAACTATTAAGAGTCTGAATCCAATAGTATTCTCTCTTTTTTGAGTAATGCTACATGGTCACCACCCCTGCGGGGCATTTGTATCTGGTCAATGTATCTGGTCACAAGATAGATGAAATTTAATAGGATATGATATACCAGTATTAGGATGTATGAAAGACCTAGATCTGCTAATAAAACGGCAATTGACACAATGCAGGCACGGGAAACATCTGGTGCCCGATGGTGCCAATGTAGTTTGTCTGGTAACACTTTTGGGTCCCACATCTGCTCTGACTAATTGATCTCTGATATTTTTGCACCTCCGATATGCACAAAGGGGAGGTATCTCAAATTCTGGTGCAACTTTTTTACAACCACTTAACACGGGCCAATGTCATTTCAAGATCTTGTTAATGTCATTACTATACTCAGAGTAGGTGGATACAAATGTAACTCTCCTATCTGTCTTCTTGTTTTTATTGCTAGCCTGTAACAAAAGATCTCTATCCACAGCTAATGCTTTATCTTTCTGTATCTCCAGTAATGTACTGTGGTACCCTCGTAACTTAAATTTGGAGATCATTTCCTCAACAGTTTTATCTAGGGTGTCCCTATCAGTGACTATCCTCCTTGCCCTCAAAAACTGCGAGTACGGTAAATGTTTTACCATACTGTGAGGGTGACAACTCTCGTATCTCAATGTCGTGTTCCTGTCCGTAGGTTTTATATAAAGTTGCGTACTTAAAGATCCATTGGACCAAATGACATTAGTGTCCAAAAATTGGACATAAACATCCGAGTAGGTAATAGTAAATTGTAATTCCTCGTCTACACTATTCAGATGTCGGTGGAAGTCTTGTAGTTGTTGCATTGTTCCAGTCCAAATGAGGAAGATGTCGTCTATGTATCTCCACCACCCCTTAATGTATTGGGCATGGCGGGAGCCATAGACAACATCTTCCTCAAATCGGCGCATGTAAATGTTGGCGTACGTGGGGGCCACATTGGACCCCATCGCCACGCCTCGTTTTTGGACATAATAGGTGTCCTGAAAAAGAAAATAGTTGAACTCAAGGACAATAGTGAGGAGTCTAATGATGAAAGAGCAGGCTTCCGGCGTCAGCGAGGACATATCAAGCATGCTCTGTACTGCAGAAATACCGTTTTGGTGCTCAATTGAGGTATATAGAGATACAACGTCAAAAGAGACCAAAGTGATGGAATCTGCTTCCACCAAGCTGGTCTCCCTCAGCTTAGTCAAGAAATCGGATGTATCCCTAATATAAGATTGTCCTCCAGTAGAAAAGTCACGCAGCACCTTATCTAAGAATATTGCAACGTGCCCAAATACTGAATCCGTCCCCGAGACAATGGGGCACCCCAGTGGGTCCACCAATGTTTTGTGGACCTTGGGTAGTACATAAATCACCGGGGTAATAGGGTGAGAGACAATCAAATATTCAGAGAGTTTTTTATCTATAAACCTGCAGTCAAAGCATCAGAGACACATTGTTCAATCAGCCGTGCAATTTGACGTCCAATAATATCCGGAATAGGGTCAATGACCTCTAATCTCTCCCAGTATATCGACGTGCTATTACAGCCCGTAGTGAGGAAGACCCAGTCATACATCCGGGACACTACGGATATTATTGGAACATTAGAGGGCCTTGACGTTGAGCCAGGCTGGATTATCGGCACCCTGGACGTCCAGTCCCTCTATACTAGCATAAGACATGACCAAGGGATAGCAGCAGTAAAATCACAACTAGAAATGGATGGCACTCTATGTACCAAACAGATAGAATTTTTGATGGAGGAGATTGAATTTATACTCCATCATAATTATTTTTATTTTGAGGGCAAATAACATTTTAGTAAAATGGCTGCTGCATATGTTACAAAGTAAAAGTAAGAAGCCTGGGATCAAGGGATCACATAATGCAGTGCAGCCAACCAATCAGCAGATAGCCAGCCCCTGTGATGTCACAGCCCTATAAAAAGCCTCATTCTGCCCGTCTCCGCCATTTTCCAGTGAACGGAGCATAGACAAATGTGACTAGTGCTAGGGTAAGTGTTTTACAGAGCTTTTAATAGTATCTGGGATAGGAACACTGTAGCAAGATCGTAGGGAGAGTTTTCAGAGGCTGTAGGGAGGGCATATGGAGACTGCAGCAAAGTGCAGGCTCTGTGAGCTGAAGGGATCCAACTTCCGTAAAACGCTTAGGGTGTTAAAGTGGTCAGTACCCCCTTTAATATATTTTTGGGAGGGTGTAGTTTCCAAAATAGGGTAACTTTTTGAGGTTTCCACTGTAAGGGTACGTCTGGGTCTCTTCAAATACAGAATGGTTAGAAGTATCACTGAGGCTCACCAGTCGGTCAATATGGATAGAGGTGCTCAATCACCAGTACACCTAAAACCGTGAGGGTATATTGTATTGGAAAAAAGAATTGCGATCGCAATTCTTTTTTCCAATACAATATACCCTCACGGTTTTAGGTGTACCGGTGATTGAGCACCTCTATCCATATTGACCGACTGGTGAGCCTCAGTGATACTTCTATTCATATTATACATACACCTATCTGGTGCGCTCCCAGCTGATCAAATATGGACATTTGGAGCCATATGGAAAGCAAATGCAGAAAAATAGACACTTATTCTTTTAATGATCATGACACTAACAAAACCATGCTAGATACCACAATATCATTAACAACTACATTCAAAGAACTAGAAAAACTACTACATAAACAATTAAAGCATAGATGGGAAATAAAGGCACTTACTCAGTGCTTAGAGAGAGGACAGATCCCAAAAGGGCTAACACTAACCAAAGATCCAGCACAAGATCTGCTTAGCACAGAATTCAAAGAAGAATGGGACTCCTGTCTAAAAACACAATCATGTATCTTGGTAGAATTAATAATAAAAAGAAGAAAACAATTATTAGAAGAGACTATCACACAAATAGACAAATTAAAAGAAAAATTGGAATCATTCCAAAAAGATGAAGAATACAGCAAATGGGCAGAAAGAGTATGCAAAGGACTAGACACATTAGAAAAGGAAATAATATATAAGAAAACAAAAAAAACTGAGACATTACCAATATGAAGAACATATCACACAAAATTCTGAACATGACCACCAGGATGAACAAAATAATCAGTTAGTGGAACATATAAATTATGTACCATCCAACTACCCACAAAATTACACAAACATAGACAAAGGAAGGGACCAAGAAAACACAAAAGAAAAGACAAGTAATGGGACAAATAGGAAACATCATAACCCAGTCATAAATAATTCACCCACCCATTATAACGTACCAACTTCTAATAGATACGAAACACTAGCGACCCGCATTTTTTAGATGTAACCCCCCCTCACCACAAAACCAGACAAAAAGTGACACCTCTACCAAACCTGGAGAAAAAATACAACCAGACACACTCTTCCACCCACGATTACAATCTGAGATACAGACAAACCAGCAAACCGATATATCAACCACAAGATTGCCCAACACAATACAGGCATCAAAGCTCACATCAAAAACATTATCAGAGGGAAAATCCGTCACAACAAACATGGATTCCATCCAAAACACGCACGTACCAACGAAGAGAAAGAAGAAGAACATTACTTAAACAGACATCACAACAGATAGAACAAGAGGACATCATAGTCAATCTGAGTCAGACAAACCTAACATTAGACTAGAAAAACTTACTAAATAAGGGACTTAACTTTGCACCAACAACAAATTTGAACAAATTCGCAACTTATATAGGCATTGAAAAATATATCAGAAAATTATGCCTAAAGAAATACCATTTAAAAAACACACTTATTCCACAGTTACCAGAAAGCAATAAATATTCACACACAGCCTTGAAAAATAAATCAAAACCTTTCCCTAGACAAGAGATAAGTCAAGAAATCACAACATTCCGTAAGAGTGTAGAAAAAGACATCAGGAAACTAAAAACATATTCAACCTTCAATAACCTGACAAGAAAAGAAAGGGAATCAATGAAACAACTCCAAGCAATGGAAGAGATCACTATTCGTCCAGCAGACAAAGGAGGGTCGATAGTTATATTAGACTCTGTTAGCTATAATCAAGAGTGCACACGCCAACTTACAGATTGTTCAACATATCAAAGATTAAAACATGATCCCACAGAAGAATACCAAAAGAAACTGGTAGAATACTGTACCATGGGCCTAAATGATGACATTCTCTTAGAACGAGAACATAAATTCATCATATCCAGCTTTTTAATGCATACCCAAACTACATAAACCCCCCCCCCCCGGAAGACCCATCATCTCAGGTATAGGATCAATAACATCAAATTTATCAGAATATATTGATAAGATGTTACAACCATATGTGAAAATTATTCCCTCCTATATCAAAGACACCACGGCCATTATTACCACATTGGAAGCAATAGAATACAACGAAAACTGGACACTTGGGACACTTGATGTCAATTCTCTATATACAGTAATTGACCACACACAAGGTATATCAGCACTCAAAAAACATTTAACAGACTACTTGCCATTTAAAACTGATCAAATAAATTTCATTACATCCGGTGTTCACTTCATATTAACACACAATTATTTCATCTTCAACTCTGAATACTATCAACAACTAGTTGGTACGGCAATGGGCACCAGATTCGCCCCGAGCTATGCCAACATCTTCATGTCCGAATGGGAACGGGAGGTGATTGGCCCTAGGCTCGGGGGGAGTCTGGTTTTGTGGAGAAGGTATATAGATGACGTGATTTTTATATGGCGAGTTACAGATAGCTCCTTACAATCATTCTTAACCGCTTAAGGACGCAGGGCGTATCGGTACGCCCTATTTCCCGAGTCCTTAAGGACTCAGGGCGTACCGGTACGTCCTAACTTGAAATCAGTATTCCGGCGCCCCAGGGGTTAATCAGAACGGGATTTCGGCTGAAATCCTTCAGCCGGCATCCTGTGACAACGCCAGGGGGGGTCATGTGACCCCCCCATGTCGGCGATCGCAGCAAACCGCAGGTCAATTCAGACCTGCGGTTTGCTGTGCTTTTTGCAGTTTCTGATGCCTGCGGTCCCTGACCGCGGGGATCAAAAACTTTTGAGTGCCTATAATCAATATTTTTCACCCCTGCACGATTTGATGCCGGCGGGTGGTGCGGGGGGGGGTGTCGCATGCGGTGGGGGCGTTGCGGGAGGCGGGCGGTGCGGCATGCGGGATCGCGATCCCCCGCCCGCCTCCCCATGAATGATCGTTGGCTTCTAGTGGGTTATACCAGGGTGCCAGCACATTGCTGGCACCCTGGTATAAACGGCTGACATCTGTGCAGATGTCAGCCGTTTAACCCTTTCCATACCGCGGTCCGTACGGACCGCTGTATGGAAAAAGTTAACTGTCATCGGTCAGGGAGCTCCCTCCCTCTCCATCGGGGGGCTGCTGTGCCTTTGCAGCCCCCCGATGGAGAGGGAGAGAGCCCCCAGAGAACCCCCTCAGCCCTGTGCTTACCCTTCCCCGTCTGCGAAGTTCTGAGCAGACGGGGAGGGTTCCCATGGCAACAGGACGCCTGCTCAGGCGTCCTGCTGTCCATGGTGCTGAACAGATCTGTGCTAAAAGCATAGATCTGTTCAGTGTAAGTAAAATACAGTACAGAAATATATGTATTGTACTGTACTGTATTATACAGACATCAGACCCACTGGATCTTCCAGAACCAAGTGGGTCTGGGTCAAAAAAAACCATTCATCACTGAATAAAAATTAAAAAAATTAAATACACTACACATATTAGGTATTGCCGCGTCCGTAACGACCTGATTTATAAAACGGTCATGTTACTTTCCCCGCACGGTGAACACCATAAAAATAAAAAAATAAAAACTATGAGAAAATTTAAATTTTGCCCACCTTACTTCCCAAAAAAGGTAATAAAAGTGATCAAAAAAGTCACATGTACGCCAAAATAGTACCAATCAAACCGTCATCTCATCCCGCAAAAATCATACCCTACCCAAGATAATCGCCCAAAAACTGAAAAAACTATGGCTCTCAGACTAAAGAAACACTAAAACATGATTTTTTTTGTTTCAAAAATGAAATCATTGCGTAAAACTTACATAAATAAAAATAAAGTATACATATTAGGTATCGCCGCGTCCGTATCGACCGGCTCTATAAGAATATCACATGACCTAACCCCTCAGGTGACCACCGTAAAAAATAAAAACGGTGTAAAAAAAAGCCATTTTTTGTCATCTTACGTCACAAAAAGTGTAATAACAAGCGATCAAAAAGTCATATGCACCCCAAAATAGTGCCAAAAAATGAGACCCTACTCAAGATAATCGCCCAAAAACTGAAAAAACTATGGCTCTTAGACTATGGAGACACTAAAACTTTTTTTGGGTTTTAAAAATGAAGTTATTGTATAAAACTTACATAAATAAAAATAATTGTATACATATTAGGTATCGCCGTGTCCGCGACAACCTGCTCTATAAAATTACCACATGATCTAACCTGTCAGATGAATGTTGTAAATAACAAAAAAAAAAAAACGTGTCAAAAAAGCTATTTCTTGTTACCTTGCCGCACAAAAAGTGTAATATAGAGCAACCAAAAATCATATGTACCCTAAACTAGTACCAACAAAGCTGCCACCCTATTCCGTACTTTCTAAAATGGGGTCACTTTTTTGGAGTTTCTACTCTAGGGGTGCATCAGGGGGGCTTCAAATGGGACATGGTGTCAAAAAAACCAGTCCAGCAAAATCTGCCTTCCAAAAACCGTATGGCATTCCTTTCCTTCTGCGCCCTGCTGTGTGCCCGTACAGCGGTTTACGAACACATATGGAGTGTTTCTGTAAACTACAGAATCAGGGCCATAAATAATGAGTTTTGTTTGGCTGTTAACCCTTGCTTTGTAACTGGAAAAAAAATATTAAAATGGAAAATCTGCCAAAAAAGTTAAATTTTGAAATTGTATCTCTATTTTCCATTAAATCTTGTGCAACACCTAAAGGGTTAACAAAGTTTGTAAAATCAGTTTTGAATACCTTGAAGGGTGTAGTTTCTTAGATGGGGTCACTTTTATGGAGTTTCTACTCTAGGGGTGCATCAGGGGGGCTTCAAATGGGACATGGTGTCAAAAAAACAGTCCAGCAAAATCTGGCTTCCAAAAACCATACGGCGCACCTTTCCCTCTACGCCCTGCTGTGTGGCCGTACAGTAGTTTACGGCCACATATGGGGTGTTTCTGTAAAAGGCAGAGTCAGGGCAATAAAGATACAGTCTTGTTTGGCTGTTAACCCTTGCTTTGTTAGTGGAAAAAATGGGTTAAAATGGAAAATTAGGCAAAAAAATGAAATTCTCAAATTTCATCCCCATTTGCCAATAACTCTTGTGCAACACCTAAAGGGTTAACAAAGTTTGTAAAATCAGTTTTGAATACCTTGAGGGGTGTAGTTTCTTAGATGGGGTCACTTTTATGGAGTTTCTACTCTAGGGGTGCATCAGGGGGCTTCAAATGGGACATGGTGTCAAAAAAACAGTCCAGCAAAATCAGCCCTCCAAAAACCAAACGGCGCACCTTTCACTCTACGCCCTACTGTGTGCCCGTACAGTAGTTTACGGCCACATATGGGGTGTTTCTGTAAACGGCAGAGTCAGGGCAATAAAGATACAGTCTTGTTTAGCTGTTAACCCTTGCTTTGTTAGTGGAAAAAATGGGTTAAAATGGAAAATTAGGCAAAAAAATGAAATTCTCAAATTTCATCCCCATTTGCCAATAACTCTTGTGCAATACCTAAAGGGTTAACGAAGCTTGTAAAATCAGTTTTAAATACCTTGAGGGGTGTAGTTTATAGAATGGGGTCATTTTTGGGCGGTTTCTATTATGTAAGCCTCGCAAAGTGACTTCAGACCTGTAGTGGTCCCTAAAAATTTGTTTTTTGTAAATTTCTGAAAAATTTCAAGATTTGCTTCTAAACTTCTAAGCCTTGTAACATCCCCAAAAAATAAAATATCAATCCCAAAATGCTACAAACATGAAGTAGACATATGGGGAATGTAAAGTCATCAAAATTTTTGGGGGTATTACTATGTATTACAGAAGTAGAGAAACTGAAACTTTGAAATTTGCAAATTTTTCAAAATTTTTGGTAAATATGGTATTTTTTTATGCAAAAAAATTAACTTTTTTGACCCAATTTTAGCAGTGTCATGAAGTACAATATGTGACGAAAAAACAATCTCAGAACGGCCTGGGTAAGTCAAAGCGTTTTAAAGTTATCAGCACTTAAAGTGACACTGGTCAGATTTGCAAAAAATGGCCAAGTCCTTAAGGTGAAATAGGGCTGAGTCCTTAAGGGGTTAAATGAAATTAATGTCAACAATTTGAACTTACGATTTACATCCAACACAACAAAGACCCAGCTAGAATTTCTTGATTTATTCATCCAAGTAGAAGATACAAAATTAATATGCAGTACATATCAAAAACCGATAATGAAAAATAACCATATTTTATTCTCCAGCTGCCATCTCCCACAATGGCTAACCAACATTCCAACCAATCAATTCAGAAGATTAAAAAGAAATTGCACCATCAACACCAAATTCGAAGAAGAAGCCACCTAAATGAAAGAGAAATTTGTAAGCACAAAATACCCAGATAAACTATTAGACAATGCATTAAACAAAGTTAAGAAAATGGATAGACAGGAATTTTTTTAAAGAAAAAGAAGAAACAAACACACAACAAAAAGAAGAAGCAAGATTAATTCTACCCTACAATGCCCAACATAAAATCATCGCCAAAATCATTAACAGACACTGGCACCACTTACTTAAAGATAAAACCATATGTCCATTACTTAATACCACACCATCCATAGTTTACACCAAGGCCCCCAATCTAGGATTAAAAATAGTAACATAGTACATAACATAGTACATAAGGCCGAAAAAAGACATTTGTCCATCCAGTTCGGCCTGTCATCCTACAAGTTGATCCAGAGGAAGGCAAAAAAACCCTGTGAGGTAGAAGCCAATTTTCCTCACTTTAGGGGAATAAAAAATTCCTTCCCGACTCCAATCAGGCAATCAGAATAACTCCCTGGATCAACGACCCCTCTCTAGTAGCTATAGCCTGTAATATTATTACACTCCAGAAATACATCCAGGCCCCTCTTGAATTCCTTTATTGTACTCACCATCACCACCTCCTCCTCAGGCAGAGAGTTCCATAGTCTCACTGCTCTTACCGTAAAGAACCCTTTTCTATGTTTGTGTACAAACCTTCTTTCCTCCAAACGCAGAGGATGTCGCCTCGTCACAGTCCTGGGGATAAAAAGATTATGGGATAGATCTCTGTACTGACCCCTGATATATTTATACATAGTAATTAGATCTCCCCTCAGTCGTCTTTTTTCTAATGTGAATAACCCTAATTTTGATAATCTTTCAGGGTACTGTAGTTGCCCCATTCCAGTTATTACTTTAGTTGCCCTCCTCTGGACCCTCTCCAGCTCTGCTATGTCTGCCTTGTTCACAGGAGCCCAGAACTGTACACAGTACTCCATGTGTGGTCTGACCAGTGATTTGTAAAGTAGTAGGAATATGTTCTCATCACGGGCATCTATGCCCCTTTTGATGCAACCCATTATCTTATTGGCCTTGGCAGCAGCTGCCTGACACTGTTTTTTGCAGCTTAGTTTGCTGTTTATTAAAATTCCTAGATCCTTTTCCATGTCAGTGTTACCGAGTGTTTTACCATTTAGTATGTATGGGTGACTTGCATTATTCCTTCCCATGTGCATAACTTTACATTTGTCAGTGTTAAACCTCATCTGCCACTTATCTGCCCAAGCCTCCAATCTATCCAGATCTCTCTGTAGTAGTATACTGTCCTCTTCAGTGTTAATTACTTTACACAGTTTAGTGTCATCTGCGAAAATTGATATTTTACTATGCAAGCCTTCTACAAGATCATTAATAAATATATTGAAGAGAATAGGGCCCAATACTGACCCCTGAGGTACTCCACTAGTGACAGTGACCCAATCTGAGTTTGTACCGTTAATAACCACCCTCTGTTTTCTATCATTGAGCCAGTTACTTACCCACTTACAGACGTTTTCTCCGAGTCTGAGCATTCTCATTTTATATACTAACCTTTTATGCGGCACAGTGTCAAATGCTTTGGAGAAGTCCAGATACACGACATCCATTGATTCGCCTCTGTCAAGTCTAGAACTTACCTCCTCATAGAAACTGATTAAATTAGTTTGACATGACCGATCCCTCACGAAGCCATGCTGATATGGCGTTATTTGCTTATTTCCGTTAAGATGCTCTAAGATAGCATCTCTCAGAAAACCTTCAAACAGTTTACCCACAACAGATGTTAAACTTACCGGCCTATAGTTTCCAGGCTCTGTTTTTGGACCCTTTTTGAATATTGGCACCACATTTGCCATGCGCCAATCTTGTGGGACATTCCCTGTCAGTACAGAGTCCGCAAATATCAGAAATAAGGGTCTGGCTATGACATTACTTAATTCCCTTAGGATACGGGGGTGTATGCCATCCGGTCCTGGCGATTTGTCTATTTTGATATTTTTAAGTCGCTGTTGTACTTCTTCCTGGGTCAGACAGGACACTTTTAATGGCGAATTTATTTCAACATTCAGCATTTCATCTGACAGTTTATTTTCCTCAGTGAATACATTGGAGAAAAAAATATTTAACAGCTTTGCTTTCTCCTCGTCGCTCTCTGCGACTCCCCCCTCATTACTCTTTAAAGGGCCGACACCTTCAGATTTATACTTTTTAACATTTATATAATTGAAGAACATTTTAGGGTTAGTTTTACTCTCTTTGGCAATTAATCTCTCGGTCTCTAGTTTGGCCGCTTTTATTTGTTTTTTACATGTTCTGTTTTTTTCCTTATAGTTTTTCAGTGCTTCCGTGCTACCCTCCTGTTTTAGGGTTTTATATGCTTTCTTTTTGTCATTTATTGCTTTCTTTACAGTTCTGTTTATCCACATTGGTTTCTTTTTGTTCCTTAACCTTTTATTCCCATACGGTATGTACCTCTCACAATGAGATTTTAGGATGTTTTTAAAGATATCCCATTTTTTGGCTGTATTTTTATTTTTGAGGACTTTGTCCCAGTTAGTTAGGCCTAAGTCCTCAAAAATAAAAATACAGCCAAAAAATGGGATATCTTTAAAAACATCCTAAAATCTCATTGTGAGAGGTACATACCGTATGGGAATAAAAGGTTAAGGAACAAAAAGAAACCAATGTGGATAAACAGAACTGTAAAGAAATAGCTCCGACAGTAAAACAAAAAACATACAAAACACCTGGCTATCCATGAAGGGTTTCTTTAGATGTGGGCGATGCAGCAACTGTAAAGTGACAAATTTCCCCAAAAATATTTACAAGTTTGTTCCACACAGAATTCATTCAAATTACAAATAGAAGAATGTATAACATGCAACACAACTGATGTCATATACTTACTGGAATGCCCATGCCGTAAACAATACATTGGAAGAACAAAAAGACAGTTGAAAAAAAGAATATCGGAGCATATAGCAAATATCAAAAAAGGATATGAACAACATACACTATCCAAACACTACAAAACACACCATAACAGTGACCCATCATCCCTCAAATTTACAGCATTCGAAAAAATTAATAAACCATGGAGAGGAGGAAACCACATAAACAATATGTCACGAAACGAATCCAAGACAATTTACGAATTTGACACCTTAATACCTGCAGGTTTAAACGCTGAGCTAGAAATTTTGGGATTCTTGTGATCTGGGGAGGTGCCTTTTTGGGAAAGAGAAATAGAGGTCAGGCTGTCTACCAGCACCCCATCTCCTTTCCTATTTAGGCCCCTTTCCCTTATACGTATCCCAATCCCCTAATTCCAATCAACAAAGGATGACATACTACACAGAAACCGCAGAAGAAACCGCAAACAAATACTCAATGCGTTATAATGTAATAGAAAAGGTTTTCTAGAATTTACTGATGAGATACACAACTTAGGAATATATCCCATTTACAACTATTAGAACTAAGCAATCTGTGTTTTATATATAAAAAAGCTATGGAACTAAGAAAAAACACTAGCAGAAGAGTATCATAATGACAATTACCAACAGAAAGTCAAATATTTAGACCCAAAATAAGAAAAGAAAAAAAGAAAAAATCTCCACTTTAAAACAAATTTGGATATCACAAAAAATCTATATTTTTTTTAAAAACGCACAAAAATCGCACCATAAACGCAGGGACTGTGCGAACACCAACAATGGAGCAGCACTCTCCCAAGACACATACATACACAGTTGAAATAACCAGACCAACCTAAAACAAAAATAAGGAAGAAAAAATAATAACACTAAATATCTACCAGATTAAAAGTGAAGTGAGATACTACAAAAAGAGAGACCACATAAACATTATTCATATGAGGTCAATTGTAATATATTAGTCGGATGCACAGGATGGTTAAAACACCAACCAGGGTGCTCACAGTCTTGCAGCGTCACCCCGCTGCTAAAGAGGACAGAAATATAGAACACCTAGGATATTTAGTAGCTGATGTTTATTGGTACTGAAATATAAATATAAAATATGAATTCAATAGGGGGATGTACAACATATAGTTTAATGATTAAAACGTTACCTCTAGACCAAACAATATTCAAGGCAGATATTCTGTGGATTCTGTGGCCGAGGTGCTGCTGAATTGGTCACTCAATATTGGTGTTGTGACCCAACAGCCTCATCTCGGACGCAATATGGACAGAAACTCTGAATGGGTAAAATGTAGATATAGCGATAAATTGGCAATAAAACACAATGTTAATAGTGCTGGGTGACAGATAAATTATACAGTATAGAATATATGAACACCGGATGATGTAAAAATTGTCCTCAAGAAATCCAGATATAGTCAAGTCCCACTAATATTAGTAGCCAATTTGGAGTAAAAAAGTGATGCTGTACAGTAAATTTGCGGTAGTCAGATGCAATGATACTTTGCTCCGTCACTGACTCAGCGGCGTCCCGCTTTCAGTCAGAAAAGGAATCCAGCAATAGGCAATAGTTAGTAAAGGAACACTCTTACCAAGGTTGGAGGGATCTCACAGGTAAGAAAAACCTCTGCCGTCTGTCGGAACTTTTACTCCCGATTTTCTTGTTGCGGTCAGGTGAAAACCCGTAGTAAGTAGTATGGATCACCTGCTAGCAGTTGGATTTTCTGCACGAGGTCCCGCTTGTTTAGATCTGGATAAGATATCCCAGCTTTTCGGGGAAAAGTTTCAGACCGGCTATATTTCGTAAGGCGGCTCAGAGTTGTTCCTTGATAGGTTCAATGCGGTGCACTCGCATAGAGTATACTTGGGGGGTCAGACCAGACGCGTTTCGGGGCTAGAGTATCCCCTTCCTCAGTGGCTTATCCGACCTCCCCAAAAGACCCTTCTTTTATGCTCAACAAAGGAGCAAAAACCCGGTTCGGATTCTGGTTCCGGAAGTCCTGTGAAAGGTGTTATCCAATCAAGAAATATTTCCATTATCACTGTGATATAGCGGATTTTCTTATTCTATTTCTTTGAAGTTGGTGTGTGTCCACATATATAAACTCATAATATCTTATGGGATTGTTATGCTAAGTAAATAATAATAACTTTATGTGTCATTGCGATTCCCCTGCGCTTTATAAAACGCCCGAACAATAGCATAGTGACTGTTACACACGTAAATAGATAATACATCATATATAAACGACATTTTAAAAGTGGTGTCAACATTTGTATATGTATCCGGTCAATGAGTTTAATAAAGAATAGCAGAAGAAAAAAACTGTTAAAAAAGCGGAGAAGAAAATAAAGGATTTCCTAGTTAAATAAATGTTAGGAGGACATGTATAATACAAAGCTATCAATATATATATTGGTACGGTAAATAGATTATATATCTATATCCCTTTAGCCTATATGTATAAATATTTAATATCACTTATTAATTTATTAATTTATATGAAGTCTTCGCTAAAATTCCAAAAGGCATGAAGTGAACAGTCTGTGTATTTAATAATGACCAGAAGGTTGTATAAAGTAATAAAAACATGTATAAATATTTTGTTCATTTTCAGAATATATTTTTAGAAATTTTGTTCATTTTCAGAATATATCTTTTTTTTTTTTTTAAATCAGATGTTTCTTTATTAACATTTTCCAGTCTTATTTTATCACATTAACATGATATTTTGTAGACCACAGATGTATACATTATCTGTCATATATAATATATAATATATACATTATATTACACATATCTACATAAGACATGGCCTAAATCCACATATGAACTCTGGTATCAAAAGTATTTTCAATGTAAGTACAATTATCCATCCTAAACAAATAAACCCATACCTCCCCCCCCCCTCCCTAATCCCTTTAAGGCAGGACACACTCTTAAAACATCTTCCTTAGTCATCACTCTCGGGGTGTCGGCACCACATTACTCCTAAATAAGCCATCCACCATCATCTAATTCCAATCAGCGATGTTCCATATAACATCACAGTCCATCATCAATCTTCCCATACAGCCACATTCTAATTCCAGGTAACCCCCTCACTATCAGGTTTCTATAAATGCACCACACACCTGCTACCATCCGATATTCCATATATATCATCCATTCTCACTGCATTCACCTTGTCATAGAAAAAGTCCTTGTAAGTGCCAGCCAGGAGCTACAGCACCCAGAGTTATCAATCCAGCTGCCCCAGATTGCTTCGAATTTGGACAGACACTTCCTTTTTTGATATACTCCTCTTTCTAAGCGAATCACAGTATTTAATCTAGCAACATATTCTGATATATCAGGAGGTATGGGCTGGATCCACTTTGCTGCCAATGTTTTCCTAGCTTGATATAGCATTCTCCCTATTCCAGTAATTATAACAGACTGTAAATTATTATCTGGTACCAGGCCTAATACACACAGTTTGGGATCCAACTTAAAACTAGCACTATATACTTTGTTCACCAGATGTAGTATTGCTTTCCAATAAGATGACAGTGATGAACATGACCACATCATGTGTAAAAGGTCAGCTTCATCACTTCCACACTTCGGACAGGCTGGACTATCTCTGTAGCCTATTTTATGCAAGAACACTGGGGTCTTATATACCCTATGTATTAAATATAGATGGGATAACCGTGCTGCCTCACTAAGGGATAAAATAGGGGTAAGTTCCACCACCTCAGTCCACTGCTCATCCGTGAGTACCCCTAGATCTTTTTCCCACTGACGTCTACTTGTTAATGGATACCCCTTAAGAAAGTCCTCTAAAAGGGCCTGATACACCATGGAGATTGCTCCCTTCACTGAACCAGCTGCAACCACCATATTCAATGTCTGGCTTGACATAAATGTCACTGGGGCTATCTTAGATTGAGCTTCTAAAGCATGTCTAAGTTGTAAGTATCGATAGAACTGTGAAGAAGGCAGCCCATATTCAGAGCACAATTGTTGGTATTGTTTTAAAGTTCCTTTAAAATAAATATGGCTCAGATTCCACACCCCTTTTTTATTCCACTGGGAGAATCCATTCAGGTTTTCCAATTCCTGAAGTGCGGGGTTATGCCATAAAGGCGAGATGTTCATCAACCCTGTCATCCCTAAAATACTCTTTGCCATATTCCATACTTTCCTCATAAGAATCAAGGTCGGAATATTTCCCATTTCTCCTTTTATTTCTCCTTCAATGGCTACCAACGGGGGAGACCTATTTGCAGCCCACTTTATCAGCTGACCACTCTTCCCTCCCATGTCATCTATTACCCCCCACCCTTTAAAATGTTGGAGTTGAGCCGACAGAAAATAAAGCATAGGATTAGGCAAAGCAGAATATATCTTTTTTATATAAAAACCATCAGTATATATATAAAAAAAAAAAGAAATTGTATATATGGATCATAAACATAATGAAAAATATATAATATTAAAAATATAAAAAAATATATATCTATTGTTTATAAAATTCAATAATGATCCCATAAACTTCCACAAGAACAGTAAAAATTCATAAATATTCATAAAAAAATAATAAAATAAATAAATTACATAAAAAATATTTTTTTTATTCCTTTTAAAAAATTGTTTTCCCAAAAAGAACTTGTGCTGGATAGAAAAATTCGATTGAATGCCATGCCCAGTCAGTAATTTATTTATTTTATTATTTTTTTATGAATATTTATGAATTTTTACTGTTCTTGTGGAAGTTTATGGGATCATTATTGAATTTTATAAACAATAGATATATATTTTTTAATATTTTTAATATTATATATTTTTCATTATGTTTATGATCCATATATACAAATTTTGGTTTTTTAGATATATATACTGATGGTTTTTATATAAAAAAGATATATTCTGAAAATGAACAAAATTTCTAAAAATATATTCTGAAAATGAACAAAATATTTATACATGTTTTTATTACTTTATACAACCTTCTGGTCATTATTAAATACACAGACTGTTCACTTTATGCCTTTTGGAATTTTAGAGAAGACTTCATATAAATTAATAAATTAATAAGTGATATTAAATATTTATACATATAGGCTATAGGTATATAGATATATAATCTATTTACCGTACCAATATATATATTGATAGCTTTGTATTATACATGTCCTCCTAACATTTATTTAACTAGGAAATCCTTTATTTTCTTCTCCGCTTTTTTAACAGTTTTTTTCTTCTGCTATTCTTTATTAAACTCATTGACCGGATACATATACAAATGTTGACACCACTTTTAAAATGTCGTTTATATATGATGTATTATCTATTTACGTGTGTAACAGTAACTATGCTATTGTTCGGGCGTTTTATAAAGCGCAGGGGAATCGCAATGACACATAAAGTTATTATTATTTACTTAGCATAACAATCCCATAAGATATTATGAGTTTATATATGTGGACACACATCAACTTCAAAGAAATAGAATAAGAAAATCCGCTATATCACAGTGATAATGGAAATATTTCTTGATTGGATAACACCTTTCACAGGACTTCCGGAACCAGAATCCGAACCGGGTTTTTGCTCCCTTGTTGAGCATAAAAGAAGGGTCTTTTGGGGAGGTCGGATAAGCCACTGAGGAAGGGGATACTCTAGCCCCGAAACGCGTCTGGTCTGACCCCCCAAGTATACTCTATGCGAGTGCACCGCATTGAACCAAGGAACAACTCTGAGCCGCCTTACGAAATATAGCCGATCTGAAACTTTTGCTAACAGGTGATCCATACTACTTACTACGGGTTTTCACCTAACCGCAACAAGAAAATCGGGAGTAAAAGTTCCGACAGACGGCAGAGGTTTCTCTTACCTGTGAGATCCTTCCAACCTTGGTAAGAGTGTTCCTTTACTAACTATTGCCTATTGCTGGATTCCTTTTCTGACTGAAAGCGGGACGCCGCTGAGTCAGTGACGGAGCAAAGTATCATTGCATCTGACTACCGCAAATTTACTGTACAGCATCACTTTTTTACTCCAAATTGGCTACTAATATTAGTGGGACTTGACTATATCTGGATTTCTTGAGGACAATTTTTACATCATCCGGTGTTCATATATTCTATACTGTATAATTTATCTGTCACCCAGCACTATTAACATTGTGTTTTATTGCCAATTTATCGCTATATCTACATTTTACCCATTCAGAGTTTCTGTCCATATTGCGTCCGAGATGAGGCTGTTGGGTCACAACACCAATATTGAGTGACCAATTCAGCAGCACCTGGCCACAGAATCCACAGAATATCTGCCTTGAATATTGTTTGGTCTAGAGGTAACGTTTTAATCATTAAACTATATGTTGTACATCCCCCTATTGGATTCATATTTTATATTTATATTTCAGTACCAATAAACATCAGCTACTAAATATCCTAGGTGTGCCCAGTCATTTTTTCTATTTTTTCTATTATTCATATGAGGTCTAAATAACAAACCAACAGTAAAGTATGAAACACATAATCTGTATTACAATTGTACCCCAAAAAAACCCCCATAAAAACAACTCCCAAAAAAACCGCACCAAAACCGCACAACAAACTGCAAGCAATATGTAGCACTTCTCAGTAAAATAGAAAGACGTTTATGAGACTCAGAATACAGGAATATATTTTATTTACATCTGCAATACAAAATATTCTTAATAGGACATATTACAAAATAGATCATAAAACAGAAAATGCGGACATACACTCATTTGGCTGTTTATTTAACCGCCGATAAAATCCAGTTCAGGATTTACAAATAACCCAACAAATTGAAGGCAACACCCCTTAAAGAAAACTGCACATAAAACCTCACTCGCTCCGGACATACCACAACTTGACCACTGAGGAAGGGACCATAAGTGTCCCGAAACGCGTCTGGTCTGAGGAACTAGTGAGGACTACAAAGAAAATAACTACTTGGAACTAAAAATCATTGGATGAAAAATACTCTAAAATTCCTGCAGCTAAAAGGATTGGCCAATCAGAATCTAGACACCGTGTGACATCAAGCCGCATCATCATCACGTGCAGCATCACATGGTAAGGCGAGAGATCACGTGGGACGCCACGCAGGTCCTTGCACAAAGGAAGACACCGTAACAGATGAAGAGGGGTAAAGTAAAACATATTCTTTACTGTTCCTCCGCATTATAATATGCATTGCCAACAATAACGGCCATACGAAAGAACAATATTGGGAAAGCTTATAATAGACCTCAAGTATATTGAAAACCTGCTAAGAGAGTCGCTCTCTCGTTAAAAGGCGGGTGTTCTTACACTGAGAAACCTGGTGAACATAAGAATTACTACTGCTGCATTCACACCAGCAATTATTTTTCAGTGTTTTAATATAGGAAGACCACTTATATGATATATGGTTCACGGTTTTAATAATACCTGCATGCTAACTAAATAATTTTTTGTTGTGCACAACATATTTTATTCAACTGAGCACTTTCTCATGATTTCAATTTTTTTGCACGGCTTTTTGATTTATAATATATTGGACCTTTTTTGCAATTATGTTGCACACTTTTAGAAGAACATCACTACCTCACAAAAGAGAATCAACATACTTTGTTCGGCCTAAAAGACTTTATATTCCAGGATCCATTGAACAGACTCTTCGAACAATTTTTGGACACCAGGGACACTTACAATTTGTCCAACATCATCCATTGGAATATATACTTTTCCCAATAAGATTATACACTCAAGAACCCCTTGAGTTATCACTTTACATTTTTATATACATTTTTTATATATAATTTTATCTCATAATATCGCAACTTAAATATTTTAACTAGAAACAATAAATACTTTCAATTTGAACCAAATGAGAGTGTGCCATCGCAATTCTTTTTTCCAATAAAATACAGAATGGTGCCTCAAAACCATTTTAGCAAAATCTGCCTCCAAAATCCATATGGCGGTCCTTTCTTTCTGAACACTGCCACGTGCCCATAGAGCACTTTACCACCACATATGGGGTATTTCTTTAAACTGCTTAATCAGAGTAATGTATATTGAGGTTTATTTTGCTGTTATCCCTTACTGTGTTGAAAGAAAAAATTTAAAAAATCTACCAAAAAAGTAAAATTTTGAAATTTCACCTCCATTTTCCTTTAATTCTCGTGGAACATTAGTTTTGAATAATTTGAGGAGTGTAGTTTCTAAAATGGGGTCATTTATGGGTGGTTTCCATTACGTAAGAGTAATTTCCCATTACGTGGGAAATTTTGTAGAAAATTTGGAAAATGGCTTCCAAACTGAAATGACATTTCCAAAATGATGCCAACATAAAGCAGACATATGGGGAATGTTGATTGATTACCATTTTATGTGGTATTACTACAGTATCTGTCTTAAAAGTTGAGAAATTAAAATTTTGAAAATTGTTAATTTTTAAAAATTTTGGGTTTTACCACTCTCATGAAGTACAATGTATCACAAGAAAACAGTCTCAGAATGGCTTGGATAAGTAAAACCGTTCCAAAATTATTACCACACAAAGTGACACCTGTCAGATTTGCAAAAATCGGCCTGGGATCTAAGGTGAAAAGTGGCCTGGGACTGAAGGGGTTAATCTAGCCCCACCAAACTTGTGATGTGTGCCATGCAGGGATCAACTATTAGGTTCCCTAACTTCTGTGCAGCCACAATGTTCCTGCCATTGTCACTGACTACGTTGCCCAGTTGTACTTGACAGGGAGACATCCAGTGGGAAATTTGCTGTTTGATGCAGAACAGCAACTGACCTGATTTGTGAATTCTCTCACCCGGGCTCATCAGGTGTAAGACAGCATGGCAGTACTTTAGTTTACACATATGAAAGAAAGGAGGGGGAGTGGAAGCAATGCTCTGCCTTGTTTGTGTTTGAGATGGGAAGATGTCCATTGAGCCCGAGGTGGACTGGTGCCTGGTGTCGGAAACAGACCTGTACCTGCCATGCGAAACAATGACCCAGTGGACCATGAAAGACATGTACTGTCCATAGCTGCTCCATGTTTCGATGATGGTGTGCATCTTGCTGCATGGCAATAATTCCAAGTAGTGGTCCACATTTTCCGTCACATGAGAGTACAAGTCAGCTACGACTTTCTTTGAAAATGATGGTGGATAGGTATCCTTTTTAGAGGCTGAGCACAGGCCAGCAGTTGCCTAAAGGCAGTGGAATCCACTAAGTGGTACAGTGGCAACTGCACCTTTAGCAACAAGTGGATTTCCTAGCACATACCACCATCACCCTCCTCTTCTAGTGTCACCAAACATTCATAATCACCAAACATGTGCTGCTGCTGCAATCACTACAACCACCCACATTCTCACTTGCAGATGATGTAGCATGGGTTTTTCATTTTCCAATACCCTGTCCATACCACTCTTTTACCAGATACTTTATTTTAAAGTTCGAAAACAATTAGAAGTCACACAGAAGAGAACTTCAGGTACACTAGTCTGTGATTAATGTAATAATAATTTTTAAAACAAAATGTGCAATTAGACAGAGTCCACCACAACACATACAGTCATGTGAAAAAATTAGGACACCCTTTGAAAGCATGTGGTTTTTTGTAACATTTTTAATAAATGGTTATTTCATCTCCGTTTCAACAATACAGAGAGATTAAAGTAATCCAACTAAACAAAGAAAACTGAAGAAAAGTCTTTTCAAGATCTTCTGTAAATGTCATTCTACAAAAATGCCTATTCTAACTGAGGAAAAAGATAGGACACCCTCACATGTATTCCCTCTTAAATTGGCTCAGATCTCACACAGGTATATCACACCAGGTGCACATAATTAGTAGATCGTTACTCTGCATGTTGAATGAGGCTTGCCCTATTTAAACCTCAGACATTTAGTTTGGTGTGCTCCTGACTGTTGAAGTGAGAGTGAGCACCATGGTGAGAGCAAAAGAGCTGTCAGAGGACTTCAGAAAAAAGATTGTAGCAGCCTATGAGTCTGGGAAGGGATTTAAAAAGATCTCAAAAGATTTTGAAATCAGCCATTCCACTGTCCGGAAGATAGTCTACAAGTGGAGGGCTTTCAAAACAACTGCCAACATGCCCAGGACTGGTCGCCCCAGCAAGTTCACCCCAAGAGCAGACCGCAAGATGCTAAAAGAGGTATCCAAAAACCCTAAAGTGTCATCTCGAGAACTACAGCAGGCTCTGGCTACTGTTGATGTAGAAGTACATGCCTCTACAATCAGAAAGAGACTGTACAAGTTTAACTTGCATGGGAGGTGTGCAAGGAGGAAACCTTTGCTTTCCAAGAGAAACATCGAGGCCAGACTGACATTTGCCAGCGATAAAGTTGACAAAGACCAGGACTTCTGGAATAATGTTCTTTGGACAGATGAGTCCAAAATTGAATTATTTGGACACAACAGCAGAGGACATGTTTGGCGTAAACCAAACACAGCATTCCAAGAAAAGAACCTCATACCAACTGTGAAGCATGGAGGTGGAAGTGTCATGGTTTGGGGCTGCTTTGCTGCAGCAGGACCTGGTCAGCTCACCATCATAGAATCCACGATGAATTCTACTGTGTATCAGAAGGTGCTTGAAGAACATGTGAGACCATCAGTTAGAAAATTAAAGCTGAAGCGGAACTGGACCATGCAACATGACAATGACCCAAAACATACTAGTAAATCAACCAAAGATTGGCTGAAAAAGAAGAAATGGAGAGTCCTGGAATGGCCAAGTCAAAGTCCAGATTTGAATCCCATTGAGATGCTGTGGGGTGACTTGAAAAGGGCTGTACGTGCAAGAAACCCCTCAAACATCTCACAGCTGAAAAAGTTCTGCATTGAGGAGTGGGGTAAAATTTCCTCAGACCGATGTCGAAGACTGGTAGATGGCTACAAGAACCGTCTCACTGCAGTTATTTCAGCCAAAGGAGGTAACACTCGCTATTAGGGGCAAGGGTGTCCTATCTTTTTCCTCAGTTAGAATAGGCATTTTTGTAGAATGACATTTACAGAAGATCTTGAAAAGACTTTTCTTCAGTTTTCTTTGTTTAGTCGGATTACTTTAATCTCTCTGTATTGTTGAAACGGAGATGAAATAACCATTTATTAAAAATGTTACAAAAAACCACATGCTTTCAAAGGGTGTCCTAATTTTTTCACATGACTGTATATTGTGACTGTGAGGCTGGAAAATATGTCCAGTCAGGTTTGGTGCACATTAATTTAAGAAACCTTGCAACAGTTTTTTTAGAAATAAATGTGCAGTTGGAGAGAGTCCAGACCAATATAAATACGGTGACTGTGACTAAAAAATCCATTCTGTCAGGTTTGGTACACTTATTACTCTAAAGTGGTTATTCTATGACTAATGTAAAAATGAATATCAGACATCATATAGTACATGACAATCTCTTTATTACAAACTAGAACCAGCCCTGTACCTCATATGGATCCAGAGATCTCTCTATTCATTGTTCAAATGCTCTGCTAAATTTATATCAATGTGGCATTACAGGAGCATATCCTTTCTGCTGCAGCTTAGGGGTATGTACTTTCTGCTGCAGCTCTCACCCTATCACAGCTCAGGAGGCATTTGAAAGGTGGAACTGAGCATTTGAGTCTACCTCAGAGAGGTGGACAGAGAAACAGAGCAGAGTGGGCGGCAAGAATGAAATTAGAAATCTATAGCAGCTTTGAGCTGCCATAGACTTCAGATAAGGTGTGCGGACTGCCAGAGGATGTGTCTAATTTATTATGAGGCCTGCACCTCGCCATATATTAGGTGCATCCTCCAGCAGTGCAGGGAATATCAAGACCCGCACTGCACACGCTTGTCGTGATACATCTTCCCCATAGTACCTATGACACATGTCTATGATATCCCTCCTGATTGATGCTGACAGAGAGGCATTATAGGCAAGCCCACCTGCCAGGTTTCCACACAGACACAGAGTCATGTCATTGTTCTTCTTCATATTTTCTGTGCTGCTATGCCAGGGGTAGGCAACCAACTGGAGTGGCCAGGTTTGGGGCAGCCCCAACGCTACACTGAGTCCCCCTGGCACTATTGAGTTGTCACCATGTGTTGCTGCTCTCCGGAAGGGATGGTAAGGCATTGTGCACCCCAATGGAAAATTTGTCCAGAGAGTCAGGGTCTGCTATAAACCAGGGTGCTTCTTTACTGGAGGGATTCAGGTGCAAAACAATACACGCAAGGCGTAGGGCTGGCTTCTCAAGTCTCCTCCCTTGCAGAAGAAGGGTGCTGAGGAAAGGCCTGCGCTAGCTGTCCCTCTCTCTCTCAGAAGGCCGGCATCCTGGTCAAGGGCCCACGGTCTGTAGATCAATAGTCTAGCTGGCAACGCATGGTCTGTAGCTTAGTGTCACCATCTGAGAGTCTTCTTCTGGTCACTCATGCAGGCTGGCATGAGTCTCCCCTCCAAGCATTGGTCCCTAACTGCAGAACACTAGGGGCTCTGACTGCTCTCCTATATATGTGGTTATGTGCCACAGAAAAAGCAATACACAAGCAGGTGAACAATCAAATCCCTGCAAAAAATCTAAGTACTGTGGTGGTCACACAAACATGATGGTACTACAAGAGGCATACAAAATCCATCCAAGAGGAGAGCACTAAGCCTGACGCGTATCGCTAGTGCCTGGACTAGCTTCCTCAGAGGTCCATGTACATCTTAATCATAGGAACTGATCCTATATAGTCAGTAAGATCAAATATATAATTAGTAAATATAGGTCAGCTGTGGTCATACCTGTTGAAAAACACATTAGGTAGGGAGCCAGAGGGAGAAGCGCCAATAGGTGTCACCTGAATGTGTCCCAGTACATGGTCCACGCGCACCTGAAGACGCCAGCACGAACCGGCGTGTTGACTGAGCAGGTGCGCATGCGCAAGATGGCGCCCGGAACCGACACAGGCGCCACGATGCGTTCCAAATAGCGGAAGCGCAGCAAGGCTTCGGACGTCATATCCAGGCGCCACATCGCAGCTGAATCCCGATGGAACGCAAAATGTGAATAGAGGGAAGCGCAACAGACTCAACACTCGATTGTTGAGTCGAGTATCAATAGATTGGAGATGCGATTTTATAATTTGAGAACATGATTCAGCATGGTTAATTACATGATTACTGCATATCACAAGATAGTACAATTAAAGGCATGGTGTAACCCATAAATAACTACATAATTCATATCTAATATACAATATAATTTATGAATACTAAAATATACCAAACAAGAAACACCCCTGTAAATCAAAAAGTACCATTTAAAATTTTTTTTTTTTTAAATTTCTTTTCTCATACATGATCAACAGAAGACCGCAATTCATATGCACTAATGTGCAGTGGTATGGTATAATCTGATAAAGTGCTAAGTCAGTGCATTGTTGTAAAAAGTATAATGTGCCATAATAGAAAGTGAAAAAAGGGGTATATTTATTTCAATACATATGGAGATCATCAACAATATTAATGCTTTGTCTATACACATATAGTATGGTGAACCCCAATACACCCAACATTAATGCCACCAATTGTAAAACAAGTATGCATACATATACTGATCAATACCCAAATTCCCCCATTATATAATTTGTGCACTTCAAAAAATAATGAATCAAACAACGAGTCGGCAACGCCTAAAAGTCCTCCAATAATCACTCTGCATAATGAATCAATAAAATATTACAAATATAACTATCCTGTAATAGAAGAGTAGTCAAGCACATATATTGCAAACCAAGGGGTGTGAACCATGCACCGGGACAGACGACCAGAAAAACGCAGGCGCATAGTTAGGAAAAAGAGCAACCAAAGACACATATAGATAAACAGTGAGTGCATTCTCAGTTAGGGAACAATTATTAATTATACATTATTAGATCCTGTATGTGTCCATAAAATCACTCTCAGGCAGAACATTTACTAGCAAGAGTGAACCACAAGATATATATATATATATATATATATATATATATATATGATTCAAAAAGAGGGGGGGGTTACCCACTCAAAAAAGTAGTAGGAGAAGGAGGTAATGTGGATTCTCATGACCCGGGGTCATTGGAGTCACATGATAAAAATCATACAGAGTCCAATGACCCAAGGTCAGTGAAAGTGCCAAAGTGCCATTTGTGATAAGTTGTCCCTATATTTATAATAGTGATGGCGGGGAGATCCAGGAGGGTAAGATCCGTGATGCGGTAAGTCCTGTATTCCGATGAACACCAATCCTGTGATCCTAAAGAATAGAAATACAATAAATATATGCTGTTGTGAGAGAAAGAAAGTGAGGAAAAACAAACAATGTGATACATAGGCCCAAAAAATTAGGGATGGGCCTATATATAAAAACCAGTGAACGTGAGTTCCTCATTGAGACCCCCTGGAGATTGTGAACCAAGGTTAAATATCCACCTTGATTCAGAACGGAGCAAACACCTGGAGATGTGTATACCCCTGATGTTGCCCCGAATCAAATCCAGTTCCACCACCCGTAGGTCATCATACCTGCCTTTATGATGATCCAGAAAATGGGCTGCCACTGATGTGAGAGGTTTTTCACCCTTGCTTCTGTCTCTTGCTGCCAGCCGAATATTTGATGTATGCTGCTGTACTCTCTTCCTGAGCTCCTGCATGGTCTGGCCCACATAGATCTTCTCACAGGGGCAAAGAAGGGCATATACTACATTCCTGGAACGGCAGTTAATATAGTGTTTTAAGTACAATCTGGAATTCTCTCCATAGGAGAGAGTGTTGGAATTCAACATAAATTGGCATATGTTGCAGTCCCCACAGGGGTATGTACCTTTAAGGGCCACACCCCTGCCCGTAGATGTACCCGGGCGTTGGAAATGACTGCGTACTAGGGTATCTTTTAAATTAGTTGCCCTTCGTGCTATGATCTTGGGTTTGTCATCAACGTGTGCCGCCAATTTGCCATCTGATTGGAGTAGGAACCAATGGGTATTCAAGATTTTGTAAAGATCCGACCATTGGTTATTGTATTTAGTAATCAATCGTATTTTACTATCCCGTGATTTTGGCCTAGGTACAAATAGGTCATCAAGTTTAGATTCCTTCGCACTTTCAAACGCCCGGGATATGACTTTTTTGGGATAGCCCCTCTCGTGCAGTCTCAATGATAAATCTTGTGAGGCCACCCTAAAGTCACCCATTTCCGTACAGTTGCGTCGCAGCCGTAGGAACTGGCCCCTGGGTATGCCCGTCTTCAAATGTTTTGGATGAAAACTTGAAAAATGGAGTATATTATTGGTTGCTGTGTGTTTTCGAAACAAAGATGTCATTATCCTACGGTTCTTTACTTTAATTTTAAGGTCCAAGAAATCAACTTCAGATTCTGAGATATTAGATGTCAGAGTTATGTTGTATCGATTCTCATTAAGCTGACTAATAAAGTCTTCACATTCTTGTCTTGAACCCTGCCAAAAAAACAGAATGTCGTCTATAAAACGGTACCAACCCACCACATGGCCCCTAAAGCTGTCCAATGGGTGCACCCGTGTGGCCTCCCACCAACCTAGAAATAGGTTGGCGTAGGAGGGCGCACACCGTGCACCCATGGCCGTGCCCGAGACCTGCCTGTAAAAGATGCGATCGAAAACAAAATAATTATGTGAGAGAACAAATTCCAATAAACTCACCAGAAAAGTGTGGTGGGCTGGATCACCTACAGTGGAGCAGGACAGGAAGAACTCAACAGCAGCAATCCCATGGTTATGGGCAATATTGGAGTATAATGACTCGACATCACATGTGACCAATAGAGTACCAGATGGCAAGGTGACATCCTTTAGTTGTTGGATGAGGTGCATGGAATCACGAATGTAGGATTTTAGGCCCAGAATGGCTGTAAAAAGAGAGCTAAATAAATACATGCTTGTTCGCAAAGGCCCCCAATCCCAGCCACAATTGGCCGACCTGGTGGATCCTCCAAGTTTTTATGCACCTTAGGTAACATATAAAATGTTGGTGTAATGGGACAGCTCACCTCCAAAAATTGGAGTTCCCGTTTCGTGATGATTCTCATGTCAAAGGCCCTTTTAAGAAGTTGGTCCAATTTTTTCTTGAATGTGATTGTGCGATCTGCTGGGATGGGAGTATAAAAGATCTTATTGCCTAACTGCCGTTTGGCCTCGTTTAAGTATTTCCCCATATCCCACAAAACTACGTTCCCACCTTTATCGGCTTCCTTTATAACAAAGGAGCCATTTTGTTGCAATTGTTTGATGATATTGGACTCTGTAACGGCCATGTTTCTCCCCCTGGTGGTATTTTTTTGGAGTTTCCGGACTTCTTGAAGAACAGCTTGAAAAAATAAATTAATATTAGGAAAGAGACTAAGTGATGGTGTAATTGTGGATGGTTTAGATAAACTAAAGGGTCTCCTACCTAGGTCACTCTCGCTCTCCTTCAGTAGATCCATTAGGTCAAGAAAGACACCACGTTCATCCTCCATGAGTTCTGTCACAAGTGTAGGTTGAGCATAAAGTAACTTGAAGCATAATTGTCTGCAAAATAAATAAATATCTTTCACAAACTCAAATTTGTCCAATGTATTCATAGGGGAGAAGGACAGTCCCTTTTGCAGGACGAGTCTTTCTTGCTCAGATAGTACATAGGAGGAAAGATTTATGACCTGTAGTGACCCGCTAACCTGTGATTGATTAGGTACTGTGATTGTATGGTACTGATTGGTTGTTGCCCCTGCGTAATTGGGGTCCCTTTCTTCTGGGATTTTCGTAGTCCCCTCCGAGTTCGCTGTCTTCGCTGTTTTCGGATAAAAAATCTGCATCACTATTCATACCGGGGGCTGCCTGCTTTGAAGTTGCACTATTTGTTTGATAACCTCTAGCGGGTGCCCGTGTGTTACCACTATCTTTCCACCTAAAGGCCTGTTTCCTCTCAAAATCACCTTTGTCGTGATGAAATTTCGTTTTTTTACCTGTCATGATCTCTTTGTCAAAACTTTCCAATGTTTCTTTCAATCTCACCTGAAATGACGCGACCTTATCCTTATCATGCTGATCCAATTTTGATTCTAACTCCATAAGCCTTAATTTAGTCCGTTGTAACAATCCCCTATCATGTACAATCAACATGTCCATCAATATTTTAGAACATTGTAGGAGTCCCTGTTCCCAGGTCTCCTTGAATTCCACAGTGACCTCCCATGCGGGAAATTTTTGCACCCTCAAGCCCCTAGGGATGATGGAGCACTTGAGATACTCCTCAAGGCTCTTGATATTCCACCAAACCCGTGTATAGAGCTTATGGGTGTCAACAATCTCGGAAGTTAATGTTCTGAAGTCACCACCTGTGTCAGTGACCCCATCATCATGGAACAAAGCAGTTACCTGCAAAGTCCACGCTGCTTCCCTCGCCTCCAAATTGAATGCCATAATATGACCACAATGTAGGGTGCCACAACCCCAGAAAGGCAAGAGGGAACTCGTCCCAAGTTGTGCAAACAAATCTACAATACTAAGACACGGGGGGCACACCAATAATAATCAAGCAGAGTGCTGGCCTGGTATATGTAACAAACATGAGTAAGACTAGACAAAGAAATACCATACAATGGCCGCACCTCAAAAATACAATTTATAGAATTCCAGATTGTACTTAAAACACTATATTAACTGCCATTCCAGGAATGTAGTATATGCCCTCCTTTGCCCCTGTGAGAAGATCTATGTGGGCCAGACCATGCAGGAGCTCAGGAAGAGAGTACAGCAGCATACATCAAATATTCGGCTGGCAGCAAGAGACAGAAGCAAGGGTGAAAAACCTCTTACATCAGTGGCAGCCCATTTTCTGGATCATCATAATGGCAGGTATGATGACGACTGGATTTGATTCGGAGCAACATCAGGGGTATACACATCTCCAGGTGTTTGCTCCGTTCTGAATCAAGGTGGATATTTAACCTTGGTTCACAATCTCCAGGGGGTCTCAATGAGGAACTCACGTTCATTGGTTTTTATATATAGGCCCATCCCTAATTTTATGGGCCTATGTATCACATTGTTTGTTTTTCCTCACTTTCTTTCTCTCACAACAGCATATATTTATTGTATTTCTATTCTTTAGGATCACAGGATTGGTGTTCATCGGAATACAGGACTTACCGCATCACGGATCTTCCCCTCCTGGATTTCCCCGCCATCACTATTATAAATATAGGGACAACTTATCACAAATGGCACTTTGGCACTTTCACTGACCTTGGGTCATTGGACTCTGTATGATTTTTATCATGTGACTCCAATGACCCCGGGTCATGAGAATCCACATTACCTCTTTCTCCTACTACTTTTTTGAGTGGGTAACCCCCCCTCTTTTTGAATCATATATATATATATATATATATATATATATATATATATCTTTTGGTTCACTCTTGCTAGTAAATGTTCTGCCTGAGAGTGATTTTATGGACACATACAGGATCTAATAATGTATAATTAATAATTGTTCCCTAACTGAGAATGCACTCACTGTTTATCTATATGTGTCTTTGGTTGCTCTTTTTCCTAAATATGCGCCTGCGTTTTTCTGGTCGCCTGTCCCGGTGCATGGTTCACACCCCTTGGTTTGCAATATATGTGCTTGACTACTCTTCTATTACAGGATAGTTATATTTGTAATATTTTATTGATTCATTATGCAGAGTGATTATTGGAGGACTTTTAGGCGATGCCGACTCGTTGTTTGATTCATTATTTTTTGAAGTGCACAAATTATATAATGGGGGAATTTGGGTATTGATCAGTATATGTATGCATACTTGTTTTACAATTGGTTGCATTAATGTTGGGTGTATTGGGGTTCACCATACTATATGTGTATAGACAAAGCATTAATATTGTTGATGATCTCCATATGTATTGAAATAAATATACCCCTTTTTTCACTTTCTATTATGGCACATTATACTTTTTACAACAATGCACTGACTTAGCACTTTATCAGATTATACCATACCACTGCACATTAGTGCATATGAATTGCGGTCTTCTGTTGATCATGTATGAGAAAATAATTTCTTTTCTTTTTTTTTTTAAATGGTACTTTTTGATTTACAGGGGTGTGGCGAAACCAAACGGTCCGTTACATTGGTGGCAGCAGTGGGATCGTTCCTACAGCCAGAAGGACAGCTACAGGAGACACCATTTCTTTGGATTATACAACTTAAGGGCAACGCATGTCTCAGTACAGCGACCCTAAAAGCACCAGGATGGAACCAGCAGTGGAGTACAGATACTATGTGGAGGAATTTGACCGTATGATGTGGTTGCGGCTGAACTTCTTCGGACCCAATCCAGCTGAGAAATACGTGAAGTTCGTGAGGAGTCTAGTGTTCAAGACCCTACTATACCGGGCAGAAGGTGACGGTCAGCTGCCACGTTGGGTGGACCTCCACCGGAAGTTACAGTTTCGGGACAGAGAGAGCTCAGTCTCCCCTCCCCAGCGGCAGAGTGTCCAGCAGGGAATCGGGAGCCCAGTCTCCATTCCCCAGCGGCAGTGTGAATTGCAGGGAATTGGGAGCCCAGTCTCCATTCCCCAGAGGCAGTGTGAAATGCAGGGAGAGGAGAGCAGCGTCCTCCCTCCCCAGCGGCAGGCTGAGTTACAGGGGGCAGAGGTAGTTGTTCCTGCCCCCCAGCAGCAGAGTGATAGGCCGGGAAGGCAGTGTGAAATGCAGGGAGAGGAGAGCAGCGTCCTCCCTCCCCAGCGGCAAGCTGAGTTACAGGGGAAGAGGTAGTTGTTCCTGCCCCCCAGCAGCAGAGTGATATGCTGGGAAGGCAGTGTGAAATGCAGGGAGAGGAGAGCAGCGTCCTCCCTCCCCAGCGGCAGGCTGAGTTACAGGGGGCAGAGGTAGTTGTTCCTGCCCCCCAGCAGCAGCATGATTTTTTGGGAATTGGGAGCCCAGTCTCCATTCCCCAGCGGCCGATTGATGTGCCGGGAATTGGGAGCCCAGTCTCCATTCCCCAGCGGCCGTGTGATGTACAGGGAATTGGGAGCCCAGTCTCCATTCCCCAGCGGCCGTGTGATTTATTGGGAATTGGGAGCCCAGTCTCCATTCCCCAGCGGCAGGCGGAGTTACAGGGGGCAGAGACAGTCGGTCCTGTCCCCCAGCGGCAGAGTGTCCAGCAGGGAATAGAGAGCCCAGTCTCCTTTCCCCAGCAGCAGGACACTGTATTGGGAGCGGAGACGGTCGGTCGCCCTCCCCAGCGGCTGGAAGTATATATGGGAGAGGAGCTCGTTACCCCCTCTCCCCAGCGGCAGCTTAACGCACCAGGGGGAGACAGTAAGCCCCACAAAAGTGCAGATGGGACTGTGGTCTCTGCACTTACAGCACAGGGGGTAGAGGCAGTCGGTTTCCCCCTCCAACAACCAGACTCTAAGCCAGGGAGCAACACAGAGACCGGGAGTACCAGCTTCCAACATAACCTTGGTGGACTCACTGGACAGAGACAGGCTACCAAATGCAACAGGTCCAGTATTGGGTTGTGGGTGGGCTGCCAGACTAAATCAGGTACCGACCGGCGTGAGGTCAGGTATCTGGTTAGTCTTCCCTGGGGGGGGGAGATGTGTGGCGAAACCAACCTCGCCACTGGGTTTTGGAGAGGCCTGTTTATCAGCCTCTTGCCTCAGGATTATGGCCCATACTAACTTTTAAACCCCTGAACCTATTCAAGTGAATTTTGGATAGGTTTGTCCCCAAGTTATACTGTTTAAATTGATGTAAGCTATATGTATGGCCAATGTAAACTCACAAAGTTGTAACAATTTATAATAGGTGTAACTTGTCAGCTTGGGAGGAATATGCTGGGTGTGTTTCCATTGTGCCATTGTCCCATTGTGTGTTTAAATGGTGATGTCTGTCCTGTTATATCCACATGTGTATTGGTGTTTTCTCTTTGTCTTGAGAGATAATTGGATTACGCCTCAGGTGTCTCCAGGGCAGAGAGGAGGAAACCATGATGCATTGTGGGGATGTATTGTCTCTGTGTATTCTACAGTGCTGCATATCTGTCCTATGTCACAGTCTTCATTCTGGTCCCCTAGGGGCGTGTACACCAGATGGGCTTGGTTGTTTTATACCTCCCTGTGGGCGGACCAGTATTTGCAAACAACTGTAATAAAAACCAGGCTGGGTGTGCCAGCACCTCAGACCACTGCTTGACCCTCAACACGGAGCCTTGTCTCGTTATTGGGGGGATCCGCTGTATGCTGTTAGAGACTGATTGCCAGGAGTGTAAGCTGATTCCTGTTCGTCTGCTAGCAGCTATTCGTGAGGTTCCAGGTTGGCGTGCTATTTTGTATCCAGTTCGGGAGTTTTGGTGTTCTGCAGTAGCTGTGTCTGTCTCTCAGAAAGGGGCCTATCGCCTAAACGGATTTTAACCCCTTGTCTGCTGAAACGGTCCGTTACAAGGGGTGTTTCTTGTTTGGTATATTTTAGTATTCATGAATTATATTGTATATTAGATATGAATTATGTAGTTATTTATGGGTTACACCATGCCTTTAATTGTACTATCTTGTGATATGCAGTAATCATGTAATTAACCATGCTGAATCATGTTCTCAACTTATAAAATCGCATCTCTAATCTATTGATACTCGACTCAACAATCGAGTTTTGAGTCTGTTGCGCTTGCCTCTATTCACATTTTTCGTTCCATCGGGATTCAGCTGCGATGTGGCGCCTGGATATGACGTCCGAAGTCTTGCCGCGCTTCCGCTATTTGGAACGCATCGTGGCGCCGGTGTCGGTTCCGGGCGCCATCTTGCGCATGCGCACCTGCTCAGTCAACACGCCGGTTCGTGCTGGCATCTTCAGGTGCGCGTGGACCATGCACTGGGACACATTCAGGTGACACCTATTGGCGCTTCTCCCTCTGGCTATCTACCTAATGTGTTTTTCAACAGGTATGACCACAGCTGACCTATATTTACTAATTATATATTTGATCTTACTGACTATATAGGATCAGTTCCTATGATTAAGATGTACATGGACCTCTGAGGAAGCTAGTCCAGGCACTAGCGATACGCGTCAGGCTTAGTGCTCTCCTCTTGGATGGGTTTTGTATGCCTCTTGTGTTACCATCATGTTTGTGTGACCACCACAGTACTTAGATTTTTTGCAGGGATTTGATTGTTCACCTGCTTGTGTATTGCTTTTTCTGTGGCACATAACCACATATATATATTGTCATACTTTAATTGTACCATCCTTGGGGTTTGCTCCATGTAAAAGTTGTTTTTAACTTTTGTATTTCAATAAATTGTATTTTGGAGGTGCGGCCATTGTATGGTATTTCTTTGTCTAGTCTTACTTATATAGTTTTAGCTAGACTAAAACCTTCTAGTGGGAGTGTGGGATGGGTGGAGTGGAGAAGCTCAGCACAAACTGTTACATTGTAAAACTTTCCATCTCTCATAGACTTGCATTAGAGCTTCAATGATGCTCAATGGCAACGACACAGCAGTTTTTTCAGATATACTGTTACAACATAGCTAAAACCAGACATTCAAAAGGTCAGGCTCTCTAGGCTCTCTGGTGGTAAACAATGTCTGTTTTTCCCTCCAAAACATGCTCTTCTTTAATCTCTATGGCAGCTGTGGAAAAGTACCAGCTTCTCATTCAATGTCCTAACAGTCTCTTAGTGTTCATCAACCCTTTCCACAGAGCCTTGCAAATACAGTGCAAATGACAACATACATATAAAATGCAGTTACACATTAATAAACAGTATAAGTTAACCATTTCAAGTGAAATAATTAAGAAGTTTATAACTTTGCATAGAGGAAACGCGGGAAAATGTCAACAAATGTACAGACTTCTCAGTACCCCTACTTTAGGGCACTACAAAATAACAACTTCCAGCATGCATACTTGCTCTGCTCTTCTAAGAACTCTTATAGAAATGAGCAGAGCATGTTGGAAATTGTAGTGTCACACCAGCTGGAGTGCCGAAGGTTTCTGACCCCTGTGCTACGTTGTCCCCTGATCTGTAATATGGAAAAATTCCAAATTGAATCACAAAAGCTTTGGAATTGCTTGAGAATTGATTCACTAACCTCTAATTATTAATAACTAGCAGAAGGACTCGGCTTTGCATGGGTATATTTCATCTATTTCATTTAATCAACAGTATCCCCCATAACAGTGACCTCTACAGCACCCTGCCCCTTTAACAGTGAACTCCACAGTCCCCCACCCCTTAACACTGACCCCCCCCCCCCACAGTGCCCCGCTTTAAAATTGGACCTCCACAGCAGCTTATCCCCTTAACTTTGACCTTCACAGCAGCCCACCCCTTTAACAGTGAGTTTCACAGCACCCCACTCCCTTGAAAGTGACCTCCTCAAGGGCCCACCCCCTTAACAGTGACCTCCACAGTACCATACTCCCTTTAACAGTGACCTCACAGTGCCCTGCTGCCTTAACAGAGACCTCTACAGCATTTGCCCCTTTAATAGTGGCCCCTGTCCCCTTAACAGTGACCTCCAGTGTCCGCCCCTTTAACAGTGACCTCCACAGTGGCTTCCCCTTTAACAGTGACCTCCACAGTGCCCTGCCCCTTTAATGCTAGGGCTATAAGACTACGTGTCACGCAGTATTTTGTCTCAACAATTTTTATAATGAGAGACTATGGTGTCGGACTGCGACATGTAACATGTTGCGACTGCAACACAACAGTCGCAAAAAATGCATCCAAGATTGCATCCAAGATTCACTGCATGTCACATGTCGCACTGCAATAAAAATTGTTGCGCGACACATGTAGCAGTGTAGTTGTGCCCTATATGGCTTGCAACACATGTCGTTGTGTAGCCCGGGCCTAGCCTAAAGCTGACCTACAGCAGTGAAGAAAAATTGCCGGGTTGTTATGGAAACCTGGAGTAAAACTGTGTGTGTGTGTGGAGACTAATGGCCTGCGAGCTTCTTTTGGCTGATAAGGGACATGTGACCGTGTGTATGGCAATTGGGATATGAAGAGAAAAACTTGCAGGCTTGTATTGGCTAATGCAGGTCGTTTTTTGGGAATATCTCATCAACGGTACGTCCTAGAGAGCTTTGAGCCCATCAAGATTTCTTTCCAGGTAGCAAGGGATGTGTATACTAGTGTTGAGCGCGAATCTTCAAAAAGCAAATTTTTAGCGCAAATATCAGCATTTCACCATTTTGCGAATATTTAAAATATAGTGATATACACTCACCTACAGAATTATTAGGAACACCTGTTCTATTTCTCATTAATGCAAGTATCTAGTCAACCAATCACATGGCAGTTGCTTCAATGCATTTAGGGGGGTGGTCCTGGTCAAGACAATCTCCTGAACTCCAAACTGAATGTCAGAATGGGAAAGAAAGGTGATTTAAGCAATTTTGAGCGTGGCATGGTTCTTAGTGCCAGACGGGCCGGTCTGAGTATTTCACAATCTGCTCAGTTACTGGGATTTTCATGGGATTTCTAGGGTTTACAAAGAATGGTGTGAAAAGGGAAAAACATGCAGCAAATCATTTGTGAAGCCACAACCTTGAGGTCGGATGGGCTACAACAGCAGAAGACCCCACCGGGTATCACTCATCTCCACTACAAATAGGAAAAAGAGGCTACAATTTGCACAAGCTCACCAAAATTGGACTGTTGAAGACTGGAAAAATGTTGCCTGGTCTGATGAGTCTCGATTTCTGTTGAGACATTCAAATGGTAGAGTCCGAATTTGGCGTAAACAGAATGAGAACACGTATCCATCCTCTGATGGCTACTTCCAGCAGGATAATGCACCATGTTACAAAGCTCAAATCATTTCAAATTGGTTTCTTGAACATGACAATGAGTTCACTTTACTAAAATGGCCACCACAGTCACCAGATCTCAACCCAATAGAGCATCTTTGGGATGTGGTGGAACGGGAGCTTCGTGCCCTGGATGTGCATCCCTCAAATCTCCATCAACTGCAAGATGATATCCTATCAATATGGGCCAACATTTCTAAAGAATGCTATCAGCACCTTGTTGAATCAATGCCACGTAGAATTAAGGCAGTTCTGAAGGCAAAAGGGGGTCCAACACCGTATTAGTATGGTGTTCCTAATAATTCTTTAGGTGAGTGTATATATTCGTAAAAACGAATATTAGCTTTTTTTTGTTTGTTTTTTTTGCACAAATTCACAGTACACATATATAAATGATTGTGTCTAAAAAGTCCAAAGGCTCCAATCTTACATTGACGAGTAAGTGATTGAAGCGCAAATTTTCATAATGCTAATTTATTTGCGCTGCTGCGAATATCGGCTCTTATCCCTGAAGAGCGAGGCAAAGAGTTTAGCATTCGTATAGCACCATATTCGCGAATATGTAGAATTTCGAAATATTCATTTTTTGAATATTCTTTTTTTGGACATTACACATTACAATGATCTGTACTGTGTAAAGTAATGTCATCATCCCCCCCTGTTTCTTGATTGTGTCCAAAAAGTCCAAAGGCTCCAATTTTACTTACATTGACGAGTGATTGAAGCACGAATCTTCGTAATGCAAATTTATTTGCGCAGCTGCGAATATCGGCACTTCCTGAGGACACTAATCCCTCCCTTACTTTAGCTTGTGGGCCAATGAGAAGGAGTCAAACAGGTTAGAAACATCCCTAGCAACCAATAAGAAAGTTACCCACCCCTTACTATATAAGATTTTTTCACGGCAGCCATTTTGTGCAGTTTCCTGTGGTGTTGATTGAGAGAGGAGCTGAAAACTGTGCAGTGCTGTGCTTTTTTAACTGCCTCCGGATCGCCTAACGCAGGATCGCGTTCCGGAGGCGGCAGCTCCAGGCAGAGTCACGCATCTATGCATCATCTCGCGAGACGCAAGATTTCCTGTGAACGCGTGCACACAGGCGCGCGCGTTCACAGGATCGGAAGGTGAGCAAGTGGATCTACAGCCTGCCAGCAGCAATTGTTCGCTGGCAGGCTGTAGATGCGATTTTTTTAACCCCTAACAGGTATATTAGACGCTGTTTTGATAACAGCGTCTAATATACCTGCTACCTGGTCCTCTGGTGGTCCCTTTTGCTTGGATCGACCACCAGAGGACACAGGCAGCTCAGTAATAAGTAGCACCAAACACCACTACACTACACCCCCCCTGTCACTTATTAACCCCTTATTAACCCCTGATCACCCCATATAGACTCCCTGATCACCCCCTGTCATTGATCACCCCCCTGTCATTGATCACCCCCTGTAAGGCTCCATTCAGACGTCCATATGTGTTTTGCGGATCCAATCCATGGATCCGTGGATCCGCAAAACACATACGGACCTCTGAATGGAGCCTTACGGGGGGGGATCACCCCATATAGACTCCATGATGACCCCCTGTCATTGATCACCCCCCTGTCATTGATCACCCCCTTGTCATTGATCACCCACCTGTAAGGCTCCATTCAGACGTCTGTATGTGTTTTGCGGATCCGATCCATGGATCCGCAAAACACATACGGACCTCTGAATGGAGCCTTACAGGGGGGTGATCAATGACAGGGGGGTGATCACCCCATATAGACTCCCTGAACACCCCCTGTCATTGATCACCCCCCTGTCATTGATCACCCACCTGTAAGGCTCCATTCAGACGTCCGTATGTTTTTCACGGATCCACGGATACATGGATCGGATCCGCAAAACACATACAGACGTCTGAATGGAGCCTTACAGGGGGTGATCACCCCATATAGACTCCCTGATCACCCCCCTGTCATTGATCACCCCCTTGTAAGGCTGGCTCCATTCAGAGGTCCGTATGTGTTTTGCGGATCCACAAATCCATGGATCGGATCCGCGAAACACATACGGACGTCTGAATGGAGCCTTACAGGGGGGTGATCAATGACAGGGGGGTGATCACCCCATATAGACTCCCTGATCACCCCCCCTGTCATTGATCACCCCCCTGTAAGGCTCCATTCAGACGTCGTATGTTTTTTACGGATCCACGGACACATGGATCGGATCCGCAAAACACATACGGACGTCTGAATGGAGCCTTACAGGGGGTGATCAATGACAGGGGGGTGATAACCCCATATACACTCCCTGATCACCCCCTGTCATTGATCACCCCCCTGTAATGCTCCATTCAGACATTTTTTTGGCCCAAGTTAGCGGAATTTTTATTTTTTTTTCTTATAAAGTCTCATATTCCACTAACTTGTGTCAAAAAATAAAATCTCACATGAACTCACCATACCCCTGACGGAAGAAAAAAGGGTAAAATTTTTTAGACATTTATATTCCAGACTTCTTCTCACGCTTTAGGCCCCCTAAAATGCCAGGGCAGTATAAATACCCCACATGTGACCCCATTTCGGAAAGAAGACACCCCAAGGTATTCCGTGAGGGGCATATTGAGTCCATGAAAGATTGAAATTTTTGTCCCAAGTTAGCGGAAAGGGAGACTTTGTGAGAAAAAAAAATAAAATTACAATTTCCGCTAACTTGTGGCAAAAAAATTAAAAATTCTATGAACTCGCCATGCCCCTCATTGAATACCTTGGGGTGTCTTCTTTCCAAAATGGGGTCACATGTGGGGTATTTAAACTGCCCTGGCATTTTAGGTGCCTTAAAGCGTGAGAAGAAGTCTGGGATCCAAATGTCTAAATATGCCCTCATAAAAGGAATTTGGGCCCCTTTGCGCATCTAGGCTGCAAAAAAGTGTCACACATGTGGTATCTCCGTACTCAGGAGAAGTTGGGCAATGTGCTTTGGGGTGACATTTTACATATACCCATGCTGGGTGAGATAAATATCTTGGTCAAATGCCAACTTTGTTTAAAAAAATGGGAAAAGTTTTCTTTTGCCGAGATATTTCTCTCACCCAGCATGGCTATATCTAAAAAGACACGCCAAAACACATTGCCCTACTTCTTCTAAGTACGGCGATACCAGATGTGAGACACTTTTTCGCAGCCTAGGTGGGCAAATGGGCCCACATTCCAAAGAGCACCTTTCGGATTTCACAGGGCATTTTTTACAGATTTTGATTTCAAACTACTTCTCACGCATTAGGGCCCCTAAATGCCAGGGCAGTATAACTACCCCACAAATGACCCCATTTCGGAAAGAAGACACCCCAAGGTATTCTGTGAGGGGCATGGCGAGTTCCTAGAATTTTTTATTTTTTGTCAGAAGTTAGCAGAAAATGATGATTTTTTTTTTCTTACAAAGTCTCATATTCCACTATCTTGTGACAAAAAATAAAAACTTCCATGAACTCACTATGCCCATCACGAAATACCTTGGGGTGTCTTCTTTCCAAAATGGGGTCACTTGTGGGGTAGTTATACTGCCCTGGCATTTAGGGGCCCTAATGCGTGAGAAGTAGTTTGAAATCAAAATCTGTAAAAAATGGCCTGTGAAATCCGAAAGGTGCTCTTTGGTATGTGGGCCCCTTTGCCCACCTAGGCTGCAAAAAAATGTCACACATCTGGTATCGCCGTACTCAGAAGAAGTAGGGCAATGTGTTTTGGGGTGTATTTTTACATATACCCATGCTGGGTGAGAGAAATATCTCAGCAAAAGACAACTTTTCCCATTTTTTTATACAAAGTTTGCATTTGACCAAACACATTGTCCAACTTCTCCTGAGTACGGTGATACCAGATGTGTGACACTTTTTTGCAGCCTAGGTGGGCAAAGGGTCCCAAATTCCAAAGAGCACCTTTAGAATTTTGCAGGGCATTTTTTACACATTTTGATTTCAAACTACTTCCCACACATTAGGGCCCCTAAAATGCCAGGGCAGTATAACTACCCCACAAGGGACCCCATTTTGGAAAGAAGACACCCCAAGGTATTTCGTGATGGGCATAGTGAGTTCATGGAAGTTTTTATTTTTTGTCACAAGTTAGTGGAATATGAGACTTTGTATGAAAAAAATAAATAAAATCATCATAGTCCGCTAACTTGTGACAAAAAATAAAAAGTTATATGAACTCACTATGCCCATCAGCGAATACCTTAGGGTGTCTATATTCCGAAATGGGGTTATTTGTGGGGTTTTTCTACTGTCTGGGCATTGTAGAACCTCAGGAATCATGACAGGTGCTCAGAAATTCAGAGCTGCTTCAAAAAGCGGAAATTCACATTTTTGTACCATAGTTTGTAAACGCTATAACTTTTACCCAAACCATTTTTTTTTTACCCAAACATTTTTTTTATCAAAGACATGTAGAACAATAAATTTAGAGAAAAATTTATATATGGATGTCGTTTTTTTTAAAAAAGATTTACAACTGAAAGTGAAAAATGTCATTTTTTTGCAAAAATTTTGTTAAATTTTGATTAATAACAAAAAAAAAGTAAAAATGTCAGCAGCAATGAAATACCACCAAATAAAAGCTCTATTATTGAGAAGAAAAGGAGGTAAAATTCATTTGGGTGGTATGTTGCATGACTGAGCAATAAACGGTGAAAGTAGTGTAGTGCAGAAGTGTAAAAAGTGGCCTGGTCATTAAGGGTGTTTAAGCTAGGGGGGCTGAGGTGGTTAAAATCTAATTCTAAATAGAATTTATTATTGAAGTGAATCTGATAGTGTTAGATAGGGTAGGTTAGTGTAGCTGATAGGTTAAAGTTTAGGGTATAGTGTTAGTTAGCTGAAATATATTCATTTATTTAGTGTGAAATAGTATAGGTTAGGTAATAGTGTAGCTGATAGGTTCTAGTGCAGGGTGTAGTCTAGGGTATAGTTAGGTGAAATATATTCATTTATTTAGTGTGAAATAGTATAGGTTAGGGAATAGTTAGCTGATAGTTTCTAGTGCAGGGTGTAGTTTAGGGTATAGTGTATGCTTTCAGTGTGTTTGAGTTTTCTAGTTTAGTGTCTGTGTAATAAAAAAAAAAAAGTTTATTAGTTTTAGTTTATTACTGTTTAGTTGGTGTCGTGTCTGCGTTTTTGTCTACGTCTTCTGTTATTTAAAAAAAGAAAGAAAGAAAGAAAAAACGAAAAACTTTATTAGTGTTAGTCTTTTACTGTTTAGTTTTTATAGTATCTGCGTTATTGTCTGCGTCTTCTGTTTGTTAAATAAAAAAAGGAAAAAACTGAAAAAGAAAGTTTTAGTGTTAGTTTTTTTTACTGGTTATTAGGTGTATTGTCTGCGTCAGTGTCTGCGTCCTTTGTAAGTAAAAAAAAACAAAACAAAAAATAGTTTTAGTGTTCATTTTTTACAGTTTAGTTGGTGTATTGTCAGCGTCACTTAACTGCACACACACTGGGCTCCAGGCCCACGACAGGACCTATCTATCCTGTGCCCGTCTGAGAACAGAAGGCACTGATGAGCCAGCTGTCCTGGGCCAGGGTCTTGAAGTGTCCCCTGCTCATGCACCGGGATTTGTTCACCTTCCCATCATCAAAGACTCGGCTGCGTTCCCTCGGCTGCTGGCCGTGTCCTAGGCGTTTGGCTCCAATGCGCATCCTGGATGAACGATTGGACGTTATGGTGCAGAATAAGACTTTAAATGCGAGGCTTGTCTACAATCCGGGGGCGAGGGAGTGTCAAACAGCCCATGGCAGACTTCACAGTTAGGCCTGTTTACCACTGGCGTGTGTGCCCCGTTGCCGTATTGCGGACCGCATTTGCGGAACCGCAATACACGGCTACCATTCCGTGGGCATTCCGCATTCACTTCCATGGGTCCGTAAATCAGGAGATGCGGAACGGAACCACGGAACGGAACTCTACGGAAGCACTACGGAGTGCTTCCGTGGGGTTTCGAACGTACTTCCATTCCGCAAAAAGATAGATAATGTCCTATCTTTTTGCGTAACGGCCGGATCGCGTACCGATTCAAGTGAATGGGTCCGCGATCCGCTGTGGCTGCCCCACATACTGAGCTTGTGTACTGTGGACCGCATTTTGCGGGCCGCAACACGACCAGGAGGCGCACACGCCCATGGGAAAGAGGCCTTAAGGGGATGACAGGGAAAGTGGAGCACCTTCTCTGTCATTCAGCAGAGTGCATTTTTGAGTGTCATTCGAAGGAACAATGTTTAATAGAGTAACATACAACTGCTGTTAAACTTTCCCTGCATTACGAATGAAGCTGTGCATATTTTTTTTACTTTTAATATAAATTATTATTCCTTTAAGTTCAAGATAAACATACATTAATCAGGTCCTATACAATTTTGATGTATGGAGGAGGAGAATGATGCAGAGCTTCCCGGGAGTACAGTGTTCATTTTAGGACATGGTCAGATATCATAGTCAAGTATCAAAATAATGCCAATGTGACACCTGACCCTAACACCTGACTCTGACACCTGACCCTGACACCTGACCCTGACACCTGACCCTGACACCTGACCCTGACACCTGACCCTGACCCCTGATTCTGACACCTGACCCTGACCATGACACCTGACCCTGACCCTGACACCTGACCCTGATACCTGACCCTGACACCTGACCCTGACACCTGACCCTGATACCTGACCCTGACACCTGACCCTGACACCTGACCCTGACACCTGACACCTGACCCTGACACCTGACTCTGACACCTGACTCTGACACCTGACCCTGACACCTGACTCTCATATCTGAGTTTGACTTATGCTCTTCATAGGTCAGGGTCAAAGTGAGAATGAGTTATAGATATATATTATGTATTTGTATGCTAAATCACACAACCAAAGTATGTCTATTGCTGAACTTATAGCTCTGTGCCTAAAATGCTGTAAGCTTACACATTACAGTGTTATGAGCGCATAGCTGATAGCTCAGTGGTAAGGAAGGGAACAAATGATTTTAGGTTTACTGTGGTTTTGAAGGCTACATCACATAGATGAACAAAAATCACAAGCTCATACCAGGCAAGCTGGTAGCTCAGTGGTAATGCTGTTGCCCCATGTCTAGGCTTTCTGAGTTCAAAACCCCTTTCAGCCTCTAACAAATTTAAAGGGCTTCTGTCACCCCACTAATGTCATTATTTTTTTTTTGGGCTAGTTAAATTACTTATCCTGCGATATATGAAAATATAATGGTGTTACTTACTTTGATTCAGCAGTTTCTTCTAAAAACAAACTTTTATAATATGTAAATTAGGTCTCTACCAGCAAGTAGGGCGGCTACTTGCTGGTAGCAGCTGCAGAAAACCGCCCCCTCGTCGTGTTGATTGACAGGGCCAGCCGGGATCTCCTCCTCCAGCCAGCCCTGTCGGCATTTTAAAAATCGCGCGCCTGTGTTCATTCTGCGCAGGCGCTCTGAGATGAGGAGGCTCGCCTCCTCAGAACTCCCTCAGTGCGCCTGCGCCGATGACGTCTTCTATTTTGGTGAAGTAATTTTAGAGTTAAGTAATTTAACTAGCCCAAAAAAAAAAAGACTTTAGTGGGGTGACAGAAGCCCTTTAAATGATGTGTGACGATGATATCTCACGTCCTTCATTTGTCAGTGTCGCAAGGGATCTTAGGTTTACTGTGTTTTTTGCTATACTACATCTCATAGATAAAAAAAATCACCACCTTTGGTGTCTAGAGTTATAGTTCAGTGGTAAGACACTTGCTTTGCATGCAGTGTTCATGGGTTCAAAACCCCATATAGGCTATTAATAAAATTTATATTTTATTGAGCTCTAGATCAGAGTCAAATTCAAGTGGTGTGTGATGTAAGTAGTCCTTTTTTTATTTTATTAAGAGTACATGGGCAGCACTATAGTAAAGGGGCCCTGTATACAGAGCTGTATCCTGGACTTTACATATCTACTGTATATATGTGTATTATACACAGGGCCGGCGCCACCACCCGGCAAACCCGGGCAAGTGCCGGGGCCCCCTGCTCCTGGGGGGGCCCACTGTGCCCACTCACTCCTGCAGCTGTGTCCTGCCTGTTCTGAATTCTAGTGCAGCTTACCCCAGCAATGCAGACAATTTTCGCCATGTGCACTGCTGGGGTAAGCGGCCCCGGAACTCAGAACAGGGTAGATGGAGTTTCGGTAGATAATCGATCCTATGCTAGAATGTAGTTGTTAGAAGGAGGTCTGTGACATCACTGGTCACATGCTCCTTCATGGTCACATGACAAACCCTGACGGCAGCAGCAGCAGCTTGTTGAAGGAGGAGGGGCTGTGCCTGCCTGCAAGAGGCAGAGTGAGGTAGGATGTGCTGCTGGAGAACCAGAACTTCGTGAGGGGAAGCATATGGAGCTGAGATATGAGGGGGCAGGTGGAGCTGAGATATGAGGGGGGCAGGTGGAGCTGAGATATGAGGGGGCAGGTGGGGCTCAGATATGAGGGGGCAGGTGGAGCTGAGATATGAGGGGGCAGGTGGAGCTGATATATGAGGGGGCAGGTGGAGCTGAAATATGAGGGGGCGGGTGGGGCTCAGATATGAGGGGGCGGGTGGGGCTCAGATATGAGGGGGCGGGTGGAGCTCAGATATGAGGGGGCAGGTGGAGCACTCAGGGGCAGTGGGGTTCAAGTGGAATCTGGTGCAATTAAGGGGGTTTATCATACAGATCTGGGAGGGCCATGATGTCTGTCTGTCCGTGTGTGTGTCCAGGGCTGGGACAAGGCCATTTGGTGCCCAGGGCGAAGATGGCAAACTGCGCCCCCCCCCCCCCCCCGTTTTTAAGAAAGAATCAATGTTGTTTCAAAACAAGAATATACTTAAAGCAATAGAACAAAGGACTGTGGGACTTTGAAAGTCACAGACACTATAAAGTTCCCCCCCATCATCATGTGCCAGTATAAAGTCCCCCCCATCATCATGTGCCAGTTTTGTAATAAGCCCCCCCAATGTGCCAGTAACACTATTGTAAAAAAAAACAAAAAAAAAACACTTATACTTACCTAAGTGTCAGCGATGCGATGCAGCCTCTTCCTGTGTCCCACGCTGTAATGTAAGGCTCAGGCGGCACGATGACGTCATTGCGCCGGCCTCTGATAGGCTGCCGGCCTAGTGCCTGCAGCCAGGGGCGTACATAAAAATCACTGGGCCCCATAGCAGGAATCTAAATTGGGCCCCCATTCCCCTTTTATAGCCCCTCCCTTTGTTCCATGAACTATTCTTGCTGCTGCGTTTTATAATTTATGCCATCAGGGCCGGAATGGGATTACAAAACAGCCCTGGCACACAAAAGAGGTATAATAGATGCAGATGTATATTATATACAGCAGTGTACAGTTATGTGAGGTACGCGGTATAATAGATGCAGTGTGTACAGGTATATAGTATATTCCCTAGTGTTCTGATATGTGAGGTACAGGGTATAATAGATGCAGTGTGTACAGGTATATAGTATATACAGCAGTGTACTGATATGTGAGGTACGGGGTATAATATATGCAGTGTATACAGTATATACAGTAGTGTAATATGTGAGGTACGAGGTATAATAGATGCAGTGTGTACAGGTATATAGTAAATACAGCAGTGTATTGACACCTCGTACCTCACATATCAGTACACTGCTGTATATACTATATATCTGTACACACTGCATCTATTATACCTCGTACCTCACATATATAGTATAAACAGAAGTGTACTGATATCTGTACACACAGCATCTATTATACCTCATACCTCACATATCAGTGCACTGCGGTATATACTATATATCTGTACATATTGCATGTATAATACTGTGTAATATATGCAGTGTGTGTGCATGTATGTGTGTGTATATATATATATATATATATATATATATACAGAGCAGTGTATTGATGTGACACATAGAAGGTATAATACTGTAGATGCAGTGTTTATAGAAATATGTGGTCAGTTATGCATTATAGTCACTGTGAGGTACATGAGGTAGTGGTAACTGTCTGAAGTAGTATACATGAGTGAGCAATGAGTAAAAACAGGGCATGGAGGGGGGGGGGGTAAATGATGAAAAGTGGAGGACCTCCTCTTACCTCTCCATTCCAGTCTGTATGGATCAATACAGAGCTGCTTGTGAACTTTTAATACTTGCTGTTAGGGGTTGAAGGACCTGTGATGATGTCATCACAGGTCCTGGCAGATGTACCTTTGAAACCTAGGAACTACACCATTTTTGGTGCAGTTCCTTTGCTAGATTCTGCAGGACCTGTGATGTTGAAGATGATGTCATCACAGGTCCTGGCAGATGCACTGTTCTAACCTGGGAACTACACTTTACACTGTGCAGTTCCCTTACAGGACCTGTGATGACATCATCAAAGGTCCTTTAGCTTTAGAAAGGTAAACAGGAGTAATTAGGGGGCGGGGCCTCTCCTCCACTTCGGTGCCTGCCTGCAGCCTATCAGAGGAAAGGGAAGGGACACGCCTCTCCCTCCCCTGCACCTCAGCTGGCACAGACAGTTTACAATGGAGATGAGCGCAATGGAAGCGCTCATCTCCCTGTGCCCGGCGGCGGCTGCTCACTTGGGGGGGGGGGGGTCATTTTAGTTGGGGGGGCACATGGGGGGGGCACAGCATGATGTAGGGGGGGCCGTGGCCCCCTCTGGCCCCCCCCTGGCGACGCCACTGCTGCTGGCACTTCACCTGCGCCCCCCTCCTGTCCGCAAATGGTAGCGCCCAGGGCACCCGCTCCTTCGGCCCCTGCCTTGTACCGGCCCTGTGTGTGTCTGTCAGTCCCTGTGTGTGTGCCCCTTTCTGTGTCTATGGCCTCATGCACACCGGCCGTGGGCATCACGGATGCGGACCTATTCACTTGAATGGGTCCGCAATCGCTCAATGGGAAGCACTACGGAGTGCTTCTGTGGTGTTTCCGTCCGTGCCTCTGCACCGCAAAAAATAGAACATGTTCTATTTTTTTGTGCGGTGCGGCCGGATCATGGACCCATTCAGGTGGTCCCCAATGCACGGAACGGTTTCATAACGGCAGTGTGCATGAGGCCTGAGGCATTGCTTAGACTCCATCCCACAGTCTAGCCAGTGCCTAATGGGTTACGGTTTAGACCACCTTGTGGTACATGTTGATAATTCCCTTTTAAACCTCAGTCCATGTCCCCTCAGTACTGGGAATCAGTGGGACTCATGTTAGAAGGTAACAAAGTAAGGTGGAATTCCCTTTTAGATAGAAGTTGGTTAATTGCACAGGTGTCTGTCCCTGTGTGTGTGTGTCTGTCCCTGTGTGTGTGTGTGTGTGTGTCTGTCCCTGTGTGTGTGTGTGTGTGTCTGTCCCTGTGTGTGTGTGTGTGTGTCTGTCCCTGTGTGTGTGTCTGTCCCTGTGTGTGTGTGTCTGTCCCTGTGTGTGTGTGTGTGTCTGTCCCTGTGTGTGTGTGTGTGTCTGTCCCTGTGTGTGTGTGTGTGTCTGTCCCTGTGTGTGTGTGTGTGTCTGTCCCTGTGTGTGTGTGTCTGTCCCTGTGTGTGTGTGTGTGTGTGTCTGTCCCTGTGTGTGTGTGTGTGTGTGTGTGTGTCTGTCCCTGTGTGTGTGTGTGTCTGTCCCTGTGTGTGTGTGTGTCTGTCCCTGTGTGTGTGTGTCTGTCCCTGTGTGTGTGTCTGTCTGTCCCTGTGTGTGTGTCTGTCCCTGTGTGTGTGTGTCTGTCCCTGTGTGTGTGTCTGTCCCTGTGTGTGTGTCTGTCCCTGTGTGTGTGTGTCTGTCCCTGTGTGTGTGTGTCTGTCCCTGTGTGTGTGTCTGTCCCTGTATGTGTGTGTGTCTGTCCCTGTGTGTGTGTGTGTCTGTCCCTGTGTGTGTGTGTGTGTGTCTGTGTGTGTGTCTGTCCCTGTGTGTGTGTGTCTGTCCCTGTGTGTGTGTGTCTGTCCCTGTGTGTGTGTGTCTGTCCCTGTGTGTGTGTGTCTGTCCCTGTGTGTGTGTGTCCCTGTGTGTGTGTGTGTCTGTCCCTGTGTGTGTGTGTGTCTGTCCCTGTGTGTGTGTCTGTCCGTGTGTGTGTGTGTGTTAGTCCCTGTGTGTGTGTGTCTGTCCCTGTGTGTGTGTGTGTGTCTGTCCGTGTGTGTGTGTCTGTCCCTGTGTGTGTGTGTGTCTGTCCGTGTGTGTCTGTCCCTGTGTGTGTCTGTCCCTGTGTGTGTGTGTGTGTCTGTCCCTGTGTGTGTGTGTGTCTGTCCCTGTGTGTGTGTCTGTCCCTGTGTGTGTCTGTCCCTGTGTGTGTGTGTGTGTCTGTCCCTGTGTGTGTGTGTCTGTCCCTGTGTGTGTGTGTCTGTCCGTGTGTGTGTGTCTGTCCCTGTGTGTGTGTGTCTGTCCCTGTGTGTGTGTGTGTCCCTGTGTGTGTGTCTGTCCCTGTGTGTGTGTGTCTGTCCCTGTGTGTGTGTCCCTGTGTGTGTGTGTCTGTCCCTGTGTGTGTGTGTGTCTGTCCCTGTGTGTGTCTGTCCCTGTGTGTGTGTGTGTCTGTCCCTGTGTGTGTGTCTGTCTGTCCCTGTGTGTGTGTCTGTCCCTGTGTGTGTGTGTGTGTCTGTCCCTGTGTGTGTGTGTGTGTGTCTGTCCCTGTGTGTGTGTGTGTCCCTGTGTGTGTGTGTGTCTGTCCCTGTGTGTGTCTGTCCCTGTGTGTGTGTGTGTCTGTCCCTGTGTGTGTGTGTGTCTGTCCCTGTGTGTGTGTGTGTGTCCCTGTGTCTGTCCCTGTGTGTGTGTGTGTCTGTCCCTGTGTGTGTGTGTCTGTCCCTGTGTCTGTCCCTGTGTCTGTCCATGTGTGTGTGTGTGTGTGTGTGTCTGTCTGTCCCTGTGTGTGTGTGTGTGTCTGTCCGTGTGTGTGTGTCTGTCCCTGTGTGTGTGTGTGTCTGTCCGTGTGTGTGTGTCTGTCCCTGTGTGTGTGTGTCTGTCCGTGTGTGTGTGTCTGTCCGTGTGTGTGTGTGTCTGTCTGTCCCTGTGTGTGTGTGTGTCCCTGTGTGTGTGTGTGTGTGTCTGTCCCTGTGTGTGTGTGTGTGTGTCTGTCCCTGTGTGTGTGTGTCTGTCCCTGTGTGTGTGTGTCTGTCCCTGTGTGTGTGTGTGTGTGTCTGTCCCTGTGTGTGTGTGTGTGTCTGTCCCTGTGTGTGTGTGTGTGTGTGTGTGTGTGTGTCTGTCCCTGTCCCTGTGTGTGTGTCTGTCCCTGTGTGTGTGTGTGTGTGTCCCTGTGTGTGTCACCATCACCATGCCCACAGTGTTCCCTTTGTCTTGACACAGCTGCATCAGGACATTCTGTGTGGGGCAAGATGAAGATGGAAGAGGAGGCAGCACCGCCAGCATGGAGTCCATGGTAGAGGCACAGGGAGGCACACTAAGGACGCAGGTAACACTACTACATGATCTACACTAGTGTTATCTGTGGTTTACATAGGACTACAGGTAACACTATCATATTATCAGCTCTAGTGTTATCTGTAGTTTTTCATAGGACTGCAGGTAACACTACTACATTTTCTGTACTCAGATAGCCATGACTGTGTTATCTATGCTGTTACATAGGACTGCAGGTTATATCTATTGTATTATTTGTACTCAGAGAGTTACCACTGTGTAAGGGGGCCCACTGAGACTTTATCGCCCAAGGGCCCACATGATCCTGGAGCCGGCCCTGATTATACACACAGTGTGCTATAGCTTCACCACACTGAGATCTGCTCAGAAAGCTGATATACATATTACTGCTTTATCCACAGACACGATATATGATCATACAGATCGCAGTACTATGTGATAGCTTTTAAGTATAGAAAAACCATGTGGTAATGTTATAGCTTGGAGGTTACATTAATGGCTTTGCAGGTTCAAGTCCCCAGAAAGACATATGTTTTTTTCTTTAATAGCATATACTATAATAAATAATATGTCATTAACCCATAGGATACCAGCGCTGTACATGTATGTCGCTGGAAACACGGTCACAAATCCCAGCACCATACAGGTACAGCGCTCTGATCGGGCGGCCACAGGAGCTACTCTCGCCCGATCAGCTGCAGGGGTCCGGCAGGCACTAATAGTTGGACCCCTGCTGTATGCACCGGCATCGGTGAAAACACTGATGCCTGCTCATTAACCCTTGCACTGCCGCGGTCAGCGCTGACTGCTGCATGTGCAGTATCCCCGTGGTGCTATGATGTCAGCCTGCAGTCTAGCCCTGTCAGTCAGTGGGGGGAGGGGTGTGGGTGCAGAGCACAGGGGGTGTTATAGAGCGTTGCTCAGAATATTCAGCCCCGCCTCGGAGTGCTCGAATTGTTTATTTGCATATGAATCTCTGCATATCTCTGCAGCTATTTATCATACATAATCAGCATAATGAGCCCTACCAGGCAGTATGTATGGTCTAATAGGTTTGATTCTGGTGACAGAGCCTCTTTAACCTCTTATGGACAGGGCGTACCTGTGTATTTCCGATCACCGCTGTGCGGCGGGCAGTGTTAGGAATGGTGCGCCTGCTGAAATCATTCAGAAGGCACCCTGTGACAATGCCCCCCCCCCCCCCCCATACCGGCGATTGCTGCTAACCGCAGGTCAATTCAGACCTGCGGTTTGCAGCATTTCCAGGTTATTCAGGTCTCCGGTGACCCGGAATAAGAGGGTGATCAGTGGTGTAATATACACCACCAATCACCCTCCGTAGATCCTGTGAGGTTGGCGGTGACGATCGCCTGTGATTGGCTGGAGGGACTGACCTGGAGATAACGTCCTGGAGCTCCACTTTCCCCGCCCACAGACTTCTGTGTGAGTAAGGAGAGAGGAGCCCTGTGTCGGTCCATCTGCATCCCACACGATCCGCCGCCATCCGTGGCCCCTGAGACCCCATAAAGTGCCATCTGGCATATAAACATTTAGGGAGAGCTTTAGGTTAGGCAGGGGTAGTGAAAAAAAATAAGTTATTTTTTGTGTGCAGCACCCGGATCTGAGGGTGTCTGGGGTCCCCAGCAACTTGTGTGACCCCCGTCCCCCCAGGGGTGCTGCAGCTTGCCCCCCCCCCCCACATATTTTGGGGCGCAAGCGCATTTTTTATTTTTTTTGGAGGTGCGCTGACTGTGGCCGGCACTCTTAGCTGTAAAAGAGCGCCTGGCCACTGTTAGCGCATCGCCCACCCCACCGCTGATCAGCGAGTTTTTGGGCTGTGAGCAATTTTTCAGGGATTCTGTTAGGTTAGGGTGGGTTAGGGTAGGGTATACATAAAAACACACCGCCCCCCACACACACACTAATTAAAGTTTTACACACACACGCACTCCCCTTTAGCGTTCTAAGATTGCCCGCCGGATGTTCTCGGCCGAGGAGGCATATGCCCAGCTGCTCTACGACTCCGAGAGCCCCAGTGAGGACGAGGATGACCCCACTTTCCTTTTGTCATCCTCGTTCTCCTTATCATCTAGTGATGAGGATGAGCCCCAAGGCGACGGAGACGCCGCCAGGCGGAGCCAGGATCCCCCCATGCCAGGAACCCTGTGGCCCACACTAGTATGAGCAGCCCTGGGGCTCGTACTAGTTTTCTGGCCCACCAGGCAAATTCACCTGATCCCTCTACCGGTGAACTTGGCTGGAGTACCCCAGAGGATTTTGAGCCCTTGGCCAACCAGGAATCCAGACACAGTGGGCTTCACTGAATATGAATTTTTTTTTTTTTTTTCAGTGAACAATTTTGTGAATCTGATGGTGGAGCAAACTTGTTCACCCAACAGTTTATAGCCCAATTTCTCCCGAGTCAGAAAATACCTCATATGTGGATGTAGAGTGATCTGCGGGTGAACTACGCGGCTCAGAAGAGAGAGAACGCTATTGGGATTTTGGACAACCAAAATCGCAATGGCGCTCCTTCTCTTCTGAGCCATGTAGTTCGCCCGCAGAGCACTTTACGTCCACATATGGGGTATGTCCTTACTCGGGAGAAATTGGGCTACGAATTTTGGGGCGCGTTTTTTCCTATTACCCCTTGCAAAAATGAAATAAAAGGGGCTACAAGAACATGTTAGTGTAAAAAAAGGAGATTTTGAATTTTCTCCTCCACTTTGCAGCTATTCCTGTGAAGACTGTGGAGAAATAAATTAAAATGGGGGAAGGGCAGGGGCGGACTGAGAACCCTCAGGGCCCCCGGGCAAAATAAATCAAGGGCCCCCTTACTGGCCCCACCCATGTTCTGCTGCAAGCCCCACCCTTGTCCCGCCTCCATGCCCCGCCTCCAGCCACACCCTACACAATCTTTAATAAGATTTCAAAGTTAAAGCGACACAAAAGGCACCCAGACCACTTCAGCTCATTGAAATGGTCTGGGTACAGTGTCCCTTTTGCAAATCGAGCTGCAATGTTATAGAGAAACTGCATTGTTTACGTTCCAGCAATAAGTCAGCCTCTAGTCGCTGGCAGCCACCTGAGGGCTTCCTGGATTAAAACAGACCTTTGGTCTGGTATCTGAAGCTGGACGTCCTCACAGCCTGCATGATGACCTCCAGGGTCAGATTTTTCCCCATAGGAAAGCATTGATTCAATGCTTTCGTATGGGGTGATCTAATCTCAGCGTCCATTAGTGAGCCTCTGTTAGAAACAGTCCCCTCCACCTTGTACTTGTTCCACTGATCTGCTACTTGCGGGCTACGTGGGCATGAGTTCAGTCACTTTGGCGCGTGATCCCGCGAGACCCGTGACCTACAGCGGCGGGTCTCGCGGGATCACGCGCTGCAGGACGGGATAGCGCACCGAAGTGACTGAACTCATGTCCGCGCAGCCCACAAGTAGCGGAACAATTACAAGAGGGGTGGGGAATAGCCAAATTAAAAAAATATTTTGAACCAAAAGGTGTGCTTTTGGTGGGTTTTGAACTAATGGGGGCTCTGTGGATGGCACTGTTGTGGGGGCTCTGTGGATGGCACTGTTGTGGGGGCTCTGTGGGTGACACATATATAGCACCTTATGCTATATATGTGTCATCCACAGATACCCCCATAACAGTGTCCTGTGAGTGAATGACCCCCAATACAGGGTCTGGGGGCCGGCATCTAGTGTTGTAATGGCAGCGGGGCCCGGTGCAGTCACTGTATTCTATCGTACCGGGCCCCGCTCACTGTAATACTAATTTTCATATGTGAACAAGAACAAGAGAAATCCTCTGCGATCCTCTCCCTCTCTGTACTCACAAACTCAGTAGCAGGCAGGCCGGGCGGCAGCACAACTCACTGATGTCACGCGCCTGCTCCTCCCACTTTATGAATGAAGCAGGCGGAGCAGGCGCGTGACGTCAGTGAGTTACGCTGCCGCCCGGCCTGCCTGCTACTGAGTTTGTGAGTACAGAGAGGGAGAGGATCGCAGAGGATTTCTCTTGTTCTTGTTCACATATGAAAATTAGTATTACAGTGAGCGGGGCCCGGTGCGATAGAATACAGTGACTGCACCGGGCCCCACTGCCATTACCACAATTACCAGGCCAGCATAACATTCGGAATCGGGGCGCTGGGCATAACACATTATGCTATTCTGCGCCGGGCCCTCGGACCATGTCCGAAGTGCCTGACCGGTCAGTCCGCCCCTGGGGAAGGGGATTATAAATTTAGTACTTCATGGAAGTGTGGTACTCCCTGAAGCAACCGTCAATACAGAGGCCTGGATGATCGGGGCACGTGTCACACTGAGTGGTGGTGTCCTTCCGTTACCCCCACCTGCTACACACGCTGCACTTTTTTTTGGGACCGTCCCTTCTTACCCGTCCAGTATGGGGGAACCACACCTTGAAAGTGTTGGCCAGGGACGATCCGGGCGCCTCCAATTCCCGAGGTACTCCGGCCTGCTCTTTCCCGGTCAGAAAAGATCAGGTCCTTGACTGCCTCATAGAACTGAAGGAATTTCCCTGTGTTGCCAGCGCTCCGTGACAGCACAAAAGAGTTGTACAAGGCAACCTGTACTAAGTAGACCGCAACTTCTTTGTACCATGCTCGGGTTTTGCGCATGGCGTTTAGGGTTGCCACCTTTTCTTCAAGCCAAATCCGAACAGAAGGGAGGGAGGGCCCCCTTCCAGGCCCCACCCATGTCCCGCCTCCACCCCTGGTCTCTGTCGCACCACGATCGTTACGCCCCTGATCCCGTCACTACAGAAATACAGCGCCTCATAACTCTTACATCCAGTGACGTCTCCTTTGATGTAGATGTTCTCTTTCCTCATCTTCTTCTTTCAGACCTTCAGACCAGACACCATTTTTCAGCCATTTCTCGTCTCTGCAGTTTGACAATAAAAATCTTAGTTTACTACTTTTCCATCATTCTCCCATCTTCTGGACAAATCATCCTACTACCCCCAATACTGTGCCACTGTGCTCCCCAATACTATACTGCAGAAACAGATAAACCCCCTGATAATAGTAGTACCACACAGAGCCCCCCATATAAAATACCCCTTCTTTGTGGCCTCAGTAGAAGCCCCCAAATAATGTGCCAGTAAGAAGTGCCCCCCATAGATGCCCCCATGTGTCAGTAAGAAGTGCCTCTTTTCTCCCGCCCAATATGTGCCTGTATAAGGTGCCTCTCCCCCCCCCCCTTTCCTTATATGTGCCAGTATCAAGTGCCTCATTCTCCCCCCCCAATATGTCCCAGTATAAGGTGCCTCTTTCCATCCCTTCCCCTATATGTGCCAATTTCAAGTGCCTCTTTTCTCCTCCACCCCCAAATATGTGCCAGTATAAGGTGCCTCTCCCCCCCCTTCCCCTATATGTGCCAGTTTCAAGTGTCTCATTTCTCCTCCTCCCCAATATGTGCCAGTATAAGGTGCCTCTTTCCACCCCTTCCCCCATATGTGCCAATTTCAGGTGCCTCTCCTCTAAAAAAAAACCAAAATAAACAAAAAAACTTTTACTTACCTCCAACGATGCGATGCAGGCCTTTTCCAGGCCTGTGTACCGTGCTGTATGGCTCAGGCGGCGTGATGACATCATCGCGCCGCCTGCACCAGCCTCTGATAGGCTGCGGACCTTGTGCCTGCAGCCTATCAGAGGAACAGGGGAGGGAGACGCCTCTCCCTCCCCTGCCCCGCAGCAGCACAGCAGTCTGTATCGCTGTCCTGAGGATGGCGATACAGATGACTATGGAGATGAGCGCTTCCACAATGGAAGCGCTCATCTCCCTGTGCCCAGCCACCGCCGCCATCATTCACAGCTGATCCTGTGCCCGGGTCTGACAAAGGCTTGTACCCGGGCACAGGATTGCAAACCCGGACTGTCCGGGTCATTCCCGTATGGGTGGCAACCCTATTCTGAGCAATGCTCTATAACACCACCTGCGGTTAGCAGCAATCGCCGGTATGGGGGGAAGGGGGTCACAGGACCCCCCCTCGGCATTGTCACAGGGTGCCTTCTGAATGATTTCAGCAGGCGCACCATTCCTAACACTGCCCGCCGCACAGCGGTGATCGGAAATACACAGGTACGCCCTGTGTACCCATAAGAACTTAAAGAGGCTCTGTCACCAGAATCAAACCTATTAGACCATACATACTGCCTGGTAGGGCTCATTATGCTGATTATGTATGATAAATAGCTGCAGAGATATGCAGAGATTCATATGCAAATAAACAATTCGAGCACTCCGAGGCGGGGCTGAATATTCTGAGCAATGCTCTATAACACCCCCTGTGCTCTGCACCCACACCCTTCCCCCCCACTGACTGACAGGGCTAGACTGCAGGCTGACGTCATAGCACCACGGGGATACTGCACATGCAGCAGTCAGCGCTGACCGCGGCAGTGCAAGGGTTAATGAGCAGGCATCAGTGTTTTCACCGATGCCAGGGCATACAGCAGGGGTCCAACTATTAGTGCCTGCCGAACCCCTGCAGCTGATCGGGCGGGAGTAGCTCCTGTGGCCGCCCGATCAGAGCGCTGTACCTGTATGGTGCTGGGATTTGTGACCGTGTTTCCAGCGACATACATGTACAGCACTGGTATCCTATGGGTTAATGACATATTATTTATTATAGTATATGCCAATAAAGAAAAAAACATATGTCTTTCTGGGGACTTGAACCTGCAAAGCCATTAATGTAACCTCCAAGCTATAACATTACCACATGGTTTTTCTATACTTAGAAGCTATCACATAGTACTTTGATCTGTATGATCATATATCGTGTCTGTGGATAAAGCAGTAATATATAGATCAGCTTTCTGAGCAGATCTCAGTGTGGTGAAGCTATAGCACACTGTGTGTATAATACACATATATACAGTAGATATGTAAAATCCAGGATACAGCTCTGTATACAGGGCCCCTCTACTATAGTGCTGCCCATGTACTCTTAATAAAATAAAAAAAGGACTACTTACATCACACACCACTTGAATTTGACTCTGATCTAGAGCTCAATAAAATATAAAATATAAATTTTATTAATAGCCTACATGGGGTTTTGAACCCAGGAACACTGCATGCAAAGCAAGTGTCTTACCACTGAGCTATAGCTCTAGACACCAAAGGTGGTGAATTTTTTGATCTATGAGATGTAGTATAGCAAAAAACAGTAAACCTAAGATCCCTTGCGACACTGACAAATGAAGGACGTGAGATATCATCGTCACACATCATTTAAATTTGCCTCTTATCTAGGGCATAATAAAATGAAAAAAATTTTTGAGGCTGAAAGGGGCTTTGAACTCAGAAAGCCTAGACATGGGGCAACAGCATTACCACTGAGCTACCAGCTTGCCTTGTAAGAGTTTGGGCTTTTTGTTCATCTATGTGATGTAGCATTCAAAACCACAGTAAACCTAAAATCCTTTGTTCCCTTCCTTACCACTGAGCTATCAGCTATGCGCTCATAACACTGTAATGTGTTAGCTTACAGCATTTTAGGCACAGAGCTATAAGCTCAGCAATAGACATACTTTGGTTGTGTGATTTAGCATACAAATACATAATATATATCTATAACTCATTCTCACTTTGACCCTGACCTATGAAGAGCATAAGTCAAACTCAGATATGAGAGTCAGGTGTCAGGGTCAGGTGTCAGAGTCAGGTATCAGGGTCAGGTGTCACATTGGCATTATTTTGATACTTGAGTATGATATCTGACCATGTCCTAAAATGAACACTGTACGGGAGAGATGGGGTAGATAGAGATATGCAGGTGGTCTGTCCTGCTATAATATATCTATCTAACTCATCTCTCCATGGAAGCCATCAAATTTTCTCCCCTTTGAGACATTATCATTGTAGAGCACCAAATAATGTATGTTTTTCTTGAACTGAAAGGAATAATAATTTAAATTCAAAGTAAAAAAAATGATGCACAGCTGAATTCGTAATGCTGTGAAAGTTTAACTGTGGTTCTATTTTACTCCATTAAACATGGTGCCTTTGCAAGAGACTCCAAAATGCACTCTGCTGAATGACAGAGAAGGTGCTCCACTTTGCCTGTCATCCCCTTAACTGTGAAGTCTGCCACCGGCTGTTTGACCCCCCCCTCCCGGGTTGTAGACAAGCCTCGCATTTAAAGTCTTATTCTGTACCATGACGTGCAATCGATCATCCAGGATGCGCATTGGAGCCAAACGCCTGGGACACCCACAGCAACCAGGGGAAAGCAGAAGAGTCTTTGACGATGGGAAAGTGAACTAATCTCGGCGCATGAGCAGGAGACACTTCAAGACCCTGGCCGAGGACAGCTGGCTCATCAGTGCGTTCTGTGCTCAGACGGGCACAGGACGGTTAGGTCCTGTCGTGGGCCTGGAGCCCAGCGTGTGTGCGGTGAAGATCGTGTATGGGTGTGGAGAGCGGCGGTACCCATTACTCCTCAAAGACAAAAGGAAGATGAGATAGCCGCTGATAAACACCGCCACTAGTAGTGCCCTCTGGCTTGTAGGAATCATCACACGGTTAGGCTGGCTGTGTAGCCGCAGTGTTCTGCTACTGACTCAATATACTTGAAAGAAAAAATTGTAGACTACCGATGCATACGGCGTGTCTACTTAATTTATCAATAATTTTTGGTGTGGTAGTAATCAATTAATGTCGAATTATATGAAATAAATAAATATAAAACATTAAAACAAATACATTTAAAAAACAGCTTTAATTAAAAACAAATATATACATCAATAAATACATCAATATGACTCAATATGCTTCAAAGAAAAAATTTTAGACTACCGATGCATGCGGCGTGTCTACTTAATTTATCAATAATTTTTGGTGTGGTAGCAAAATGTAAAAATAATATAAATAATCAATTTAAAATGCTAAAGATTTCAATTATTATGCATGTCATCACATTCCTTCAGCACAGTGAATACCTGCTGCTGTCAGAGGTGTATTTTTTTAAGTTATGTTGTTGCCCTTTTCTGGTGGGGTCATTCCTGGGAGCACATTCCTGCTGGCCAATATGAAGCTGTTGTGTTCAGAGGACTCGTAGTTTAGATATGGTGTCGCCCTGGTCTGGTGGGGGCCTATTCCTGGGAACACATTCCTGCTGCCCACTTAGAACCTGCTGCTGTCTGACATGTCTTATTTTATTTATGGTGTTACCATGGTCTGGTGGGGGCCCATTCCTGGGTACACATTCCTGCTGCCCACTTAGAACCTGCTTCTGTTTGATATGTCTTATTTTATTTATGGTGTTGCCCTGTTCCGGTGGGTGTCCATTCCTGGGTGCACATTCCTGCTGCCCACTTTGAACCTGCTGCTGTCTGACATGTCTTATTTTATTTATGGTGTTGCCCTGTTCTGGTGGGTGCCCATTCCTGGGTAAACATTCCTGATGCCCACTTAGAACCTGCTGCTGTCTGACATGTCTTATTTTATTTATGGTGTTGCCCTGTTCTGGTGGGTGCCCATTCCTGGGTACACATTCCTGCTGCCCAGGAACCTGCTGCTGCCTGTCCTGATGAGTTATTCAGAGCTATGTTTAGGCCTTATACTAGACAGTTTCCATCTTCTATCCTGTTGATGCTGCTATTGAATTTACTGATCATGCTGAGTTTTGTTTAGTCCTTACACTACATCATTAACTTTAAATGTTGATGATGCATTTCCTATTGAGTTATTATCACGGTCGGCGTGGCTATTACATACGTGGCACAGAGGGAGGGAACGAGGAAGGCCCTGCCCAAGTGAGAGGGAAGATGGTGACCCCTGACTCACCTGGCGGCTGGCACCTGGCTGCCCTGACGTCCCTAGACGGGTTCCTCACCCGTACGCCGATCACGTGCCTAAAGCCCTGGCTTTCCCTGAGCTGAGCCCTAGGTAGTGAACAGGGCGATGGGAACACTAGTCCGCACCACTAACTCTAAGGGAAAACACCAAGGGGAGGACAGACAACACAGACTCAACATATATTCCCAGGTGGGCGACAACAAGAGACAACAATAAGCCCAACAGGGATCCGGAGGGTAGCACTCAGGAACGACAAGCAGGATTCACCACTCCAGTGGGTCAGTATAGATGTCCAGGCAGGAAGCTCTATAACTGGCAACTAGAGAAGTGTGAGGGGAGAATATAAGGAGGTAGGGAGTGGCAGACAAGAAACAGCTGAGGAGGAGAAGCTACGGATCCCTGAGAGAGACAGAAAGGATAGTAAGGCAAACACAGAAAACAATCACTAAAAAACAACGTGATCTTTAGATATAGAGCGCGCAGCCACCCGCTGCGACTTCCTGACCCCGGGTATAACGGAGTCAGACGTGGCTCTTGATACCCTCGTGACAGTTATGCCGAGTTATGTGTAGACCTTATACTCAACCATTTCCAACTTCCATCCTGTTGATTCTGCAGCTGTCTGTCCTGAACATGCTGAGTTATGATTACTCTATATACTACAATGTTACCTTTAAATTATAATGCTGCCTGTCCTTCTGAGTTATGCCGAGTTATGTGTAGGCATTATACTCAACCCTTTCCATCTTTCGTCCTGTTGATGCTGCAGCTGTCTGTCCTGAACATGCAGAGTTATGATTACTCTTTATACTACAATTTTAACATTAAATTATGATGCTGCCTTTCCTGCAGGGTTAGGCGAGCATGGTGTAGACCTTTCACTATGGTGTTACCATTTACCTGCTTTGGTCTGTCCTGATCCTGCAGAGTTTAGTTGAGCTATGTGTGGCCCTTAGACTACAGATTTTTCATTTACATGGTACTTTCTGTCATTATCCTTCATTGTTTGGGCCTTTGATTTGTATGCCTTCTACTGTTACGTTACAATTTAACTGCTACTGTCTGGCCTAATGCTGCCAAGTAATGTGTCTGAAATATAGTAAAGTATTAAAAAGTAACTGTTGAATTTTTGTGTCCAGATCATGCTAAGGACAACCAGCATGGACCACTTATTAGCCCTTGTATTATGACAATTATTGAGTATTATATTTCTTGTAAAATGGTGTTCATGTTTAATATTTGCGCATGTGCACTATTCATCTTATATTGTCAAGAATTTGATTTTTATATATATTTAATAAAACTTTTTAGTAACATACATTCATGCAGTGTTACGCTTCATTCACCAAAATAATTTTTTGTTTTATTTCATTTTATAAGTTTTAATTTTGCTTTAATTGGGTTTTTTGGCGGCCCTGTTGTGGTTCTTACTGTAGCAAGGTGGGGGCCGCATGTCGGCTTCCATTGTCAAAAGGTTTTGTGCACTTAACATTGTACAGGACTGATTGATAAACCTAATAAAAGTTTTTCTTTTCTTTATTATTTTAATACAGACTTAGGTTCTAACATGGGTTGTCTGTTGTCCTGGAAAGGATGCCTGGCTTCCGTGTTGACCTCTCTACATGGTTGGGTGTGACTGGCGTTATACTCATCCGTGTGGTAATCCGGTTTTGGGAATGGAGCGTTATTGCCACATGTATATATAGATATATACATTTATATTTAATCTAACTCCTTGACAATTGTATAATAATTATTTTCACATGCTAATGTAAAATCTTGCGGTATAAACTGCTGACAGTATAATATTCTTGAAGCCATGTCACCATTTTGTGAGTGATTCTACTCATTGCATCACATGTTAATGTCTTTATTGAGGAAGCTATGCTCCGACATGCCCAGTTTACCAAGCGGGACGCTATATCTGATTCATGCTAGTTAGTTCTTTGCCCACTCATCAATTGTTTACATTTTTTTTTAATACTTATATTTTTCAGACACATTTGATGTTTAACATATTTGTTAAAAATTTCACTAATATAATTTAAGCGAATGTTACTATACAAGATAGTGTTATTGAGGTTGAGAATTTGTTCACAGTATGGTTAGTTGAATAATTATTTTTTTAAATAAGTAACTTTTTTTAAAGTATCATTTTATTTTAAGTTAAATGCAAATAAATAAAGTAGTTGGAGGGACCTCAAAATTGATGGTCACAGGGCCGACTGAGTATCACTACATGGACATATGTATATGTTTTATATTTTATATTAGATTTATGTAGATTTTATGAGTTTTATGCCAATACATTAGTTTTATGCAAATAAATTAGGATTATTGATATCCTGCCTTGAATGTTGTCAGATATTTTGAGTGCCCTCCAACTACTTTATTTATTTACATTTTTCTTAACGGATTTGGGTGAATCCTCGGAGTGAGCACCGGGTCCTTGGAAGAGGTGGGGTGAGCCGCTGTACACCGATATATTTGTTATTTTAACCACTTACCGCTAAGCTAACGCCGAAAGGCGTCATCTCTGCGGCTCTCCCAGGCTACGCTAACGCCGATTGGCGTCATCTCGCGTGAGCCGAGATTTCCTGTGAACGCGCGCACACAGGAGCGTGCACAAGTTCTTCTACAGCCTGCCGGCCGCGATCATTGGCTGGCAGGCTGTAGATTTTTGAATCGACGAATGAAATGGTTATATCAGACGCTATTTTGAAAATAGCGTCTGATATAACTGCTGCCTGGTCCTCTGGTGGTCCCTTTCGCTTGGATCGACCACCAGAGGACACAGGCAGCTCAGTAAGTAGCACCAAACACCACACTTCACATTAGATATTACCCTGTCATTTATTAACCCCTTATTTAGCACCTGATCGCCCATATTAGACTCCCTAATCACCCTGATCACCCCCTTGTCCACCCCCCTGTCATTGATCACCCCCCCTGTAAGGGTCCCTCATCCCTGCCAGGTAGTTAGCTACTTGCTAGGTAGTTTAGCGCCCACCACACCGCACCGCAGTCACCGATTAGTTGCTGATTAGCGTCATCGCTGTCGCTAATCAGCACTAGTACTATATAGTATCTGTAAGTGATCAATACTGATCGCAATCAGATCTATATAAGTACATTAGGGTCACCTTAGGTTCTACAAAAAACGCAGTGTTCGCCCGATCAGGCCTGATCTTGTGCGCACACTTGCGTTCAGTCCGCCCCGCCGCAGTGACAGAATTTTTTTTTTTCTGATCACTGCAAAAACACCGTAAAATCGCTGCGCCGCTATAAAGATCACTTTTGAGCTTTTTGGATCTTTATTAGCAGTCACAGCTTTACTTTGCAAGCACTCCTTTTTGCTAGGTAGGTTTGCTCTTTTTCCTGGGTAGTCTCAGAGGAATACCCCCTAAATTTAGTGAACCCAAAATGTCAAACAAGGGGTATTCTGGCCCTGATGGATGAAAGCGATGGGGACGCCTCATCCGCTGAATCCAGTGGTTCAGAATATGAACCTGTAGACAGCAGTGGCACTCTAACCGCTAGTGAGGATGACGAGGTAGAGGTCCCTGCTACGGCCAGACGTACCCAATCCCATGTAAGAGTTCTGCCTACCCTGCATGATGATCCTCATTTGCAGCAGAGTGGTGCTAGCGCTGATCTTGTTTATGGTGCGGCATACACCAGCAGCGCAGCACATCCTGGACCTTCTACCAGCACTGCCGTATTCCCTGGTGAAGTGGCGAGCACCAGAAGGGCAGTTCCAGCTGGTACGGTGGCACGTGCAATAACTCCCCTGTCGCAGCCACCGCGTTCACAGGCCCGTAGAACCCTTAGTCTCCCAGAGGTGCTGGCAAATCCCAATTGGCACTCCCCTGCTTCCGCCGCACCCGTATTGCCCCCTTTCACCGCCCAGTCTGGAGTTCGCATGGAGACGGCTCATTTAGGATCGGCCCTTCAGTTTTTTGAGCTATTCTTCACCGCGGATCTCTCTGACCTAGTTGTGGCAGAAACCAACCGCTACGCCACACAGTTTATTACCGCTAATCCAGAAAGCTTCTATGCCCAGCCTTTCCGGTGGAAACCAGTCACCGTTTCCGAGTTAAAAAAATTTTTGGGCCTTCTCCTCAGCATGGGTCTAACAAAAAAAAATGTATTGCGGTCATATTGGTCTAAAGACCCAATACATTACATGCCCATGTTCTCTGCTGCAATGTCTAGGGCACGTTTTGAGGCCATCATGTGCTTTATGCATTTTACGGACAATAGCACCTGTCATCCAAGAGGCCACCCTGCTTATGACCACTCCATAAAATTCGGCCCCTCATAGACCATTTGTCATCCAGATTTGCAGATGCGTATACCCCTAATCAAAACATCTGCATAGACGAGTCCCTAGTACATTTTACCGGGCGCCTTGGCATAAAACAGTACATCCCCAGCAAGCGCGCCCGTTATGGGGTCAAACTGTATAAGCTCTGTGAAAGGGCCACAGGCTATACATATCGTTTTAGGGTCTATGAGGGAAAAGACTCAAAACTGGAGCCGGTCGGATGTCCTGACTACCTGGGGAGCAGTGGCAAGATTGTCTGGGACTTGGTGTCACCCTTACTCCACAAGGGGTACCACTTATACGTGGACAATTTTTACTCAAGTGTGGCCCTCTTTCGGCACTTACATCTAGTCGGAATTCAATGCTGTGGCACCGCGCGACTTAGTCGCCGGGGCTTCCCCCAACGGCTCGTTAGTCCCCGACTTGCACGGGGGGAGAGGGCTGCCTTGTGTGACCAAGAACTGCTCGCGGTGAAGTGGAGGGACAAGAGGGACGTTTACCTTCTGTCCACCATTCACGCAGACACGACTGTCCAAATTGAACGGGCAACTGGAGTCATTGTGAAACCCCTCTCTGTCCACGACTATAACCTTCACATGGGAGGGGTGGACTTCAATGACCAGATGTTGGCTCCCTATTTAGTTTCCCGACGCACCAGACGCTGGTATAAAAAGGTGTCTGTTTATTTAATTCAATTGGCGATGTATAATAGTTTTGTTCTCTACAGTAAGGCTGGGAGAACAGGATCCTTCCTAAAATTCCAGGAAGAGATCATTTCGGAACTCCTGTATCCAGGAGGGTCCGTGCCCCAAGGCCCTGATGTAGTGAGCCGGCTACATGGCAGACACTTCCCGTCTGTCTATCCTGGTACCCCAACTCAACGTTCCCCAAGAAAAAGATGTTGTGTCTGCAGCAGGGGTGGAATAAGGCGTGACACCACCTTTTTTTGTCCTGACTGTCCTGACCAGCCTGCCCTATGCATAGGGGAGTGTTTCCGCAAGTTCCACACCCAGGTACACTATTAGCATAGGGCAGTCATGGCGAACCTTTTAGAGATCGAGTGCCCAAACTGCAACCTAAAACCCACTTATTTATCGCAAAGTGGCAACACATCAATGTAACCTGAATACTACAGTCTAATGTAGTATATCTTCCATGTACTTTATCATTTAGCTATAATAGCCTGCCTAGATTCAGTGCGCTGCCTGTGCTGTTCATAGTATGCCCTGCGCTCATGATGGCAGGAAACATGTAAGGCATATTGGTACACTATAGACTTTTTCCAGGGTGCGGGTGCCCACAGAGAGGGCTCTGAGTGCCGCCTCTGGCACCCGTGCCATAGGTTCGCCATCACTGGCATAGGGATTGCGTACACAGGACAGGCACACAGGGGTCTTAGGGCCCTTTCACACAGAGTTGCCACAAACCTCTCCTTTCACCTGGGACAAAGTGCATAATGTACTTCTCCACATCTTTGGGCGATTTGCGCTTTGCACATTGTCCCATGGGGAAGGACAGGTTTGTCCTATAAAGGTAAAAAAACAAAAAAAAAATCACCAGTAAGCAAAAAAGTTATTGTTCTGTTTCAAAAGTTTATAAAAGTTAATGTTCTCTAAAGTTAATGTTAATAAATTTATTGCGTTGCGGCCTGGTTTTTTTTTTTTTGTTTTTTTTTTTACCTTCTAGGTGGACCAAGCGATCAAGCAGCTGCAGCACTGATGTGCATTCTGACAGAAGCATTGCGCTGCTGTCAGATTACACACAAGTCGGTGTATGCGGCGCTGCAAGACGAGATTTCTTCTCTGCAGTAAAAGATACGTTTGCCGAGGCATATGAGATGAGGAGGCGGCGGTGTTTATATGCTTTGGCAAACACTTTGTATATATAAAAAAAAATAAAAAATCCTGGCAATGATTTATTTATCCACATCGATTGATGTGAATGGATAAATCTGGTTTGCCAGGGCATACGAGCTAAGTGGGTATGGATGTTGGGCGGAGCTCCTATGTCCTGGCAGACGCCTTTCCCCTCCTTTTTCTTTTTGGCAGAGATTTTTTCATCCACATCGATGCGAATGAAGAAATCTGTGCCGTTCATTTTTTCTTTCAGCCCAGAGGCTGAACGGAAAAAAAAAATCTCATTACCCGTATGCTCAATATAAGGAGAATAGCAGAAACTCCTAATGCTGGCCATACATGTAATGACTGCGGAGACCCTCTAATGCCAGGGCAGTACAAACACCCCATTTTGGAAAGAAGCCACTGCAAGGTATTCGCTGAGGGGCATATTGAGTCCAGGAAAGATTGAAATTTTTGTCCCAAGTTAGCGGAAAGGGAGACTTTGTGAGAAAAAAACAAAAAAATCAATTTCCGCTAACTTGTGCAAAAAAAAAAAAATTTCTTTGAACTCGCCATGCCCCTCATTGAATACCTTGGGGTGTCTTCTTTCCAAAATGGGGTCACATGTGGGGTATTTATACTGCCCTGGCATTTTAGGGGCCCTAAAGCGTGCGAAGAGGTCTGGGATCCAAATGTCTAAAAATGCCCTCGTAAAAGGAATGTGGGCCCCTTTGCGCATCTAGGCTGCAAAAAAGTGTCACACATGTGGTATCGCCGTACTCAGGAGAAGTTGGCGAATGTGTTTTGGGGTGTCATTTTACATATACCCATGCTGGGTGAGATAAATATCTTGGTCAAATGCCAACTTTGTATAAAAAAATGGGAAAAGTTGTCTTTTGCCGAGATATTTCTCTCACCCAGCATGGGTATATGTAAAAAGACACCCCAAAACACATTGCCCAACTTCTCCTGAGTACGGCGATACCACATGTGTGACACTTTTCTGCAGCCTAGGTGGGCAAAGGGGCCCACATTCCAAAGAGCACCTTTCGGATTTCACCGGCCATTTTTTACAGATTTTGATTTCAAACTCCTTACCACACATTTGGGCCCCTAGAATGCCAGGGCAGTATAGCTACCCCACAAGTGACCCCATTTTGGAAAGAAGACACCCCAAGGTATTCGCTGATGGGCATAGTGAGTTCATAGAACTTTTTATTTTTTTGTCACAAGTTAGTGGAATATGAGACTTTGTAAGAAAAAAATAAAAAAAAAATCATCATTTTCCGCTAACTTGTGACAAAAAATAAAAAGTTCTATGAACTCACTATGCCCATCAGCGAATACCTTAGGGTGTCTACTTTCCAAAATGGGATCATTTGTGGGGTGTTTGTACTGTCTGGGCATTATAGAACCTCAGGAAACATGACAGGTGCTCAGAAAGTCAGAGCTGCTTCAAAAAGCGGAAATTCACATTTTTGTACCATAGTTTGTAAACGCTATAACTTTTACCCAAACCATTTTTTTTTTACCCAAACATTTTTTTTTATCAAAGACATGTAGAACAATAAATTTAGAGAAAAATTTATATATGGATGTCGTTTTTTTTGAAAAATTTTACAACTGAAATTGAAAAATGTCATTTTTTTGCAAGAAAATCGTTAAATTTCGATTAATAACAAAAAAGTAAAAATGTCAGCAGCAATGAAATACCACCAAATGAAAGCTCTATTAGTGAGAAGAAAAGGAGGTAAAATTCATTTGGGTGGTAAGTTGCATGACCGAGCAATAAACCGCTAAAGTTGTGGAGTGCCGATTTGTAAAAAAGGGCCTGGTCTTTAGGGGGGTATAAACCTGTGGTCCTTAAGTGGTTAAGTTAAAATTTTGTTGATAAACTATATATTTTTTTTATTTTACACATTTGGAATTTAGATTTGTACTTCTGAATATTTGGTTTGGTCAATACTACTTTAGAAATGTCATATTGTGTTTACAAAAAGGTTAATTAATGTACATTAAACAATTATTTTCTAATATAACTTATGGGGCATTTTTTTTTTAAAGATATATGATATATTGTACAATGTTATATTGGCCTTTTCAATTTGAAAAAAATTAATGAACTTTTTTTTTTTTTAATGGTACAACAGTCTTTATGTAAGCGATGAATAAACATGCTGTAGTTGGGGTTTGTAGAATTATTTTATAGTTATTTAATCAGTCTTCCGCGCCCCCCATTTGTGTCAAAACTTTTCGGCGGCAAAATAATAACATGCCGCTCTCTGTTCCTGCTTAGTTATGCCAAACTTTGTGTAGGCCTTAGAATACAACGTTAACTTACGAACTGCCTGCTGATCTTGCCCTGATACTTCAGAGTTCTATGTAGCCATTATACTCCACTGTTGCCAATGACTGCTGCTATTATCCTGATCATTGAGAGTTATGTGTAGGCCGTATAATCCACTGTTAATATCTACCTGATGCTGATGCTGCTGTCTGTCCTGATCATGGCGAGTTATCTTTGCCTGTCCTGCTGAGTTAGGATGAGATATGTTTAGGTCTTATACTCGACCGTTAATATCTACCTGCTGCTGCTGTCTGTCATGATCATGCTGAGTTGGGTCAAGCTAGTTGTTTGTCCTTTGTAGCGATGTGAAGGCCTTATACAACACTGTCAGCTGTCCTGATAAAGTTGATTTGTTAATGTAGTCCTCAAACTACACTGTTACCTTTACCTACTGCTGCTGTCCATATCAAGCTGACTTGTAGGCCTCAAAATACACAGTTAGCTTTACCTGCTGCTGCTGTCCTGATCAAGTTGATTTGTTATGTATATGCCTCATAATATAACACTACCTTTACCTGTTGCTGCTGTCCATATCAAGCTAACTTGTAGGCCTGTCAGGGATCGAAACGGGAGACTCCGGCGCCCTAGACTGTAGCCTTGCTCACTAGATCACAGAGCTTCCTGGACAGTTTCTGTTACTTTTTTGGACCACCTCCTTGACCTGAATTTTCCTGCTTTTGGTTTGACCAATCAGATCTGTGTACACCCTATTTAAGGAAGACCATGTCACTTCCTCCCTTGCCAGATTATTGAGCTATCTCAGCCGTAGTCTTGCTTCAGCCTCTCAGTTATTTTCTGCTAACCTGCTCGTCTACCGAACTCTGCCTCCATCGACTACTCTCCTGCCTCATCCTGAATCCTTGTACCTGCCATCTCGTGTACTGAACTCTGCCTCCATTGATTACTCTCCTGCCTCATCCTGAATCTTTGTACCTGCCATCCCGTGTACCGACCCAGGACTGCCTGACTACTCTCTTGCCTTCCTCGTTCTTCGGCACTCATCTACCACGTGGACCTTATCGGGTCCATTGAGCCACCGCCATTCCTGCATATTGGGATCATTCATCCATTCCGTTTCCGTGCTCCTCTGTTCCTGTGTTGCTGCCATTGGACTCCTTCCCCTCTTCGAGTAACCTCTACAAGCAATTGTGCAGGTAACCATAACAAGGCCTCAGAATACACCGTTAGCTTTACCTGCTGCTGCTGTCCATATCAAGCTGACTTGTAGGCCTCAGAATACATTGTTAGCTTTACTTACGGCTGCTGTCCATATCAAGCTGACTTGTAGGCCTTAGAATACACCGTTAGCTCTACCTGCTGCTGCTGTCCTGATCAAGTTGATTTGTTGCGTATATGCCTCATATTATAACACTACCTTTACCTGCTGCTGTCCATATCAAGCTGACTTGTAGGCCTCAAAATTCACCGTTAGCTTTACCTGCTGCTGCTGTCTATATCAAGCTGACTTGTAGGCTTCAGAATACACCGTTAGCTTTACCTGCTGCTGTTGTACTGATCAAGTTGATCTGTTGTGTATATGCCTCATAATACAACACTACCTTTACCTGCTGCTGCTGTCCATATCAAGCTGACTTGTAGGCCTCAGAATACACCGTTAGCTCTGTAGGCCTCAGAATACACTGTTAGCTTTACTTGCTTCTGCTGTCCCAATCAAGCTGACTTGTATGCCTCAGAATACACCGTTAGCTCTACCTGCTGCTGCTGTCCTGATCAAGTTTATTTGTTATGTATATGCTCATAAAACAACACTACCTTTACCTGCTGCTGTCCATATTAAGCTGACTTGTAGGTCTCATAATACACCGTTAGCTTTACCTGCTGCTGCTGTCCTGATCAAGTTGATTTGTTATGTATATGCCTCATAATACAACACTACCTTTACCTACTGCTGTCCATATAAAGCTTACTTGTAGGCCTCAAAATTCACCATTAGCTTTACCTGCTGCTGTCCAAATCAAGCTGACTTGTAGGCCTCAGAATACACCGTTAGCCTTACCTGCTGCTGCTGTCCTGATCAAGTTGATTTGTTATGTACAGTACAGACCAAAAGTTTGGACACACCTTCTCATTCAAAGAGTTTTCTTTATTTTCATGACTATGAAGGCATCAAAACTATGAATTAACACATGTGGAATTATATACATAACAAACAAGTGTGAAACAACTGAAAATATGTCATATTCTAGGTTCTTCAAAGTAGCCACCTTTTGCTTTGATTACTGCTTTGCACACTCTTGGCATTCTCTTGATGAGCTTCAAGAGGTATTTATAATTTGCTTAAATTATTTAGATTTTTAAACTTTTTTTTAGATTAGCGTTGGACATTTAAATTGTTAACCAAGTTTGTAGAATCAATTTTGATTGGCTAGAGGGTGTGTATTTTCTGAAATGGGGTGATTTATTTGTCGTTTACACTATGTAAGGCACAAAAAGTGACTGCATAACTGAACTGTTATAGAAAAAAGAGTATTTAATTATTAAATAGTTTTCTTCTGAATTAATTAAGTCCTCCTCAGCAGGAGCTGGGTGGAGATTTTCTGCCCTTCGAAGGGTCTGGGCTCTTCCGCTGCCACCTCCACATCAGGTGGGTTAGTGGCACTGGGAATGATAGTGTGGGAGGGGCCTACCTGCTCATCATCCTCCTCTGCAGAGACCTCCACCACATCCAAATCGGCCGTGGTGATACGGCGGCGGACGGTTGGCACAGGAAGCCCTGTAATCACACAACGTTCCGATTTAGGCTCTATTTACACGTCCGTAATGTGTTTTTCTTATCCGCGGATCCACAAAACACGAACACCGGCAATGTGCGTTCCGCATTTTGCGGACCGCACATCGCCGGCAATAATAGAATATGACTATTCTTGGCCGCAATTGAGGACAACAATCTGACATGTTCTATTTTTTTATGAACGGAAATGCGGACCCTGAAGTGCGAGTCCGCATTTCTGGAGACGGGCCGCACATCAATGGTGCTGGAGTTGTAGTCTGGGACCACACGTACACTAGCGGCAGAACGGATCCGACAGGAACAGCCTGGCGGACGTCCATGCCGCTATTGTGAAACTAGACTAAGTGGGTGATGTATGTAAAGTAATCATGGCATTTTACTGTAATACAGATTAATGATTGCTGTTTATCTAGATATATACACACACATATATTTATTATGTGTGTGTGCAAAGTACGAAATCAGCTGGTTACATCATACATCACTAGCGCGCTTTGTGGATAAATATATATATATACATTCTCAGCAAGGGAGAGATGTATGAGGTTAATGGATGATTTGCTATGTGTCACACCAGGTAATAAGTAATAATTTGTAACGGGTGATAAAAAAAAAAAAAAAAAGTGCCTGGGCAGACTCTCTGACTGAGCTCTTTGACCCAGTCCGGGTGCCTCCTCTTCAGATCCGAATATTTCTTGACAATTGCAATCTCACTGTGATTGCGGCCAAATTTTTTTTCCCAGAATCCACTTGACCCCAGACACTATGGCCTGCTTCTCGGCCTGCTTCTGGGTACGGTCGTAACCCTTCTTCAACATGCGCTGCAGGATAAAGATGCAAACATATAATCCCACATTTTTGAAATACAAGGATTATTAATAAATATCATCAAAAACAAAGCAAAAAGTATTTAATTGTTAGAAGGTGGAAATATTAGATTTAATGTTCATTTTATAAGATTAAATTGTTTTCCAGTTGTATGTGTATGGGGTCTGAGCTATCGTATATATTGCTGAGCTGAGATGTACCTGTCTAGTGAAGCGACGGTACGTTATGGGGTGTACAGCTGGTTCGCCTCCCCGTGGTGCACCCTGGGTAACGCTAAATGAACCAGCAAATACTGGCGGGAAGATTTAATTTTTTTCTCAAGACCAACAAGACATAAACTCTAATATATAGACTATGTGTGTGTGTTTGCTTGTGGTATTCAGTGTGTGATATATAGTGTATGGCAGGAAAATTTATATGCAATGTGCATGTGCTTGATATTTCTTTGCTGTCCAAACATACATACTTGCTACAGACAAAGTGCTGTGATGTCAAAACAATATTTATTACAACAATGATGAATATCTAATCAGACTTGTTAAAAGATGAAGTTATATTTATTGCGCAAATATATTCGCATATTTGCGCACTCGCAAATATTTAAAAACACTATTGCTTACTAATTACTATACAGATATTGTTAGAACATGCATTAAAAATGAAATCACATAAAGTGTTGTACTTACAGTTAGCAGGAGTTCTGTCACCGCCAGATCTCTGAGAAGTTCTGATAGACGTTCTTCAGTACCTCCTGCATGATGTTCTTTTGTTTTGCTTTTGCTTTGACATCTCTTCTCCCTCTCCCAGCTGTCATCTATTAGCAGTGATTGCCTCCCTATATATCTCCTCCCATACTGCTTCACTTTGCGGTTTATACTACTTCCTGGATTGGTTTCACTGCTTGAAGTTGCTACTGCTGGTTCCTCAAGATAAGTCTATTTCTGTATTGTGTTTTCCTGTTGACTTGATTCTAGGTGACCCTGACTCCATCCGGTATTCGTGTCCCCTCACTATTATAGAGTTTGCAGGTGTCACTCAGTCTAAGGTACGTGGACATGCAACTTTCTATCATTGAGATCTTTGCATGGGCTGAGCTGTGAGGGAGAGCTCTAGGCCTTTAATAAGGCTCACCCTTTTGTTCCTTAGTTTTGGATCAAGTCAGTCGGATCTTTATTTGTTTCTTATTGTTTCCTGCAACACCATCCGTGACATTATAAACCGCCAAAACCGTCTTAAGCATGGATCCGGTTTTAGCCTTGACGGACCGCATGCGGGGTCTTTCACTGGAGGTCGCAGAGCTCCGTAAAACTGTATCTCAGTTTCAGGTGACCGGTTCTGCTTGCGTTCATGGAGTTTGTTCTGAGCCTAAGATCTCGCTTCCAGATACCTTCTCTGGGGGTAGTGAGAATTTTGTTTGTTTTAGAGAGGCTTGCAAACTCCATTTTCGCCTACTTCCCCATTCCTCTTGTGATGAGAAGCAGAGGGTGGGGATCATCATCTCACTGCTCAGGGATAACGCTCAGTCTTTGGCCTTTTTGCTGCCGGTGGGGGCTCGGCCCCTTCGATCAGTGGATTCATTTTTTGTAGCCCTGGGTCAGATATATGATGATCCGGATCGTGTTGCTCTGGCTGAATCTAAACTGCGTCATTTATGCCAGGGTAAACAATCCGCAGAGTTATACTGTTCAGAATTTCGGAGATGGGCAGCTGATACTGGTTGGAATGATGCTGCACTCCGAAGTCAATTTTGCCATGGGCTTTCAGAGGGATTTGCCTTTCATGAGAGACCTACCTCCTTGGAGTCCGCCATGTCTCGGGCTGTTCGTATTGACAGGCGTCTTAGAGAGAGAGGAGAGATCACTCCTTCCTGTCATACTCACTCGAAGGACAGTGGGGCGGTCTCATTCAGTGCACAGGGGTTTCAGTCTCTCTCAATCCCCTTTGAGCAGGAGCCCATGGAGCTGGGTTTACTTGCCTCTAACAACAGAGGATTCAGCTCTCAGAGGAGGGTTTGTTTCTGTTGTGGAGGTATAAATCATTTGGCAAATGTTTGTCCCTCTAGGAGATTCAGGGAGTTTTTAGAGAATAATAAAGAAACAAAAAGAAAAAAGTCCTCTAAAAACGTTCCATCTGTTACTATTGGCAAGGTTGATGCGGAAATTGAAGGTTTTCCATTTGCTTGTAGTTTCCGTTTTGTCCTACCTGCCAGGGTGGCGCTAGAGATCAAGAACATTGTTTGTGAGATTTTTGTAGATAGTGGAGCAGCTGTCAATCTCATTGATAATCAATTTGCTATAACACATGGTTTCCAGGTATGCACTTTGGGAAAGGACATACCTGTTTTTGCTATTGATTCCGCTCCATTTTCTCAAAAATCATAAAAGGGCATAGTTCACAATATACGTTTGACTGTGGGTGATGCTTATGTTGAGGATGTGTCATGTTTCGTCCTAGGCGGGTTACCTACTCCTCTAGTGTTGGGGCTACCCTGGCTCACTAAACATAACCCCACCATTGATTGGCAAGCGAGGCAAATAAATGTCACGGATGGTGTACAGGAAACAAGACAATACCATATAAACAATGTCTCTCTGGATCCACAACTAAGGAACAAAGGGAGACCCCTGCAATAGAGCTGCCGCTCTCCCTCACTGCTCAGCCTATGCGAACACCCCAAAGGTGGATGGCCGCATATCCACGTTCCTCGGCTATCTATTACCTGAAGACCCTACAATAGTGAAGGGACACGACCACCGGCTCCCTACACTGACACGGAGGGAGTCAGGGTCACCTGGATCCAGAAAAGACAAAAACATAAATACATAAACAGTACTTATCTGCAGACGACTGAGGACTGAGGACTGGGAACTGGGAACAGCATGCACACACACTCCAGGAAGTTGTATCAGCCGCACACTACTGCATTATGGGAGGAACTTAAAGGGTAGCGATCAGTCTGACTGCATGACAGCTGAGATAGACTAACGAGATGAGAAACTAAACCAAAACAAAGAAATTCAAGGAGGAGGATCTGAGAAGCTCCTGTGAGCGCTTCTCAGCTGTCTGGCTGTGACAGTACCCCTCCCTCTAGGAGTGGACTCCGGACACTCAGGGCCCACCTTCTCAGGATGGGACCTATGGAAAGCCCTGATGAGACGAGAGGCCTTAATGTCAGTCACTGGGACCCACATCCTCTCCTCAGGACCATAACCCTCCCAATGAACGAGGTACTGGAGGGAACCGCGGACAAGACGAGAATCCACAATCCTAGAGACCTGAAATTCAAGATTTCCATCAACCATAATCGGAGGAGGAGGCAAAGGCGAGGGTACAATAGGTTGAACATAAGGTTTCAATAAGGACTTATGAAAAACATTATGGATCTTCCAAGTCTGAGGAAGATCAAGACGGTAGGCAACAGGATTGATGACAGACAGGATCTTGTAAGGCCCAATAAACCTAGGACCCAACTTCCCGGAGGGAACCTTCAATTTGATATTCTTGGTAGACAACCACACCAGATCACCAACATTCAGGTCCGGACCAGGCACACGTCTCTTATCCGCCACACGCTTATATCTCTCACTCATGCTCTTTAGATTATCCTGAATCTTTTGCCAAATAGATGACAAAGACGAGGAGAATCTGTCCTCATCAGGCAAAGCAGAAGAGCCCTCTCCCGAGAAAGTCCCAAACTGCGGATGGAACCCATATGCACCAAAAAATGGTGATTTATCAGAGGACTCCTGACGACGGTTATTTAAAGCAAACTCAGCAAGGGACAAAAAAGAACACCAATCCTCCTGATTCTCCGCCACAAAACAGCGCAGATATGTCTCCAGATTCTGATTGACGCGCTCTGTCTGGCCATTCGACTGCGGGTGGAAAGCAGAAGAGAATGACAACCGAACCCCCAAGCGAGAACAGAAAGCCTTCCAGAATCTGGAAACAAACTGCGTGCCCCTATCAGAGACTATGTCTGAAGGAATCCCATGCAATTTGACAATGTGGTCAATAAATGCCTGCGCCAGCGTCTTAGCATTGGGCAAACCAGGGAAAGGGAGAAAATGCACCATTTTGCTAAAACGGTCTACCACCACCAGAATCACAGACTTCCCCGAGGAACGAGGCAAGTCCGTTATGAAGTCCATGGACAGATGTGTCCAGGGACGGGAAGGAATGGGCAAAGGAAGGAGAGGACCTGATGGCCGTGAATGAGGGACCTTGGCACGAGCGCAAGTCTCGCAAGCTGCCACAAAACCCTCAACTGAGATCCAGTGTGGCTCTTGCCCCCGGGTGCCCAGCAAGGACCGTGTCGTGGTGTTCTTTAAAAATCTTGTGTCTCAAAGTGAGAGGCACAAACAACCTCCCAGGAGGACAAAGATCAGGAGCTTCTGACTGGGCTGCCTGCACCTCTGCCTCCAATTCAGGAAAAAGAGCAGAGACCACCACACCTTCAGCCAAAATGGGACCCGGGTCTTCAAAATTCCCACCTCCCGGAAAACAACGTGACAGGGCATCTGCCTTCACATTCTTAACCCCAGGGCGGAACGTAACAACAAAATTAAACCTTGAAAAGAACAAAGACCATCTGGCCTGTCTCGGGTTCAGATGCTTGGCTGACTCCAAGTAGGCCAGATTTTATGGTCAGTAAACACGGTAATAGGGTGTCTGGCTCCCTCTAGCCAATGGCGCCATTCCTCAAAAGCCAACTTGATGGCCAACAATTCCCTATCTCCCACATCATAATTTCTCTCTGCGGAGGAGAGTTTCTTTGAGAAAAAGGCACACGGTTGCCATTTGGCAGGAGAGGAACCCTGAGACAAGACCGCACCCACCCCTACCTCAGAAGCATCAACCTCAACTATGAAGGGTAACGAAATATCAGGTTGTACTAGGATGGGAGCGGAAGCAAAACTCTCCTTGATATTAGAAAAGGCCTTACGCGCCTCTACCGACCAGGAAGAAAAATCTACCCCCTTTCTGGTCATATCAGTGAGTGGTTTAACAACAGAGGAATAATTCAAAATAAATTTCCTGTAATAATTGGCAAAGCCCAAAAAACGCATCAGCGCCTTCTGGTTCTCAGGAAGCTCCCACTCAAGCACAGCGCGGACCTTCTCGGGGTCCATGCGAAAACCAGAAGCGGAGACAAGAAACCCCAGAAATTGGATTTCTGGAACCTCAAACACACATTTTTCCAGTTTCGCATATAATTTATTCTCCCGCAGAATGAGCAAGACCTGACGTAAGTGTTCCTTATAAGTCTTGAAATCCGGAGAAAAAATCAAAATGTCATCCAAATACACTAATACAAATTTTCCCATTAAATGATAAAAAATGCTGTTGACGAAATGCTGAAAAACGGCTGGGGCATTCATCAAACCAAAAGGCATAACCAAATTCTCAAAATGGCCCTCAGGGGTATTGAAAGCCGTCTTCCATTCGTCTCCTTCTCTGACCCTAACCAGGTTGTATGCCCCTCTTAGGTCTAATTTGGAAAAGACTTTAGCCCCAACAACCTGGTTAAACAGGTCCGGGATCAGAGGAAGCGGATAAGGATCACGAATAGTGATACTGTTCAGCTCCCTGAAATCCAGACCAGGTCTTAAAGAACCATCTTTTTTCTTAACAAAGAAAAAACCAGCGGCAACAGGTGACTTTGAGGGTCGTATGTGTCCTTTTCTCAAACTCTCAGAGATATAAGCCCGCATAGCGACTCTCTCAGGTTGGGAGAGATTGTATAAACGAGATTTAGGCAGCTTGGCGCCTGGGATGAGATTAATAGGGCAATCATACTCCCTGTGCGGAGGCAAACCCTGAACTCCACTCTCAGAGAAGACATCCAAAAATTCAGAGAGGAAAGGTGGTACAGTCTTAGTAGAAACCTCAGAAACAGATGTTATAAGGCAATTCTCTCTGCAAAAGTTACTCCAACCATTTATTTGCCTCGCTTGCCAATCAATGGTGGGGTTATGTTTAGTGAGCCAGGGTAGCCCCAACACTAGAGGAGTAGGCAAACCGCTAAGGACGAAACATGACACATCCTCAACATGAGCATCACTCACAATTAAACGGATATTGTGAACTATGCCCTTTAATCATTTCTGAGAAAGTGGAGCTGAATCAATAGCAAAAACAGGAATATCCCTTCCCAAATTGCATACCTGGAAACCATGAGTTATTGCAAATTGATTATCAATGAGGTTGACAGCTGCTCCACTATCCACAAAAATCTCACAAAAAATGCTCTTGCTCTCTAGCGCCACCCTAGCAGGCAGGACAAAACGGGAACTACAAGCAAACGGAAAACCTTCAATTTCCGCCTCAACCCTGCCAATAGTAACAGACGGAACATTTTTAAAAGATTTTTTCCATTTTGTCTCTTTATTACTCCCAGAAAACTGCCTGAATCTCCTTGAGGGACAAACATTTGCCAAATGATTTATGCCTCCACAACAAAAACAAACCCTCCCATGCGGGCTGAATCTTCTATTGTCAGAGGCAATCAACCCCAGCTGCATGGGCTCCTGCTCAGAAGGGGCTGACAGCGACTGAGACTCCTGCGCACAGAATGAGACCGCTACACTGTTCCGAGACTGAGTAGGACAAGGAGAGGTCTCTCGTCTCTCTCTAAGACGCCTGTCAATACGAACGGCCTGAGACATAGCAGAGTCCAAGGAGATAGGCCTCTCATGAAAGGAAAATGCATCTTTCAATCCCTCTGAAAGACCATGGCAAAATTGACTTCGGAGTGCAGCATCATTCCAACCAATATCAGCTGCCCATCTCCGAAATTCGGAGCAGTATATCTCTGCGGATTGTTTACCCTGGCATAACAGACGTAGTCTAGACTCAGCCAGAGCAATACGACCTGGATCATCATATATCTGACCCAGGGCTAAAAAGAATTCATCCACTGAGCGGAGGGGCCGTGCCCCCTCCGGTAGCGAAAAGGCCCAAGACTGAGCGTTACCCCTGAGCAGCGATACAATGATCCCCACCCTCCGTTCTTCATCACCAGAAGAATGAGGAAGAAGGCGAAAATGGAGTTTGCAAGCCTCTTTAAAACGCACAAAATTCTCACTACCCCCAGAGAACGTATCCGGGAGCGAGATCTTGGGCTCAGCACAAACTCCATGAACGCAAGCTGAACCAGTCACTTGAAACTGAGAAAAAATCCTACGGAGATCAGCTACCTCCAATGAAAGACCCTGGAGGCGTTCAGCCAAAAGTGAAACCGGATCCATGCTTGAGACGGTTTTGGCGGCTGATAATGTCACGGATGGTGTACAGGAAACAAGACAATACCATATAAACAATGTCTCTCTGGATCCACAACTAAGGAACAAAGGGAGACCCCTGCAATAGAGCTGCCGCTCTCCCTCACTGCTCAGCCTATGCGAACACCCCAAAGGTGGATGGCCGCATATCCACGTTCCTCGGCTATCTATTACCTGAAGACCCTACAATAGTGAAGGAACACGACCACCGGCTCCCTACACTGACACGGAGGGAGTCAGGGTCACCTGGTTCCAGAAAAGACAAAAACATAAATACATAAACAGTACTTATCTGCTGAGGACTGGGAACTGGGAACAGCATGCACACACACTCCAGGAAGTTGTATCAGCCGCACACTACTGCATTATGGGGAGGAACTTAAAGGGTAGCGATCAGTCTGACTGCATGACAGCTGAGATAGACTAACGAGATGAGAAACTAAACCAAAACAAAGAAGTTCAAGGAGGAGGATCTGAGAAGCTCCTGTGAGCGCTTCTCAGCTGTCTGGCTGTGACAATAAATGGTTGGAGTGACTTTTGCAGAGAGAATTGCCTCTCGACGTCTCTTTCAGAGGTTTCTACTAAGACTGTACCATCTTTTCTTTCTGAATTTTCGGATATGTTTTCTGAGAGTGGTGTTCAGGAGCTGCTCCCTCACCGGGAGTACGATTGCCCTATTAATCTCATCCCAGGCGCCAAGCTGCCTAAATCTCGTTTATACAATCTCTCCCAACCTGAAAGGGTCGCTATGCGTTCTTATATCTCTGAGAGCCTGAGAAAGGGACACATAGGACCCTCGAAGTCACCTGTTGCCGCTGTTTTCTTATTTGTTAAGAAAAAAGATAGTTCTTTAAGACCATGTCTGGATTTCAGGGAGCTTAACAGTATCACAATTCGTGCCCCTTATCCGCTTCCTCTGATCCCGGACTTGTTTAACCAGATTGTTGGGGCTAAAGTTCTTTCCAAGTTGGATTTAAGAGGAGCATACAACCTGGTCAGGGTCAGAGAAGAGGATGAATGGAAGACGGCCTTCAATACCCCTGAGGGCCATTTTGACAATTTGGTTATGCCTTTTGGTTTGATGAATGCTCCAGCCGTCTTCCAACATTTTGTGAACAGCTTTTTTTATCATTTAATGGGGAAATTTGTACTAGTGTATCTAGATGACATTTTGATTTTTTTCTCCGGATTTCAAAACTCATAGGGACCACCTACGTCAGGTCTTGCTCATTCTGTGGGAGAATAAATTGTACACTAAACTGGAGAAATGTGTGTTTGCGGTTCCAGAAATTCAATTTCTGGGTTTTCTTCTCTCCGCTTCTGGTTTTCGCATGGATCCCGGAGAAGGTCCACGCTGTGCTTGATTGGGAGCTTCCTGAGAATCAGAAGGCGCTGATGCGCTTTTTAGGTTTTGCCAATTTTTACAGGAAGTTAATTTGAATTATTCCTCTGTTGTTAAGCCACTCACTGATATGACTAGAAAGGGGGTGGATTTTTCCTCTGGTCGGTAGAGGCGCTTAACCGCCTCCGGACCGCCTAATGCAGGATCGTGTTCCGGAGGCGGCAGCCCTGCGCAGAGTCACGCATCTACGCGTCATCTCGCGAGATGCGAGATTTCCTGTGAACGCGCGCACACAGGCGCGGAAGGTAAGCGAGTGGATCTCCAGCCTGCCAGCGGCGATCGTTCGCTGGCAGGCTGGAGATGCGATTTTTTTAACCCCTAACAGGTATATTAGACGCTGTTTTGATAACAGCGTCTAATATACCTGCTACCTGGTCCTCTGCTGGTCCCTTTTGTTTGGATCGACCACCAGAGGACACTGGTAGCTCAGTAAAGTAGCACCAAACACCACTACACTACACCCCCCTGTAACTTTTTAACCCCTTATGAACCCCTGATCACCCCATATAGACTCCCTGATCACCCCCCTGTCATTGATCACCCCCCTTGTAGGGCTCCATTCAGATGTCCGTATAATTTTTACGGATCCACTGATACATGGATCGGATCCGCAAAACGCATACAGACGTCTGAATGGAGCCTTACAGGGGGGTGATCAATGACGGGGGTGATCACCCCATATAGACTCCCTGATCACCCCCCTGTCATTGATCACCCCCCTGTCATTGATCACCCCCCTGTAAGGCTGCATTCAGATGTCCGTATGATTTTTACAAATCCACTGATACATGGATCGGATCCGCAAAACACATACGGACATCTGAATGGAGCCTTACAGGGGGGTGATCACCCCATATAGACTCCCTAATCACCCCCCTGTCATTGATCACCCCCCTGTCATTGATCACCCCCCTGTAAGGCTGCATTCAGATGTACGTATGATTTTTACGGATCCACTGATACATGGATCGGATCCGCAAAACACATACGGACATCTGAATGGAGCCTTATAGGGGGGTGATCATGACAGGGGGGTGATCACCCCATATAGACTCCCTGATCACCCCGCTGTCATTGATCACCCCCCTGTCATTGATCACCCCCCTGTAAGGCTCCATTCAGACATTTTTTTGGCCCAAGTTAGCGGAAATTGTTATTTTTTTCTTACAAAGTCTCATATTCCCCTAACTTGTGTCAAAAAATAAAATCTCACATGAACTCATCATACCCCTCACGGAATCCAAATGCGTAAAATCTTTAGACATTTATATTCCAGACTTCTTCTCACGCTTTAGGGCCCCTAGAATGCCAGGGCAGTATAAATACCCCACATGTGACCCCATTTCGGAAAGAAGACACCCCAAGGTATTCTGTGAGGGGCATATTGAGTCCATGAAAGATTGAAATTTTTGTCCCAAGTTAGCGGAAAGGGAGACTTTGTGAGAAAAAAAAATATATATCAATTTCCGCTAACTTGTGCCAAAAAAAAAAAAATTCTATGAACTCGCCATGCCCTCATTGAATACCTTGGGGTGTCTTCTTTCCAAAATGGGGTCACATGTGGGGTATTTATACTGCCCTGGCATTCTAGGGGCCCTAAAGCATGAGAAGAAGTCTGGGATCCAAATGTCTAAAAATGCCCTCATAAAAGGAATGTGGCCCCCTTTGCGCATCTAGGCTGCAAAAAAGTGTCACACATCTGGTATCGCCGTACTCAGGAGAAGTTGGGCAATGTGTTTTGGGGTGTCATTTTACATATATGTCATATACCCATGCTGGGTGAGATAAATATCTTAGTCAAATGCCAACTTTGTATAAAAAATGTGAAAAGTTGTCTTTTGCCAAGATATTTCTCTCACCCAGCATGAGTATATGTAAAAAGACACCACAAAACACATTGCCCAACTTCTCCTGAATACGGCGATACCACATGTGTGACACTTTTTTGCAGCCTAGGTGGGCAAAGGGGCCCACATTCCAAAGAGCACCTTTCGGATTTCACAGGTCATTTACCTACTTACCACACATTAGGGCCCCTAGAATGCCAGGGCAGTATAACTACCCCACAAGTGACCCCATTTTGGAAAGAAGACACCCCAAGGTATTCCGTGAGGGGCATGGCAAGTTCCTAGAATTTAATATTTTTTGTCACAAGTTAGCGGAAAATGGTTTATTTATTTTTTTTCCCCTTACAAAGTCTCATATTCCACTAACTTGTGACAAAAAATAAAAACTTCCATGAACTCACTATGCCCATCACGAAATACCTTGGGGTGTCTTCTTTCCAAAATGGGGTCACTTGTGGGGTAGTTATACTGCCCTGGCATTTTAGGGGCCGAATGCGTGAGAAGTGGTTTGAAATCAAAATCTGTAAAAAATGGCCGGTGAAATTCGAAAGGTGCTCTTTGGAATGTGGGCCCCTTTGCCCACCTAGGCTGCAAAAAAGTTTCACACATCTGGTATCCCCGTACTCAGGAGAAGTTGGGCAATGTCTTTTGGGGTGTCATTTTACATATACCCATGCTGGGTAAGATAAATATCTTGGTCAAATGCCAACTTTGTATAAAAAAAAATGGGAAAAGTTGTCTTTTGTCTCACACCCAGCATGGGTATATGTAAAATGACACCCCAAACACATTGCCCTTTTTCTCCTGAGTACGGAGATACCACATGTGTGACACTTTTTTTGCAGCCTAGGTGGGCAAAGGGGCCCACATTCCAAAGAGCACCTTTCGGATTTCACCGGCCATTTTTTACAGATTTTGATTTCAAACTACTTACCACACATTAGGGCCCCTAGAATGCCAAGGCAGTATAACTACCCCACAAGGGACCCCATTTTGGAAAGAAGACACCCCAAGGTATTCGCTGATAGGCATAGTGAGTTCATAGAAGTTTTTATTTTTTATCACAAGTTAGTGGAATATGAAACTTTGTAAGAAAAAAATAAAAAATAAAAAAAAATCATCATTTTCCGCTAACTTGTGACAAAAAATAAAAAGTTCTATGAACTCACTATGCCCATCAGCGAATACCTTAGGGTGTCTACTTTCCGAATGGTGTCATTTGTGGGGTGTTTGTACTGTCTGGCCATTGTAGAACCTCAGGAAACATGACAGGTGCTCAGAAAGTCAGAGCTGCTTCAAAAAGCGGAAATTCACATTTTTGTACCATAGTTTGTAAACACTAACTTTTACCCAATTTTTTGCAAAATTTTACAAATGAAAGTGAAAAATGTCATTTTTTTGCAAAAAAATCGTTAAATTTCGATTAATAACAAAAAAAGTAAAAATGTCAGCAACAATGAAATACCACCAAATGAAAGCTCTATTAGTGAGAAGAAAAGGAGGTAAAATTCATTTGGGTGGTAAGTTGCATGACCGAGCAATAATCGGTTAAAGTAGTGTAGGTCAGAAGTGTAAAAAGTGGCCTGGTCATTAAGGGTGTTTAAGCTAGGGGGGCTGAGGTGGTTAAAGGGCTTCAGTCAGCCCACTAAACCGTATTTTTTTTTTTGTTTACTAATAATCCCTATACTGCGAGCTCTGCATGCATAAGTAAAATAATCATTTTTGTTCAGTAGAATTTGATAAAAAGCGATTTTTAAAATATGCAAATTACCTTGCTACCAGCAAGTAGGGCGGCTACTTTCTGGTAGCAGCCGCATCCTCCGATCCTAATGATGCCCCCTCCGCATTGTGATTGACAGGGCCAGGGAACGGAATCGTTCTCTGCTGGCCCTGCCTGTTAGCATTCAAAATCTGGCGCCTGCGCCGCGGCCGTACCTATCTTCAATCTGCGCAGGCGCACTGAGAGACGGCCACTCGCTCGGCCGCTCCATTCTCAATGCGCCTGCGCCGATGACGTCACATCTACACCCGGCACAGGCGCATTGAGGAGAGAGCGGCCGCCTCTCAGTGCGCCTGCGCAGATTGAAGATAGGTACGGCCGCGGCGCAGGCGCCAGATTTTGAATGCTAACAGGCAGGGCCAGCAGAGAACGATTCCGTTCCCTGGCCCTGTCAATCATAATGCGGAGGGGGCGTCATTAGGATCGGAGGATGCAGCTGCTACCAGCAAGTAGCCGCCCTACTTGCTGGTAGCAAGGTAATTTGATTATTTAAAAAATTGCTTTTTATCAAATTCTACTGAGCAAAAATGATTATTTTACTTATGCATGCAGAGCTCGCAGTATAGGGATTATTAGTAAACAAAAAAAAAAACGGTTTAGTGGGCTGACAGAAGCCCCTTTAAGGCCTTTTCTAGTATCAAAGAGAGTTTTGCTTCCGCTCCCATATTGGTACAAACTGATAGCTTTCTGCCCTTCATTGTTGAGGTGGACGCTTCTGAGGTGGGTGTGGGTGCGGTCTTATCTCAGGGTCCCACTCCTGCCAAATGGCGACCGTGTGCTATTTCTCGAAGAAACTCTCCTCACAGAGAGAAATTACGATGTGGGAGATAGGGAGTTGTTGGCCATCAAGTTAGCTTTTTGAGGAATGGCGCCATTGGCTAGAGGGAGCAAGACACCCTATTACCGTGTTTACCGACCATAAGAATCTGGCCTACTTGGATTTAGCCAAGCGTCTGAACCCGAGACAGGCCAGATGGTCTTTGTTCTTTTCAAGGTTTAATTTTGTTGTCACGTTCCACCCTGGGGTAGGAATGTGAAGGCGGATGCCCTGTCACGTTGTTTCCGGGAGGGGGGAACTTTGAAGACCTGGGTCCCATTTTGGCTGAAGGGGTGGTTGTGTCTGCTCTTTATCCTGAATTGGAGGCAGAGGTTCAGGCAGCCCAGGCAGGAGGCTCCTGATCTTTGTCCTCCTGGGAGGTTGTTTGTGCCTCTCGCTTTACGACACAAGGTTTTTAAGGAGCACCACAAAACTGTCCTGCTGGACACCCGGGGGGTAGAGCCACAAGTGGATCTCATTGCTCGGAGATTCTGATGGCCGGCTCTTTCGTAAGTCGGTTGAGGGTTTTGTGGCAGCCTGCGAGACCTGCGCTCGTGCCAAGGTCCCTTATTCACGGCCATCAGGTCCTCTCCTTCCGTTGCCCATTCCTTCCCGTCCTTGGACACATCTGTCCATGGATTTCATTACGGACCTGCCTCGTTCCTCAGGGAAGACTGTGATTCTGGTGGTGGTGGACCGTTTTAGCAAAATGGCGCATTTTATTCCTTTTCCTGGGTTGCCCAATGCTAAAACGCTGGCGCAGGCATTTATTGATCACATTGTCAAATTGCATGGTATTCCTTCAGACATAGTCTCTGATAGGGGCACGCAGTTTGTTTCCAGATTCTGGAAGGCTTTCTGTTCTCGCTTGGGGGTTCGGTTGTCATTCTCTCTGCTTTCCACCCGCAGTCGAATGGCCAGACAGAGCGCGTCAATCAGAATCTGGAGACATATCTGCGCTGTTTTGTGGTGGAGAATCAGGAGGATTGGTGTTCTTTTCTCTCCCTTGCTGAGTTTGCTTTAAATAACCGTCGTCAGGAGTCCTCTGATAAGTCATAATTTTTTGGTGCATATGGGTTTCATCCGCAGTTTGGGACATTCTCTGGAGAGGGGGCTTCTGGTTTGCCTGATGAGGAGAGATTCTCCTCGTCTTTATCATCTATTTGGCAAAAGATCAGGATAATCTAAAGAGCATCAGTGAGAAATATAAGCGTGTGGCGGATAAGAGACGTGTGCCTGGTCCGGACCTGAATGTTGGTGATCTGGTGTGGTTGTCTACTAAGAATATCAAATTGAAGGTTCCCTCCTGGAAGTTGGGTCCTAAGTTTATCGGGCCTTACAAAATCTTGTCCGTCATCAATCCCGTTGCCTACCGTCTTGATCTTCCTCAGACTTGGAAGATCCATAATGTTTTTCACAAGTCCCTATTAAAACCTTATGTCCAACCCACTGTACCCTCCTCTTTGCCTCCTCCTCCGATTGTGGTAGATGGTAATCTTGAATTTCAGGTCTCTAGGATTGTGGACTCTCGTATTGTCCGCGGTTCTCTTCAGTACCTCGTTCATTGGGAGGGTTATGGTCCTGAGGAGAGGATGTGGGTTCCAGTGGCGGACATTAAGGCCACTCGTCTTCTCAGGGCATTCCATAGGTCCCATCCTGAGAAGGTGGGCTCTGAGTGTCCGGAGTACACTCGTAGAGGGAGGGGTACTTTCACCGCCAGATCTCTGAGAAGTTCTGATAGACGTTCTTCAGTACCTCCTGCATGATGTTCTTTTGTTTTGCTTTCGCTTTGGACATCTCTTCTCCCTCTCCCAGCTGTCATCTATTAGCAGTGATTGCCTCCCTATATATCTCCTCTCATACTGCTTCACTTTGCGGTTTATACTACTTCCTGGATTGGTTTCTCACTGCTTGAAGTTGCTACTGCTTGGTTCCTCAAGGTAAGTCTATTTCTGTATTGTGTTTTCCTGTTGACTTGATTCTAGGTGACCCTGACTCCCTCCGTATTAAGTGCAGGGAGTCGGTGGTCGTGTCCCCTCACTATTATAGGGTTTGCAGGTATCACTCAGTCTAAGGTACGTGGACATGCAACTTTCTATCATTGAGATCTTTGCATGGGCTGAGCAGTGAGGGAGAGCTCTATGGCTTTAATAGGGCTCACCCTTTTGTTCCTTAGTTTTGGATCAAGTCAGTCGGATCTTTGTTACTTATTGTTTCCTGCAACACCATCCGTGACAAGTTCGTCCTCTTCATCTCGAAATTTGCTGCCCACCATTTTCTGTCTGTAGACTATCGCAGATTTTGAAAAACGTAGTCACGCACGCTAAACCGCGCCTACAATGCGTACGCACATGCGCATCACACTAACAGCGATTAAGTGAATATTTGAAAAATATTATTAACCCTGCCGCAATAGTTAGAATATACCTTCGGATCTGAGTTTTCACAATTGCATGGAAAACTCAGATCCGATAGTATATTCTAACCCACAAGCAATCACATGGTGACGTGATGCTTGTCTGGGAGGAGTATGTTAAAAACTGTAAAGATAATTTTTTTAAAAATCAAATATTCTAAATAACGAATATATTCGCTTTATTGCGATATATTGTTTTTTTTTAATAATCATAATATTCTAAAACAAGAATATATATTAAGTAATATACACTGCGTGCAGAATTATTAGGCAAATGAGTATTTGACCACATCATCCTCTTTATGCATGTTGTCTTACTCCAAGCTGTATAGGCTCGAAAGCCTACTACCAATTAAGCATATTAGGTGATGTGCATCTCTGTAATGACAAGGGGTGTGGTCTAATGACATCAACACCCTATATTAGGTGTGCATAATTATTAGGCAACTTCCTTTCCTTTGGCAAAATGGGTCAAAAGAAGGACTTGACAGGCTCAGAAAAGTCAAAAATAGTGAGATATCTTGCAGAGGGATGCAGCACTCTTAAAATTGCAAAGCTTCTGAAGCGTGATCATCGAACAATCAAGCGTTTCATTTAAAATAGTCAACAGGGTCGCAAGAAGCGTGTGGAAAAACCAAGGCGCAAAATAACTGCCCATGAACTGAGAAAAGTCAAGCGTGCAGCTGCCAAGATGCCACTTGCCACCAGTTTGGCCATATTTCATAGCTGCAACATCATCATTTTGGAGTGCCCAAAAGCACAAGGTGTGCAATACTCAGAGACATGGCCAAGGTAAGAAAGGCTGAAAGACGACCACCACTGAACAAGACACACAAGCTGAAACGTCAAGACTGGGCCAAGAAATATCTCAAGACTGATTTTTCTAAGGTTTTATGGACTGATGAAATGAGAGTGAGTCTTGATGGGCCCAGATGATGGGCCCGTGGCTGGATTGGTAAAGGGCAGAGAGCTCCAGTCCGACCTCAGACGCCAGCAAGGTGGAGGTGGAGTACTGGTTTGGGCTGGTATCATAAAGATGAGCTTGTGGGGCCTTTTCAGGTTGAGGATGGAGTCAAGCTCAACTCCCAGTCCTACTGCCAGTTTCTGGAAGACACCTTCTTCAAGCAGTGGTACAGGAAGAAGTCTGCATTCCTTCAGAAAAACATGATTTTCATGCAGGACAATGCTCCATCACACCGCGACCAAGTACTCACAGCGTGGCTGGCAAGAAAGGGTATAAAAGAAGAAAATCTAATGACATGGCCTCCTTGTTCACCTGATCTGAACCCCATTGAGAACCTGTGGTCCATCATCAAATGTGAGATTTACAAGGAGGGAAAACAGTACACCTCTCTGAACAGTGTCTGGGAGGCTGTGGTTGCTACTGCACGCAATGTTGATGGTGAACAGATCAAAACACTGACAGAATCCATGGATGGCAGGCTTTTGAGTGTCCTTGCAAAGAAAGGTGGCTATATTGGTCACTGATTTGTTTTTGTTTTGTTTTTGAATGTCAGAAATGTATATTTGTGAATGTTGAGATGTTATATTGGTTTCACTGGTAAAAATAAATAATTGAAATGGGTATATATTTGTTTTTTGTTAAGTTGCCTAATAATTATGCACAGTAATAGTCACCTGCACACACAGATATCCCCCTAAAATAGCTAAAACTAAAAACAAACTAAAAACTACTTCCAAAAATATTCAGCTTTGATATTAATGAGTTTTTTTGGGTTCATTGAGAACATAGTTGTTCTTCAATAATAAAATTAATCCTCAAAAATACAACTTGCCTAATAATTCTGCACTCCCTGTAGAGAATATTCGCTAAATACAAATATATAGTAATTTAACTAATATAGTGGTAGAATCTTTTTTTTATAGTCTATTCGCTATATTAATCTTTCATAATATGACGAATATTCTTCGAAAGAATATATCGCACTAAATTTAATGCTATATGTTCTTTTTTGATGAAATTCGCATTATGCAATTTTTAAAATTTACGATTAATTGAAATATTGCGAATTCGAATATTGAACATGCCGCTCATCACTAGTGTATACCAAGTTTTGTTGAAATCGATGGTTGCGTTTTTGAGTGATCGCGGAATGTACATACACACACACACATACACATATATATATATATATATATATATATATATATACCGTATTTTTCGCCCTATAAGACGCACCGGCACATAAGCCGCACCTAGGTTTTTGAGGAGGAAAATAAGAAAAAAATTTTTTTGAACCAAAAGGTGTGCTTTTGGTGGGTTTTGAACTAATTGTGGTCTGTGGATGGCACTGTTATGGGGGATCTGTGGGGGACACTTATGGGGGATCTGTGGGGGACACTTATGTGGGATCTGTGGGGGACACTTATGGGGGATCTGTGGGGGACACTTATGGGGGATCTGTGGGGGACACTTATGGGGGATCTGTGGGGGACAGTTATGGGGGGGATCTGTGGGGGACACATATATAGTATCTTATGCTATGTGTCATCCACAGATCCCCTCCATAAATGTCCCTGTAGTGAATGACCCTCAATACACGGGCTGGGGGCTGGCATCTGCTTTTATAATGACAGCGGGGCCCGTGCAGTGACTCTATTCTACTACACGGGCCCCGCTCACTGTATATTATTGTATCTCTAATAGTAAATTGTTATGCATATAATCGCATAATGAGCGCTGTGTATTACTTACAACTACAGTACAAGCGCTCGCCGCTCGGTAGGTAGCAGAGAGGAGGGAGGAGGCAGGCCGGGAGGACGGGCCCTGGCAGTGTGAGTCATACGTCACGCGCCTGCTTTATTCATAAAGTAGGAGGCGCAGGCGCGTGACGTATGACTCACACTGCCAGCGCCCGTCCTCCCGGCCTGCCTCCTCCCTCCTCTCTGCTACCTACCGAGCGGCGAGCGCTTGTACTGTAGTTGTAAGTAATACACAGCGCTCATTATGCGATTATATGCATAACAATTTACTATTAGAGATACAATAATATACAGTGAGCGGGGGCCAGTGTAGTAGAATACAGTCACTGCACGGGCCCCGCTGTCATTATAAAAACAGATGCCAGCCCCCAGTCCCGCCTCCCTCACAGCTGATACACCCGCCGCACGGCATCGCGGCGGGTGTATCATTGAAAACTTGGCAAAATCAGCAGCATTCGCCGTATAAGATGCACTGCTATTTCCCCCCCACTTTTAAGGGGAAAAAAGTGCATCTTATACGGCGAAAAATACGGTATATACACACATATACACATACAGTACAGGGAGTGCAGAATTATTAGGCAAGTTGTATTTTTGAGGATTGATTTTATTATTGAACAACAACCATGTTCTCAATGAACCCAAAAAAACTCATTAATATCAAAGCTGAATATTTTTGGAAGTAGTTTTTAGTTTGTTTTTAGTTTTAGCTATTTTAGGGGGATATCTGTGTGTGCAGGTGACTATTACTGTGCATAATTATTAGGCAACTTAACAAAAAACAAATATATACCCATTTCAATTATTTATTTTTACCAGTGCAACCAATATAACATCTCAACATTCACTAATATACATTTCTGACATTCAAAAACAAAACAAAAACAAATCAGTGACCAATATAGCCACCTTTATTTGCAAGGACACTCAAAAGCCTGCCATCCATGGATTCTGTCAGTGTTTTGATCTGTTCACCATCAACATTGCGTGCAGCAGCAACCACAGCCTCCCAGACACTGTTCAGAGAGGTGTACTGTTTTCCCTCCTTGTAAATCTCACATTTGATGATGGACCACAGGTTCTCAATGGGGTTCAGATCAGGTGAACAAGGAGGCCATGTCATTAGATTTTCTTCTTTTATACCCTTTCTTGCCAGCGACGCTGTGGAGTACTTGGACGCGTGTGATGGAGCATTGTCCTGCATGAAAATCATGTTTTTCTTGAAGGATGCAGACTTCTTCCTGTACCACTGCTTGAAGAAGGTGTCTTCCAGAAACTGGCAGTAGGACTGGGAGTTGAGCTTGACTCCATCCTCAACCCGAAAAGGCCCCACAAGCTCATCTTTGATGATACCAGCCCAAACCAGTACTCCACCTCCACCTTGCTGGCGTCTGAGTCGGACTGGAGCTCTCTGCCCTTTACCAATCCAGCCACGGGCCCATCCATCTGGCCCATCAAGACTCACTCTCATTTCATCAGTCCATAAAACCTTAGAAAAATCAGTCTTGAGATATTTCTTGGCCCAGTCTTGACGTTTCAGCTTGTGTGTCTTGTTCAGTGGTGGTCGTCTTTCAGCCTTTCTTACCTTGGCCATGTCTCTGAGTATTGCACACCTTGTGCTTTTGGGCACTCCAGTGATGTTGCAGCTCTGAAATATGGCCAAACTAGTGGCAAGTGGCATCTTGGCAGCTGCACGCTTGACTTTTCTCAGTTCATGGGCAGTTATTTTGCGCCTTGGTTTTTCCACACGCTTCTTGCGACCCTGTTGACTATTTTGAATGAAACGCTTGATTGTTCGATGATCACGCTTTGGAAGCTTTGCAATTTTTAGAGTGCTGCATCCCTCTGCAAGATATCTCACTATTTTAGACTTTTCTGAGCGTGTCAAGTCCTTCTTTTGACCCATTTTGCCAAAGGAAACGAAGTTGCCTAATAATTATGCACACCTAATATAGGGTGTTGATGTCATTAGACCACACCCCTTCTCATTACAGAGATGCATATCACCTAATATGCTTAATTGGTAGTAGGCTTTCGAGCCTATACAGCTTGGAGTAAGACAACATGCATAAAGAGGATGATGTGGTCAAAATACTCATTTGCCTAATAATTCTGCACGCAGTGTATTTGTGCTCGGACCGGCTCATGTAAGAACACACCCTACCTAACTCTACCTAATAGCAGTAGGATTATGCCAGAACTGCTGTAGGAGGGCAGCCTAAAGGGGACAAAAATAACAGATCATAGATATAGCAAAGGTATCTTTATGACTAGAGTTGAGCGAACACCTGGATGTTCGGGTTCGAGAAGTTCGGCCAAACTTCCCGGAAATGTTCGGGTTCGGGATCCGAACACGACCCGAACTTCGACCCGAACCCGAACCGCATTGAAGTCAATGGGGACCCGAACTTTTCGGCACTAAAAAGGCTGTAAAACAGCCCAGGAAAGGGCTAGAGGGCTGCAAAAGGCAGCAAAATGTAGTTAAATGTAGTTAAATCCCCTGCAATCCCCCACAAATGTGGATAGGGAAATGAATTAAAATAAATAAAAATTAACCAATATCAATTGGAGAGAGGTCCCATAGCAGAGAATCAGGCTTCATGTCAGCAGAGAATCAGTCTTCATGTCATAGCAGAGAATCATGCTTCACGTCACCCAGCATTGGAACAGTCCATTGTCATATAATTTAGGCCCCGGCACCCAGACAGAGGAGAGAGGTCCCATAGCAGAGAATCTGGCTTCATGTCAGCAGAGAATCAGTCTTCATGTCATAGCAGAGAATCATGCTTCACGTCACCCACCACTGGAACAGTCCATTGTCACATATTTAGGCCCAGGCACCCAGGCAGAGGAGAGAGGTCCCATAGCAGAGAATCTGGCTTCATGTCAGCAGAGAATCAGTCTTCATGCCATAGCAGAGAATCATGCTTCACGTCACCCAATATTGGAACAGTCCATTGTCATATAATTTAGGCCCCAGCACCCAGACAGAGGAGAGAGGTCCCATAACATAGAATCTGGCTTCATGTCAGCAGAGAATCAGTCTTCATGTCGTAGCAGAGAATCATGCTTCACGTCACCCACCACTGGAACAGTCCATTGTCGGATATTTAGGCCCAGGCACCCAGGCAGAGGAGAGAGGTCCCATAGCAGAGAATCAGGCTTCACGTCACCCACCACTGGAACAGTCCATTGTCAGATATTTAGGCCCAGGCACCCAGGCAGAGGAGAGAGGTCCCATAGCAGAGAATCTGGCTTCATGTCAGCAGACAAATCAGTCTTCATGTCATAGCAGAGAATCAGGCTTCATGTCACCCACCACTGGAACAGGCCACTGTCAGATATTTTTAGGCCCCGACACCCAGACAGAGGAGAGGTTCATTCAACTTTGGGTTGCCGCAATATAATGGTAAAATGAAAATAAAAATAGGATTGAATGAGGAAGTGCCCTGGAGTACAATAATATATGGTTAAGGGGAGGTAGTTAATGTCTAATCTGCACAAGGGATGGACAGGTCCTGTCTGATCCATGCCTGGTTAATTTTTATGAACGTCAGCTTGTCCACATTGGCTGTAGACAGGCGGCTGCGTTTGTCTGTAATGACGCCCCCTGCCGTGCTGAATACACGTTCAGACAAAACGCTGGCCGCCGGGCAGGCCAGCACCTCCAAGGCATAAAAGGCTAGCTCTGGCCACATGGACAATTTGGAGACCCAGAAGTTGAATGGGGCCGAACCATCAGTCAGTACGTGGAGGGGTGTGCACACGTACTGTTCCACCATGTTAGTGAAATGTTGCCTCCTGCTAACACGTTCCGTATCAGGTGGTGGTGCAGTTAGCTGTGGCGTGGTGACAAAACTTTTCCACATCTCTGCCATGCTAACCCTGCCCTCAGAGGAGCTGGCCGTGACACAGCTGCGTTGGCGACCTCTTGCTCCTCCTCTGCCTTCGCCTTGGGCTTCCACTGGTTCCCCTGTGACATTTGGGAATGCTCTCAATAGCGCGTCTACCAACGTGCGCTTGTACTCGCGCATCTTCCTATCACGCTCCAGTGCAGGAAGTAAGGTGGGCACATTGTCTTTGTACCGGGGATCCAGCAGGGTGGCAAACCAGTAGTCCGCACACGTTAAAATGTGGGCAACTCTGCTATCGTTGCGCAGGCACTGCAGCATGTAGTCGCTCATGTGTGCCAGGCTGCCCAGAGGTAAGGACAAGCTGTCCTCTGTGGGAGGCGTATCGACATCGTCCTGCGTTTCCCCACAGCCACGCACCAGTGATGGGCCCGAGCTGCATTGGGTGCCACCCCGCTGTGAACATGCTTCATCCTCATCCTCCTCCACCCCCTCCTCATCCTCGTCCTCCTCGTCCTCCAGTAGTGGGCCCTGTCTGGCCACATTTGTACCTGGCCTCTGGTGTTGCAAAAAACCTCCCTCTGAGTCACTTCGAAGAGACTGGCCTGAAAGTGCTAAAAATGACCCCTCTTCCTCCTCCTCCTCCTCCTCCTCCTGGGCCACCTCCTCTTCCATCATCGCCTTAAGTGTTTTCTCAAGGAGACATAGAAGTGGTATTGTAACGCTGATAACGGCGTCATCGCCACTGGCCATGTTGGTGGAGTACTCGAAACAGCGCAACAGGGCACACAGGTCTCGCATGGAGGCCCAGTCATTGGTGGTGAAGTGGTGCTGTTCCGCAGTGCGACTGACCCGTGCGTGCTGCAGCTGAAACTCCACTATGACCTGCTGCTGCTCGCACAGTCTGTCCAGCATGTGCAAGGTGGAGTTCCACCTGGTGGGCACGTCGCATATGAGGCGGTGAGCGGGAAGGCCGAAGTTACGCTGTAGCGCAGACAGGCGAGCAGCGGCAGGATGTGAACGCCGGAAGCGCGAACACACGGCCCGCACTTTATGCAGCAGCTCTGACATGTCGGGGTAGTTGCAAATGAACTTATGCACCACCAAATTCAGCACATGCGCCAGGCAAGGGATGTGCGTCAAACCGGCTAGTCCCAGAACTGCAACGAGATTTCGCCCATTATCGCACACCACCAGGCCGGGCTTGAGGCTCACCGGCAGCAACCACTCGTCGGTCTGTTGTTCTATACCCCGCCACAAATCCTGTGCGGTGTGGGGCCTGTCCCCCAAACATATGAGTTTCAGAACGGCCTGCTGACGTTTACCCCGGGCTGTGCTGAAGTTGGTGGTGAAGGCGTGTGGCTGACTGGAAGAAGAGGAGGAGGAAGCTGAGTAGGAGGAGGAGGCGGCAACAGGAGGCAAAGAATGTTGCCCTGCGATCCTTGGCGGCGGAAGGACGTGCGCCAAACAGCTCTCCGCCTGGGGCCCAGCCGCCACTACATTTACCCAGTGTGCAGTTAGGGAGATATAGCGTCCCTGGCCGTGCTTACTGGTCCACGTATCTGTGGTTAGGTGGACCTTGCCACAGATGGCGTTGCGCAGTGCACACTTGATTTTATCGGATACTTGGTTGTGCAGGGAAGGCACGGCTCTCTTGGAGAAGTAGTGCCGGCTGGGAACAACATACTGTGGGACAGCAAGCGACATGAGCTGTTTGAAGCTGTCTGTGTCCACCAGCCTAAATGACAGCATTTCATAGGCCAGTAGTTTAGAAATGCTGGCATTCAGGGCCAGGGATCGAGGGTGGCTAGGTGGGAATTTACGCTTTCTCTCAAATGTTTGTGAGATGGAGAGCTGAACGCTGCCGTGTGACATGGTTGAGATGCTTGGTGACGCAGGTGGTGGTATTGGTGGTACATCCCATGTTTGCTGGGCGGCAGGTGCCAACGTTCCTCCAGAGGCGGAGGAAGAGGCCGAGGCGGCAGCAGCAGAAGAGGCCGAGGTGGCAGCAGCAGAAGAGGTAGCAGGGGTAGCCTGAGTGACTTCCTTGTTTTTAAGGTGTTTACTCCACTGCAGTTCATGCTTTGCATGCAGGTGCCTGGTCATGCAGGTTGTGCTAAGGTTCAGAACGTTAATGCCTCGCTTCAGGCTCTGATGGCACAGCGTGCAAAAAACCACTGCCATGCCAGGGAACTCCTTGAAGCTGCCTTTGGGGTGCTCGGTCCCAGATGGCGGCGGTCAGTAGCAGGCGGAGTCTCTTGGGCGGCGGGTGTTCTGCTTTTTCCCACTGCTCCCTCTTTGTCTTTTGCTACGCTGTTGGCTCGGTCTCACCACTGCCTCTTCCTCCGAACTGTGAAAGTCAGTGGCACGACCTTCATTCCATGTGGGGTCTAGGACCTCATCGTCCCCTGCATCGTCTTCATCCCTGACCTCCTGTTCAGTCTGCACACTGCAGAAAGACGCAGCAGTTGGAACCTGTGTTTCGTCATCATCAGAGACGTGCTGAGGTGGTATTCCCATGTCCTTATCATCAGGAAACATAAGTGGTTGTGCGTTAGTGCATTCTATGTCTTCCACCGCTGGGAAGGGCTAGGTGGATGCCCTCGGGAAACCCTGCCAGCAGAGTCTTCAAACAGCATAAGAGACTGCTGCATTAGTTGAGGCTCAGACAGTTTCCCTGATATGCATGGGGGTGATGTGACAGACTGATGGGCTTGGTTTTCAGGCGCCATCTGTGCGCTTTCTGCAGAACTGGGTGGGAGATAATGTGAACGTGCTGGATCCACTGTCAGCCACCCAATTGACTAATGCCTGTACCTGCTCAGGCCTTACCATCCTTAGAACGGCATTGGGCCCCACCAAATATCCCTGTAAATTCTGGCGGCTACTGGGACCTTGAGGTAGTTGGTACACTAGGACGTGTGGCTGTGGCAGAACGGCCACGTCCTCTCCCAGCACCAGAGGGTCCACTATCACCACCACGACCATGTCCGTGTCCGTGTCCCTTTACTAGATGTTTTCCTCATTGTTACCGTTCACCACAATAAGAAAAATATTATTTGGCCCAATGTATTGAATTCAAATTCAGGCCTTTTTTTACAGACACCTAACACTATCTGGCTATCTATTTAGGTACCGTATTACACTAATACAGGCACAGCAGTAATGACAGATTTAGCTGAATATTAATTTGAGGCCTATTATTTAGGCGCTTGGTTATGCACCGTAGCGTGTGTGTGAAGTTATTGAGAATGACCCTATCAGCACCTTGAATCTAATATACCCTTTTAGGATAGATTTAAATAACCACACTATTGATGGTTAAATGGACTTGGTGGCAGCTTGTGCTGGCGCACCACAAGCCACAAAATGGCCGCCGATCACCCCAGAAAAAAGTGACTGAAAAAACGCTCTGGGCAGCCTAAAAACAGTGAGCAATTGAATAGCAGCAGTTCAATGATCCACAGCTGTAGATCGATCACTGTAAGTGTTTTGGAGGAGTTAATCACTGCCTAATCTCGCCCTAACGTCGCAGCTGCAACCTCTCCCTACACTTGTACCAGCAGAGTGACGTGCAGCGCTACGTGACCCAAGCTTATATAGAGGCTGGGTCACATGCTGCACTGGCCAATCACAGCCATGCCAATAGTAGGCATGGCTGTGATGGCCTCTTGGGGCAAGTAGTATGACGCTTGTTGATTGGCTGCTTTGCAGCCTTTCAAAAAGCGCCAAGAAAGCGCCGAACCCGAACCCGACTTTTACGAAAATGTTCGGGTCCGTGTCACGGACACCCCAAAATTCGGTACGAACCCGAACTATACAGTTCGGGTTCGCTCATCCCTATTTATGACATAACTACATAACCAAATCCTGAAAGGCAAGTGACAATTCATGATAGGATCGGGAATATATCGAGTATAGCAAGCAGAACTCCACCGACCCATTTTTTTTAATGATATGGACCGGTACGTTATGCTCCGAAGCAGCTGAAGCTGCGCCAATACGGAAGAGTGACCAGTAATGGACAAAGGGTTAACTCCTGAATTGGCTAACAATATGCGGATGAACTTGAGGAACGTATTGATATTCAAGGGAGCATCTACCAACTTGAGCAAGGGGAATCCGCTGGCTCAGCTTTGATAAACTGCAACCACTGATGCAATACCCTCACCGGGCACCATTTATTACCGGTGGCAAAATACTTGACTGTTACAGGTTCCCCGGCCGGGTAGTCTTGGAGGCTAATAAGGTAAGAGTGTAGCAAGAGCTACTCCAGCGCACTGATCTTGCGTAAGTAATTAAAGATGTGCTGGGCAGGAAAACTCACCCGGCCTGAGGAACCCATAGAAAGCCAAGTACATGGCTGTTTTAATTAGTAGGCTGATGTGCCGACCAAACGGTTATTCTGCAACATGTCTGATAAAGACCTAAACATGCTACAGGTAAAAGGCTGTCGAGTGGGTCATTTTTGACGGACACCTTCTGAATACCCTTTAATAAGGCCTTAACGGATGGGCTGAGAACAGAAATGGTTGATCTGGCAATACCAATAATGTTGATATACCAGGTACAGTTTAATAGTGCTATGGGCCAAGTGTAGATGAGAGTGGCAAAAGGCAACAAATGCGAGTATGTAAGTTATAGGCCCCTCTCCCACAGGGGGGTATGTATGTTTAAATCTAAAACAATTGCCAGGCCGTTTATAAGTCCTAAGGGTATTGGGGACAATGACTTGGCCATAAGGCTTCTGGCTACAGCGAGATGAGCCCCTAATCATCAGCAACTGGAAATGATGAGGAGTTGGCTCGGCAAACGATCTGCGCCCGGAAAAACGAAAAAAGAGTTAAGATTAAACCGGGACAGAGCATCTGCTGCGACATTATGCTGCCCACTGATGTGCGTGCAAACAAAGTGAAAATGATGTTGTAAAGACAGCCAAATGAACTTCCTCACAAATGACATAATCTGTTTTGACCCGATCTACCCTTCATAAGGATGTCAACCACTGCCGCATTATCAGACAGAAACAACACTGTACGGTTCTCCACTGTTTACCCCAAACGTACGCCGCCCCCACTATAGGATAAATTTCAAACAAGGGGAACACTGAGAGAAGCCTGGGATAGTCGCAATCTGTGGGGGCCAAGACCAGCAAACCAATGCTTATCATAGATGGCGGCAAAACCTACCGGAGATGCATCGTGTATACCACCGGGGATAGATTAGAGACCACCGGAATAAAGAGCGAGACTCCATTCCATTGTGACAGAAACCTATCCCACATTAACAAATCCGCAAGGGCCTCCTGATCCAAATAAATTGGACTGTCCTGACTAGGGGCACCAGGGAGCAACACCAGGAGTCTAGAAATAAAGGACCTACCTTGGGGAATGATGCGCATAGCGAAATTGAGCATACCTAAGAGAGACTGGAGATTCGCTTTGGTAGTAACCCTGACCTGTGCCAATCTATGTACGACCTCCCTGATCCTATCTAATTTGTCTAGCGGGAGACTAGCTTGCATCTGAACAGTATCTAAACAAATACTCAGAAATGTAATTGACGTACTAGGACCTTCGACCTTGTGCGGAGCTACCGGAACCCTAAGATCTTCAAACAGCGTGCGCAATACCTGTAAGTCTAGAGGCTCCTGTAACGGGGGCTCAATCAAGAGAAAGTCATCTAGGTAATGAATGACATGGTTAACACGAAAGGTGTTTGACAAAACCCAATGCAGGGCGCTAGCAAACTGGTCGAATAACCATGGGCTAGATTTCGACCCAAACGTTAATTTGCTAGCAAAGAAATACTGCTCTTGCCACTTGATACCATGCCACCGCCATAGGTCTGGTAGAATGGGGAGTAGCTTAAAAGCATCTGTAATATCTGCTTTAGATAACCAGGCTCCTTTACCCAACCTAAGTATGACCTGAATAGCCTCATCGATAGACGCATACTTCATGGAAAATTCTTCTGAGGGGATCAATGAATTGAGACTGGGTATGGGTAAGGAATGTGGGGCCGACAAGTCATAAATAATCTCTTTTTATTAGAAAACTTGCCGGACACTACCCAACCGGATTAATCCTCCAAACTCAAAGGGGGGCTGCTTCAATGGGCCAATTAAATAACCCCTATCTAACTCCATTTGAATTAACTGGGAAATAGCTTCGGGGTCTTTGAATGCCGATAATAAATTCTTGCACTCATGTGGGGACTGAGGAGGGCGAGCATACCTGTATGAAAACCGTTGACTAAGCCGTTGAGTACAAACTGAACCCAACCTGGGTCTGGATGAGTGGCTAACAAACAATAAGGAGTTCCACATTCGCCACGCTTAGGCATGCAGGATTGTTGCCCTTTTGAGGGCATGCAACTCGGGGTGAGCCCTAAAGCAAATGGCACATAAATGCAACAATCTGCACTGGCTGTAGTGGCACGCAGAAAAGTTGAAATTGTTACAAATTTGCGACTTGCCTAGATATTTTGATCGGCCGACCCAACTTATCCACTCCGGAGACCACCCTGCTAACTGATGGGCCTGGAACAGCAGCAGGCTGGACGGGTTCTGTTGTGTGACTAGTATGGAGCACCAGCCGGCAGTATGAGCGTAGGAGTTACATACCGTACAGGTTGGGGCCTTAAGACCCACAAAATGGCGACAAAATAGCTCTGTGTCAATGACGGACCAATCGAACGTATACTGACACTGTGCAAGAGCGGCTGCTGCCTTAGCCGAAAATGAGCAGTGATAGTCGTAGAAAGCAGTACCACCATATTTATACCACAGGTCTACGACTTTATACATATAGAGGTCTAACTCCTCCCTCCTAAATGGGCTAAGTGTACAAACTACATCCTGATACAAGCTAAAAGCCAGCACAAATTCAGCAATATCGAGCTTCCTATTCAATCTAACGTCTCTAGACTTTAGTATCACCGAGACCTCACCGCAAGTTATGGTTTTGTTAGCTGGGACCTCATGAGTAGCTATGAGAGATGCCAGATTGACATCTCTCCCTGGCGGGTATGAAATGAGACGGTGCAATAACGGGAGTAGGACTGGACCCACCAGGAACATTAAACTGTGGAACAGTGGCTACCGCCGGTTTCTGCCCCATCAAGCCAGAAGCAGCAGTACTGGCTTTGACTGTGTCCAGTCTAGCCTGAATGTCAGACATAGAAGAAGCCATCGTGTTAATGACAGCGTGTAGCTGAGTTAGTGACGTCTGGATGGTATTCATGGAAACCACTTTCTGGCTTGGTGAAGCCGAATCTGTAGAGAGAAGACGGTAAAGTTCTGCCTTTCTAGCTGAGGCTGAGAATGGAATTCCTCTTTTAGACAATTTTGCCGTCAACTTCGGGATGGTCCATGACCTCAATGAAGGTATACTGTCTTGTACTGCTTGTAGATCACAATTGTTGCAAGAGGAGGACGAGCCCTCGGCCAGAAACTCTTGAGACATCTCCCTACTAAAAGAGATAGCTAAATGAGGGGATCAGCTACCAGCCCAAACGACAAACACCATGCCACCTGTGAATAATGATACCAACACCTTATTATCAATGAAGAAGAGAGAACCGCCACCTACAATCGTGCGTAAGACTTGAACCTACAGTCGTGCAACACTATACCCAGATCCTGTAGTCGTGACAGGACTAGTAAACGAGTCTAGTAGTCATGACAGACATAGCCCCGTTGCCTTAAGTCGTAACAGGACTTGAAATCGAGTCTGTAGACGTGACAGACATTGAGTCGTTGTCGGTAGTCGTGACAGGACTTGAAATCGAATCTGTAGTCATGACGACATTGCATCGTTTGCCTGTAGTCGTCACAGGACTTGAAATTGAGTCTGTAGTCGTGACAGACATTGCCCCATTGCCTGTAGTCGTGACAGGACTTGAAATCAAATTTGAAATCGTGAGAGACATAGCCCCGTTGCCTGTAGTCGTGACAGGACTTAAAATCTAGTCTGTAGTTGTGACAGACCTTGCGTATAAAAAATAAATATTATAATTTTTTTTTTTTTTTTTTTTTATGTTATTATTATTTTTTTTTTTTTTTTTACATATACCTTAATGGAAATGCCATGACAGTGGGCCTGACTGCAGGTACCAACTACCCCCATACGTGAACAGTAGAACTACTAGAAGTGCCAACAGGAAAAGTAGTCCCTGTGGACGAGGTGGAAAAAAATGGCGCAACCTTGATAAAAACACAGTCTAACCCCAATGTATGCAATATTAAATGGTGGCATTAGAAATTGCAACTTGTCTCGTAAAAAAATAGCCCTCATATGACTATGTGAAGGGAAAAATAAAAAAGTTATGGCCATGGAAAGGCAGGAAGTTAAAAAAATAAAACACGACGGGGCGTGGCCTGGACGTCTAGCAAGATGGCAGCGTGAGGTACAAGCTCCGCAGCCCTGCTTCATAAGCGGAGACTTTTAGCAAAGGAGCGCATCTCATGGGGAAAAATGTACCCCCTAAGAAGTCCAGAGACACACCTGCAGCCGCTTTAAAGACGCTGAGGATCGACGAGTACCTGAAACGTGAGTGGGGGACTCAACAGATCAGGCGCGGCCTACCATATCTGAGGGCCTCCGGCACCACTGCGGGTAAAGATTCATGCGCTCCACCTCACACGCGGGAGATCCTGCAGTATAATCCTGCCAGGCAAGACAGTCGCTCCTCTCCCCGATCGCAAGGGAGTTTACTTGAGACAAGATTTTAAACATATGTCAGCACGTGTCGATTCTATTGAAAACACAGCATGATGATACCCTCAAATATGTTACACACCTGCAGTCCATTATCTCCTGTTACTCACAGAATATCAGGGAGAACACTCATCATTTGGAAGACCTAGACAACAGATGACGCAGAAATAATATACGAATTAGGGGCCTACCTGAATCCGAAAAAGAGGAAAATTTACATGCCTCAAGTCATTAAAATGGACCAAGCCCACAGAGCTTTACGCCCTAATAACTCCTCTGCACAACCACGTGATGTGATATGCTGTATTCACGATTTCCAGCTCAAGGAATCTACTATGACCAAAGCTCGTATACAACGTACTATTGACTTTCATGGGGCACGAGTTTAACTGTACCAAGATCTTTCATGGCTGACGCTTCAAAAAAGGAAAGCGCCACAACCCTTCTTAACTATCTGAGAGACAAAAAAATACCCTATCGTTGCTCTTTTGGTTTTAAGAAATGGAAGAACCACCACGTTGAGATCTCATGCAGACTTATCATCATTCTGCTCTGCCCTGGACATCCCGGTTCCGCAATTGGACGAATGGAAGATCCCTGACCCTTTGGCTGCTCCTCCACGATTTGGAACTTAGTGAGACACAAGAGGCATCGTTCACCACCTCAAGATGGTTCACTGGAGCATGAAATCCGGGATGCGCTCACTTGACCTGTTGGCATCCATGAAGATATCCTATGATCGTCTCATGATGACCACCGTTTACTAGATGGCGTTTTTTTTTCCCCTTCTCTTTTTTAGGGAAGCTCCAGACACCGCACTCTTACTAACTAGTTTAAAGAGGATCTTTCACCAGAAGAAAGCCTCTAAACTGACTATACAGAAGTGTAGAGCTGCGCCCAGGGATCCCGCTGCACTTACTGTTATCCCGGCGCCGCTCCGATCTCCGGTTATAGCCTCGGTATGTAAGTAGTTAGGCTCCACCCACTTGATCCTGCCGGATTCTTCTTCTCCTATGCTGTAGCGCTGGCCAATCGCAGCGCTCAGCTCATAGCCAAGTGAAGTAAATGTCCCCCAGAGGTCTTGTATGACCCTATGGGGGACGAAAAGTGTAAATAAAAAAAATAAAAATAAAAGGTTGAAAATAAAAAAATAAAAAAAAGTTTCACATGTAAAAAAAAAAGTCCTCAAGTAAGGAATGAAAAAAAAAAGTTAAAAATAGAAAAAATAAAATAAAATAGACATATTAGGTATTGCCGCGTCCGTAAAAACCAGCTCTATAAAAATATCACATGACCTAACCCCTCGGGTGAACACCGTAAAAAACAAAAAAAAAAAAAGTGTCAAAACAAGCAATTTTTGTCACCTTGCATCACAAAAGTGCAACACCAAGTGATCAAAAATGCGTATGTCCCACAAAATGGTACCAATAAAACAGTCACCTCATCCCGCAAAAAATGAGCCCCCACATAAGAAAATCTCTCAAAAAATAAAAAAACTAAAGCTCTTAGAACATGGAGACACTAAAACATCATTTTTTTGGTTTCAAAAATGCTATTATTGTGTTAAAGTGAAACAAATAAAAAAAAGTATACATATTAGGTATTGCCGCATCCGAAAAAAACAGCTCTATAAAAATATCACATGACCTAACCCCTCGGGTGAACACCGTAAAAAAAAAAAAAAAAAAAAAATGTGTCAAAACAAGCAATTTTTGTCACCTTGCATCAAAAGGTGCAAAACCAAGTGATCAAAAACACGTATGTCCCACAAAATAGTACCAATAAAACCGTCACCTCATCCCACAAAAAATGAGCCCCTACATAAGAAAATCTCTCAAAAAATAAAACTATAGCTCTCAGAACATGGACACATTAAAACATAATTTTTTTGTTTCAAAAATGCTATTATTGTGTAAAACTTTAATAAATGAGAAAAAGTATACATATTAGTATCGCCACGTCCGTAACAATCTGCTCTATAAAAATGTCACTTGACTGCACCCCTCAGGTGAACGCTGTAAAAATAAATAGAAACTGTGCTAAAACAACCAATTTTTTGGTCACCTTGCCCCATAAAGTGTTATAATGAATGATCAAAAAATCATATGTACCCAAAAATAGTACTAATACAACTGGCACTTTATCCCCTAGTTTCCAAAATGGGGTCACTTCTTGGGAGTTTCTACTGTAAGGGTGCATCAGGGGGCTTCAAATGGGACATGGCATCCAAAAACCATGTGGAGTTCCTTTTCTTCTGCGCCCTGCCGTGTGCCCATACAGCAGTTTATGACCACATGTGGGGTGTTTCTGTAAACCGCAGAATCTGGGTAATAAATATTGAGTTTTGTTTGGCTGTTAACCATCGATGTGTTAAAGAAAAAAATTGATTAAAATGGAAAATCTGCCAAAAAAGTGAAATTAAAAAATTTGATCTCCATTTTCCTTTAATTCTTGTGGAACGCCTAAAGGGTTAACAAAGTTTGTAAAATCGGTTTTGAATACCTTGAGGGGTGTAGTTTCTACAATGGGGTCATTTATGGGGGTATCCACTATGTAGGCCCCACAAAGTGACTTCAGACCTGAACTGGTCCTTAAAAAGTGGGTTTTGGCAATTTTCTTATAAATTTGAAGAATTGCTTCTAAACTTCTAAGCCTTCTAACATCCTAAAAAAATAAAATGACATTTCCAAAATGATGCCAACATAAAGTAGACATATGGGGAATGTTAAATAATAAATATTTTATGAGGTATCACTTTCTGTTTTAAAAGCAGAGAAATTGAAATTTAGAAAATTGCGAATTTTTCATATTTTTGGGTAAATTTGGGATTTTTTCATAGATAAAGGTGAAATATTTTGACTCAAATTTATGACAATCATGAAGTACAATGTGTCACGAGAAAACAATCTCTGAATGACTTGGATAAATAAAGGCGTTCCAAAGTTATTACCACATAAAGTGAGATATGTCAGTTTTGCAAAATTTGGCCTGGTCAGGAAGGGGGCAAATGGCCCAGATGGCAGGGGGTTAATATGCTTTTTTTACATCTTTTTTTGTTTTCTTGCACTATTCCACTTGTAACCTCTTGCAAGGAAAGTCCAGTCATGGTCCTATATCATGGGTCATTCTTCCCGCCCTCTTCATCTCCCTTATCTCCTTTGCAGATGGGGAAGAGAGACAGGGCTCTGAGATAGTTATGTGGTGTTATGTGTTGACTCATTTCTTGACATTAGGCCCAATGATTGGAACGTTCTCAAGTTCAATATTGCCTACTAGTAGTCTTTTGTATTCCCCTTCCCCTTCATGTTCTTCTCTCCCTCCCATGTATTTTACAGAAGTTATGCTAGTCGCAGCAAGGTATCACGGTCGTGAAGTGGGCCCTTTTGATCCTGGCTCTCCTGGAGGAATTCTTTATACTCACCAGACAATAAATACAATACTATCCCTAAATATAACAATGATTAAATGCATGTCATTAAATGTCAAAGGACTTAACTCTAATGCAAAAAGAAGGATGGCCCTGACTGAATGTCATTCGCAGAAGGCGGAGGTAGTTTTCCTTCAGGAGACCCACTTTGATCAAAGTGGTACCTTCCAATTTGCAGCCAGATCATTTCCGCGAATCTATTCTGCTTCTTCAGATAGAAAGACAGCAGGGGTGGCCATTCTTTTATCTGCTGACTGTCCCTTGCAGGTTGAATCCTCGTTTTCGGATCCAATGGGCAGATATGTTATACTTCAGGCTTCTCTACAGGGCACCCCCCTTGTATTATGCAACCTATACGCCCCGAACTCTGGACAAATCCCTTTTTTAACCACCTCAGCCCCTATAGCTGAAACACCCTTAATGACCAGGCCACTTTTTACACTTCTGACCTACACTACTTTGACCGTTTATTGCTCGGTCATGCAACTTACCACCCAAATGAATTTTACCTCCTTTTCTTCTCACTAATAGAGCTTTCATTTGGTGGTATTTCATTGCTGCTGACATTTTTACTTTTTTTGTTATTAATCGAAATTTAAAGATTTTTTTTGCAAAAAAATGACTTTTTCACTTTCAGTTGTAAAATTTTGCAAAAAAAACGACATCCATATATAAATTTTTCTCTAAATTTATTGTTCTACATGTTGTTGGTAAAAAAAAAATGTTTGGGTAAAAAAAAAATGGTTTGGGTAAAAGTTATAGCGTTTACAAACTATGGTACAAAAATGTGAATTTCCGCTTTTTGAAGCAGCTCTGACTTTCTGAGCACCTGTCATGTTTCCTGAGGTTCTACAATGCCCAGACAGTACAAACACCCCACAAATGACCCCATATCGGAAAGTAGACACCCTAAGGTATTCGCTGATGGGCATAGTGAGTTCATAGAACTTTTTATTTTTGTCACAAGTTAGTGGAAAATGTTTTTTTTTTTTCTTACAAAGTCTCATAATCCACTAACTTGTGACAAAAAATAAAAACTTCTATGAACTCACTATGCCCATCAGCGAATACCTTGGGGTGTCTTCTTTCCAAAATGGGGTCACTTGTGGGGTAGTTATACTGCCCTGGCATTCTAGGGGCCCAAATGTGTGGTAAGTAGTTTGAAATCAAAATGTGTAAAAAATGGCCGGTGAAATCCGAAAGGTGCTCTTTGGAATGTGGGCCCCTTTGCCCACCTAGGCAGCAAAAAAAGTGTCACACATCTGGTATCTCCGTACTCAGGAGAAGTTGGGCAATGTGTTTTGGGGTGTCATTTTACATATACCCATGCTGGGTGAGAGAAATATCTTGGTCAAATGCCAACTTTGTATAAAAAAATGGGAAAAGTTGTCTTTTGCCAAGATATTTCTCTCACCCAGCATGGGTATATGTAAAATGACACCCCAAAACACATTGCCCAACTTCTCCTGAGCACGGCGATACCAGATGTGTGACACTTTTTTGCAGTTTAGATGCGCAAAGGGGCCCACATTCCTTTTATGAGGGCATTTTTAGACATTTGGATCCCAGACTTCTTCTCACGCTTTAGGGCCCCTAAAATGCCAGGGCAGTATAAATACCCCACATGTGACCCCATTTTGGAAAGAAGACACCCCAAGGTATTCAATGAGGGGCATGGCGAGTTCATAGAAATTTTTTATTTTTTTGGCACAAGTTAGCGGAAATTGATATTTTTTTTTTCTCACAAAGTCTCCCTTTCCGCTAACTTGGGACAAAAATTTCAATCTTTCATGGACTCAATATTCCCCTCAGCGAATACCTTGGGGTGTCTTCTTTCCGAAATGGGGTCACATGTGGGGTATTTATACTGCCCTGGCATTCTAGGGGCCCTAAAGCGTGAGAAGAAGTCTGGAATATAAATGTCTAAAAAATTTTACGCATTTGGATTCCGTGAGGGGTATGATGAGTTCATGTGAGATTTTATTTTTTGACACAAGTTAGTGGAATATGAGACTTTGTAAGAAAAAAAAAAAAAAATTCCGCTAACTTGGGCCAAAAAAAATGTCTGAATGGAGCCTTACAGGGGGGTGATCAATGACAGGGGGGTGATCAATGACAGGGGGGTGATCAATGACAGGGGGGTGATCAGGGAGTCCATATGGGGTGATCACCTACCTGTCATTGATCACCCCCCTATAAGGCTCCATTCAGATGTCCGTATGTGTTTTGCGGATCCGATCCATGTATCAGTGGATCCGTAAAAAACATACGGACATCTGAATGCAGCCTTATAGGGGGGTGATCAATGACAGGGGGGTGATCAATAACAGGGGGTGATCAGGGAGTCTATATGGGTTGATCACCTACCTGTCATTGATCACCCCCCTATAAGGCTCCATTCAGATGTCCGTATGTGTTTTGCGGATCCGATCCATGTATCAGTGGATCCGTAAAAATCATACGGACGTCCGAATGGAGCCTGACAGGGGGGGTGATCAATGACGGGGGTGATCAGGGAGTCTATATGGGGTGATGAGGGGTGATTAGTGGTTCATAAGGGGTTAATAAGTGACAGGGGGGGTGTAGTGTAGTGTAGTGGTGTTTGGTGCTACTTTACTGAGCTACCTGTGTCCTCTGGTGGTCGATCCAAACAAAAGGGACCACCAGAGGACCAGGTAGCAGGTATATTAGACGCTGTTATCAAAACAGCATCTAATATACCTGTTAGGGGTTAAAAAAATCGCATCTCCAGCCTGCCAGCGAACGATCGCCGCTGGCAGGCTGGAGATCCACTCTCTTACCTTCCGATCCTGTGAACGCGCGCGCCTGTGTGCGCGCCTTCACAGGAAATCTCGGCTCACGCGAGATGACGCGTATATGCGTCGCTGAGCGCAGGGCTGCCGCCTCCGGACCGCAATCCTGCGTTAGGCGGTCCGGAGGCGGTTAAGAAAGGTTCTGTTGAAACTATCCCATTATCTTCCAGCAGCACTCTTGGTTGGAGGAGATTTCAATGTCTCTTTTTCTGAAAGTCTAGATAGGTTATCTCTGGCAGGAAAAATAATTCCACCGTCACAACGTAGACTCTCACACCTCTTTAGAATAAATCGTTTTTTATTATTTTGAAGGAGCAAGAAAGCAAGACAACATTTTATCTTGGTTAACATCGAGGCTTACCTATACAATAGGCTTGCTCATATAATGACTATATATGGGTTGTTTTGCAAAGTAAAAATAGGGTGGTAAAAGACCCTTAACATGTAAGCAATAACAATAATAAGGTAAAGAGGAGAGGGAAAAGGAAGAAAAGGGGGGGGGGAGGAGGTAGTAGTGGTCATAGTGAAATGAGACTGGTAAGCGAATATTCTCTGGATCCCAATCTTCCTACTCCTATCTCTGATTAGTTGAACATCTGTGAAAGTTAGGGAGAGTAGTTAGAGTCAAGGAGCCATGGACTCCAGGTGAGTTGCCTAGATTTGAGAGAGATAATTGAGGGCGGTAGTGAATGTTCATATCTACATAATGCATTAACCTCCTGTATAACTTCTGAAATGGTCGGTGGAGCCAGTTGTTTCCAGTGGCGAGTAATTACCAGCTTGGCGCTGAGAAGAATACAATGTTTCTGTATGGGGGGGGGGGGGGTATGTTATGTATGCCTAAGAAGAGTAGAGCTAGTTCCGGTAGTGGTTCCATAAGTTGAGCTGTTAGACTAGATAGTAAGTCAAAGACACTTTGCCAGTAAGGAGCGAGTATGGGGCAGGACCATAAAATGGGGAGTAAGGAGCCCTTGTTACTGCAACCCCTCCAGCAATAAGGGGAGGATGAAGGGTAGATTGTGTGTAGTCTTTGTGGAGTAAAGTACCAATGTAGAAGGGTTTTCACACCCGCTTCATAGTGAGTGACACATTTGAAGTTAGAGATTAGGAATATAATAGCTAAGGCCCAGGTTTCGTCAAGAAAGGACTTTCCCAACTCTAGTTCCCATTTTTTGATGGGTAAGGATTTAGTGAAAGTGGCTTTATCTCCCAGTATGTCATATACATAACGTGTGGAGTGTCTTTTAAAAAGGGATGGAAACTGGAACAGTCTCATGATGTCGGAATTTATTGGAGGCAGCGATTGCGTAATTTTTGCAAGAAGATTGCGAATTCTCAGGTAGTTGTAGAATTCCGTGTGCGGTAATGTGAATAAGCGTTGGAGTGAATCAAGTGAAGTAAGCCATCTGGCATAATTTGGGATATGGAGATGATCCCTTTTCCTCGCCACATTGTTAGGTTAATATCAGGGATATTTAGTTCTAATGTGCGTATAGTGGCGTGTTGTAGGAGGGGTGAGTTCGAGTCACTCTGCGTCTTATGGATTTTAGACCAAAGGTTGCTAACATGTGTTATTGTTAGTAGATTGTTATTTGGCAGGGTCGGGTTCCATAACAAATGGATTAAGTAGTCTTTTAGAGTAGCGTGTTTTATGACGTGTGATTCAATCTGGAACCAGGCTTTCGTGCCATCTGAGGACCACCATTCCCGAGCAAAGGAAAGTGCTATTGCTGTGAAATAGTCCTTGATATCATGAAGGCCTAGTCCACCGGCATGTTTTTTCTTGGACATTAATGCCCGAGCTACACTCGGTTTGGATGGTCCCCAGATGTACCCACCTAGTATAGCTTGCTCCTTCTTAAAAAAACAAAACAGGGACTGGGTTTGGGAGGGCCAGAAATATGTAAATAAGCTTAGGAAGGGTCATCATTTGAAAGGATGCTACTCTTCCCACCCATGATACTGCTTTCATTGAATAGCTTTTGAAGTCATTCAACATGGTGGTGAGGAGGGGGTCATAGTTTACTAATATACATACGGAGCATGGCGAAGTAATCTGATTCCCAGTATGAAAGTTCGGATGATTGCCAATCTAGATCATGGAAGGATTTAGTGAGGTTAATTCTGCAGACGGATGTTAAGGGTATAGCCTGAGATTTAGGTGTTGTTGATCTATAAGTAAGAGAAGATCCGTAATGGGAATCACCCTGAGGGCGTTGTCGAGTGAGTTGATGGGGTCAGTAATGTGAGATGATATCATCTGCATAGAATGTGATTTTGTGGGATTTTTCCCCCACTTCCACCCCGGAGATAAAGGTTGAGTTCCTGATGTTTTGTGCTAGAGGTTCCAGTGTGAGGATAAATAATAAGGGTGACAGGGGACATCCCTGTCTAGATCCGTTGTTATATCAAATGGATCTGACACTAACTCCATTAACCCAGACTTTCGCGCAGGGAAAGGAGTATAGGCTGTGGATAGCCTGTAATATTGTCCCGAGAAGACCATTTGGCGAAGGGTGGAGAATGCATAATCCCAATGCAAGCGTCAAACGCTTTTTCTGCATGCAACGTGATCGCATGCATTGGAGGTTTCTGCACTTCAACGTAATTAAACAGGTCTACAATCCGTCTGGTGTTATCAGATGCTGTCGTCCAGCCACAAAACCAGTTTGGTCAGGGTGGATCAGAGAAGGGAGTAATGGGGATAATCTATTAGCATAAGATTGGCAAAGATTTTAATATCGGAAATGAGTATGAAATAGGCCCGAAAATTCTGGGGTGTATCTGGTGGTTTTGCCGTGTTTGGAATAGTGACTATTAGTGCTTCTAGCATATCCGGGGAAAGAAGTGTCCCTCCTGTACCTCACTGAACATGTCCAGCATGTAAGGTGTAAGAATGGATTGGAATTGGCAAAATATTCATTATTAGGAGCCCAAAAGGTCCTGTGGATTGCCTAAGAAGTAGTGATGCAATTATCTTGTTATTTCTGAGATTGAGAATGGGGCATTAAGAGATTGTAGTTGCGAGTGGGTGAGAGTAGGGAGGGATGCATGTGAGAGGAATTCTTCAATCAGGGTAGAGTAGTTTTCTGGTAGTGGGGTGCTGTCTTTTAGGTTATATAGCGCTTGATAATAAAATTTAAATTGGTTAGCGATGTCTCGGGGGTCTATTAATTTTGGATTTGGATTGTTGGGTTTTTAGTTGTTGCGCTAGGAGTTGGCCCGCCTTGTTACCTTGGGAGTAGTATTTCGATTTAAGTCTGAGGAGAGATTTGTGGTAATTTTGGAGCAGTAAGCTACTAAGTTTATTTCGTGCTAACCTACCGTATTTTTCGCCCTATAAGATGCACCGGGCCATAAGACGCACCTAGGTTTTTGGGGAGGAAAATAAGAAAAAAAATTTTTTTAACCAAAAGGTGTGCTTTTGGTGGGTTTGGAACTAATGGTGGGATGTGGATGGCACTATTACTGGGGATCTGTGGATGACGGACACTGTTATGGGGGGGATCTGTGGATGACGGACACTGTTATGGGGGATCTGTGGATGACGGACACTGTTATGGGAGGATCTGTGGATGACGGACACTTATGGGGGGGATCTGTGGATGACGGACACTTATGGGGGGATCTGTGGATGACGGACACTTATGGGGGGATCTGTGGATGACGGACACTTATGAGGGGATCTGTGGATGACGGACACTTATGGGGGGATCTGTGGATGACGGACACTTATGGGGGGATCTGTGGATGATGGACACTGTTACGGGGGGGGAATCTGTGGCTGGCACTGTTACGGGGGGGGGGGGGCATCTGTGGATGGCACTGTTATATATGTGCCATCCACAGACCCCCCACCCCATAACAGTGCCATCCACAGTGCCCCCCCAGCCCATAACAGTGCCATCCACAGACCCCCACCCCTTAATTGTGCCATCCACAGATTCCGTGGGCCCCCCCCCCCGCCGCCGCATACAAATATAAAATGTATTATTGAATTAAAAGTTATTAAAGGGGTTATCCGACTTAAATAAATCTATTCTAATTGCTTTTATTGTAGACCAGTAAAAGTTTATTAAAATCTCTTTCATCACCTATCTATCACTGTTGTGCCAGTTTCAGTTCAGGGTCCTGTTACACCTGACGTCAGTAAGCCTGCTCTGCTGATGACGTTTCGTTTACAAGCTTCTCCCTGCTTGAGGGAGTGTCCAGGCTCTGTAAACGAAATGTCAGAGGCCTCTGGTGCCCTCCCCCCTCCACTCTCCTCACAGCTGCCCGCTCTGCTGATCGACGTTTCATTTACAAGCTCTCCCTGCTTGAGGGAGTGTCCAGGGCTCTGTAAACGATACGTCAGAGCCTCTGGTGCCCTCCCCCCTCCAGCTCTCCTCACACTGCCTCGCTTGGCTATGCGATCGCTCATGTGCCGTACATACCAGAGCCGAGGTGATCTCTTCTCCAGGCCGACACAGGGTATGTTGTTCCCTCCTGCATTCACTGTTTGTAAACGTTCCCCTCTGCATCTGGGGATCGTTATTACAGCCCTGGTCCCCCCCCCCCCCCCCCCCCCACTAGTACACATTGAACACCCCCTGGGAAATATAAATAAATAATTGGCCATCATTATTATCATCATCATTATTCAGCTATATAAAATCCTTATCTGCCACCAATATATGTATTTATCTAAGCAATATCCATATTGAATATATATTTGAATAATATAGATATTGCTTAGATACAGATAATGCTAATGATATTTTCACACTAGCGGCAGGGCGGATCCGACAGGGTGAACAGCCTGTCGGATACGTCCTGCCGCTATTTGGCCGTGCCGCTGGACGGATCCGTTATTGCAATGCATTTCTAGACGGATCCGCACCTGGATCCGTCTACAAATGCTGTCCGTTGTCACACTGATCGGCGGATCCAGCAGGCACGCAGCTCCGACGACGGAGCTGCCTTGCGGATACGGCGTTGCAAAACAACTGAAGGACGAATCCGTCCTTCCGGTCTGCGCATGCACAAACCGGAATTCTGTGAAAAAGACTGCCAGAGGTATCCGTCCATCCGCAAGACAAGCGGATAGACCGATCGGTTATTGCAATACATTTCTAGACTGATCCGCACCTGCTGTCAGTTGTCACACTGATCGGCGGATCCGAGCGGCAGCTCCGACGATGGAACTGCCTGCCGGATCACACTAATGCTTGTGTGAAAGTACCCTAAAAAGTCGGAAATCCAGGTACTTTTAGTCAAGCGGCAGCTCGCTGTGCACTGCCGTGCGCGCCATAGCTCCACCACCGTCCCCTTTATAGTCAATGGGACAGAGTGGCAGTCCAGCGGCACGGCCAAATAGCGGCAGGGCGGATCTGACAGGGTGAACACCTGTTGAATCGATCCTGCCTCTAGTGTGAAAGTACCCTTTGGCTCCATTCACACATCCGCAAATGGGTCCACATTCGTTCCGCAATTTTGGCGTAACGGGTGTGGACCCATTCATTTTCTATGGTGACGGAATGGATGCGGACAGCACACAGTGTGCTGTCTGCAGCCGCATTTGCGGAGCGCGGCCCCGATCTTCAGGTGCGCAGCTCCGCAAAAGATAGAACATGTCCTATTCTTGTCCGCAGCTTGCGGACAAGAATAGGCATTTCTATAGGGGTTGCGGGCGGGTGTGTTGCGGATCCGCAACACACAACGTACGTGTGAATGGAGCCTTAGTGTGATCCGGCAGGCAGTTCCGTAGTCGGAGCTGCCTGCCGGATCTGCCGATCGGTTTGTCAACTGACAACATTTGTAGACTAATCCGTGTGCGGATCCGTCTAGAAATGCATTGCAAGAACGGATCCGTCTACGAATGCACCGAAAGGATGGATCGGTCGATCCACTTGCCATGACGGATCCCTCTGGCAGTCTTTTTCTCAGTTTTCCCGGTCTGCGCATGCGCATTCCGTCCTTTAGTTATTTTACACTGCCGGTGTTCTGGAAAATTTCTATACCTTGCCAGAGCTCTATACCGCAAGTGATGCGGCCCACACAGAAATCAGCTGGATGAGGGTTTGTGCGGCATTTTGGCAAGCGCACATCCACTTGATTATCAAAAATTCATGAAGCACTGGGGTCATTAGTACAGCATGTAGCAGAGCTGTGTGTGTACAGGGTGTGTAGTATAGCATGTAGCAGAACTGTGTGTGTACAGGGTGCATGCAGCAGTGGTAGCAGAGCTGTGTGTACAGGGTGTGTAGTATAGCATGTAGCAGAGCTGTGTGTACAGGGTGTGTAGTAAAGCATGTAGCAGAGCTGTGTGTGTACAGGGTGTGTAGTATAGCATGTAGCAGAGCTGTGTGTACAGGGTGTGTAGTATAGCATGTAGCAGAGCTGTGTGTGACAGTGTGTGTAGTATAGCATGTAGCAGAGCTGTGTGTGTACAGGGTGTGTAGTATAGCATGTAGCAGAGCTGTGTGTGTACAGGGTGTGTAGTATAGCATGTAGCAGAGCTGTGTGTGTACAGGGTGTGTAGTATAGCATGTAGCAGAGCTGTGTGTGTACAGGGTGTGTAGTATAGCATGTAGCAGAGCTGTGTGTGTACAGGGGGGTGTAGTATAGCATGTAGCAGAGCTGTGTGTGTACAGGGGTGTGTAGTATAGCATGTAGCAGAGCTGTGTGTGCACAGGGTGCATGCAGCAGTGTAGCATAGCAAGTCTGGAAGGGACTCGGTGACACGATTCTTTTGACTAATAAACTCTCAGACAATTCTCTGAGTCCCTGCAATAACTATAGCCACTACATCACAGTCTGCTCCACTGCATTCACTGCAGCAGAGCTGTGTTTGCCAGGAGCAAGTCCCTCCTGACCTTCGGTTCACTTGAGAGCCGACTCAGCAAGTGAACCAAAGATTCAATGAGCTGAACATGCACATTGATCTTCAGTTCACTTGCTTCTGCCGGCTCAGGAAGTGAACCGAAGATCCAATTCATGAATCGGTTCTTTTGAGTGAACTGATTCAAATGAACCGATTCATGAAAAAGATCCGAACTTCCCATCTCTACTGTACAGCTGCAATAGGACAGGAAGATCTTCTGCCCTGTGTGTGTATTTATTATTTTTATGCAAAGTGCAGAGCAGGGTGAAGGAAAGGTCAGGTTGTTCACGCCCACAAATATTCATGAGGCAGAGCTCAGGCTTTGTTGTTATACGCCCCCTCAGCTTGTACTTCAGCATGTAAACAAAGCAATGACAGAACCATGAAAAGGTTTAAATATGGGTTTTAACTTGATGAAATCTAGCTTAACCAAATTATATGTATATCCTGATGGATTTTAAGAGGTTTTATTTATTTTTTATTACTGTAACTCGGATAACCCCTTTAAACATGCCCCCCTCACTCCTAATAGTACCGTATATGCGAATTTCTTCTGTATAATGCCGGCAGGCGGGCCGGGCGGCCGGCGCGTCCCTCAGTGACGTTCACTTGTCTGCGCCGCCTGCTTCATTCATAAAGGAGGTGGCGCAGGCACGTGACATCAGGGAGTTACGCTGCCGCCCGCCCGTCCTGCCTGCCGGCATTATACAGAAGAAATTCGCATATACGGTACTATTAGGAGTGAGGGGGGCATGTTTAATAACTTTTAATTCAATAATACATTTTATATTAGTATACCGGAGCGGTGGGGCGGGGCTATAGTACAGTGACCGCACCGCCCCACCGCTATTGCCATCCCCCAGCTCCTCCTCCCAGTCCCTCCCTCAGCCCCCGCTCCGTACATCGCGTCCAGCGATGTAAAACTGCTAGCATTCGCCCCATAAGACGCAGGGGAATTTTCCTCCCATTTTTGGGGAGGAAAAAGTGCATCTTATGGGGCGAAAAATACGGTAAGTTCGTTGGAGCACTGGGGAGTGGGAGTGGTTTTGTTTATGTTCTCTTAGGCTACTTTCACACTTGCGTTCGGAGCGGATCCGTCTGGTATCTGCACAGACGGATCCGCTCCTATGATGCAAATGATGGTATCCGTTCAGAACGGATCCGTCTGCATTATATTTCAGAAAAAAATCTAAGTCTAATCGTTAGTCAGACGGATCCGTCCTGACTTTGCATTGAAAGTCAATGGGGGACGGATCCGTTTGAAATTGCACCATATTGTGTCAACGTCAAACGGATCCGTCCCCATTGACTTACATTGTAAGTCTGGACGGATCCGTTTGGCTCCGCACGGCCAGGAGGACACGAAAACGCTGCAAGCAGCGTTCGGGTGTCCGCCTGCTGCACGTAACGAAGGCGAAACTGAGCCATACTGATGCATTCTGAGCGGATCCTTATTCACTCAGAATGCATTGGGGCTGTACGGATCCCCGAACGGATGAAAGTAGCCTAAGCTAGCAATTTGCTCTAAAGTTTGCGTGATGTCTCGCTCTCTAAGTTTCTTTACTATAACACTCAGCTTGATAAAAGAGCCTCTTATGTACGCTTTGTGAGCTTTGTGTCACTACCAGAGCTTTGAGACGTTCTCACAGCTCTGTTTCTCCACCCCTGTGATGATGTCACTACTAGAGTTCAGCGAACACCTGGATGTTCGGGTTCGAGAAGTTCGGCCGAACTTCCCGGAAATGTTCGGGTTCGGGATCCGAACCCGACCCGAACTTCGTCCCAAACCCGAACCCCATTGAAGTCAATGGGGACCCGAACTTTTCGGCACTAAAAAGGCTGTAAAACAGCCCAGGAAAGAGCTAGAGGGCTGCAAAAGGCAGCAACATGTAGGTAAATCCCCTGCAAACAAATGTGGATAGGGAAATGAATTAAAATATAAATAAAAAAATATAAAAAAAATTAACCAATATCAATTGGACAGTGTTCCCATAGCAGAGAATCTGGCTTCACATCAGCAGAGAATCAGTCTCTTCATGCCATAGCAGAGAATCAGTCTTCATGTCAGCAGAGAATCAGTCTTCATGTCAGCAGAGAATCAGTCTTCATGTCATAGCAGAGAATCAGGCTTCACGTCACCCACCACTGGAACAGGCCACTGTCACACATTTAGGCCCCGGCACCCAGACAGAGGAGAGAGGTCCCGTAACAGAGAATCTGGCTTCATGTCAGCACAGAATCAGTCTTCATGTCATAGCAGAGAATCGGGCTTCACGTCACCCACCACTGGAACAGGCCACTGTCACATATTTAGGCCGCGGCACCCAGACAGAGGAGAGAGGTCCCGTAACAGAGAATCTGGCTTCATGTCAGCACAGAATCAGTCTTCATGTCATAGCAGAGAATCAGGCTTCACGTCACCCACCACTGGAACAGGCCACTGTCACATATTTAGGCCCCGGCACCCAGACAGAGGAGAGAGGTCCCGTAACAAAGAATCTGGCTTCATGTCAGCACAGAATCAGTCTTCATGTCATAGCAGAGAATCAGGCTTCACGTCACCCACCACTGGAACAGGCCACTGTCACACATTTAGGCCCCGGCACCCAGACAGAGGAGAGGTTCATTCAACTTTGGGTTGCCCCGCAATATAATGGTAAAATGAAAATAAAAATAGGATTGAATGAGGAAGTGCCCTGGAGTACAATAATATATTGTTAAGGGGAGGTAGTTAATGTCTAATCTGCACAAGGGATGGACAGGTCCTGTGGGATCCATGCCTGGTTCATTTTTATGAACGTCAGCTTGTCCACATTGGCTGTAGACAGGCGGCTGCGTTTGTCTGTAATGACGCCCCCTGCCGTGCTGAATACACGTTCAGACAAAACGCTGGCCGTCGGGCAGGCCAGCACCTCCAAGGCATAAAAGGCTAGCTCTGGCCACGTGGACAATTTGGAGACCCAGAAGTTGAATGGGACCGAACCATTAGTCAGTACGTGGAGGGGTGTGCACAGGTACTGTTCCACCATGTTATTGAAATGTTGCCTCCTGCTAACACGTTCCGTATCAGGTGGTGGTGCAGTTAGCTGTGGCGTGGTGACAAAGCTTTTCCACATCTCTGCCATGCTAACCCTGCCCTCAGAGGAGCTGGCCGTGACACAGCTGCATTGGCGACCTCTTGCTCCTCCTCTGCCTTCGCCTTGGGCTTCCACTGGTTCCCCTGTGACATTTGGGAATGCTCTCAGTAGCGTGTCTACCAACGTGTGCTTGTACTCGCGCATCTTCCTATCACGCTCCAGTGTAGGAAGTAAGGTGGGCACATTGTCTTTGTACCGGGGATCCAGCAGGGTGGCAACCCAGTAGTCCGCACACGTTAAAATGTGGGCAACTCTGCTGTCGTTGCGCAGGCACTGCAGCATGTAGTCGCTCATGTGTGCCAGGCTGCCAAGAGGTAAGGACAAGCTGTCCTCTGTGGGAGGCATATCGTCATCGTCCTGTGTTTCCCCCCTGCCACGCACCAATGATGGGCCCGAGCTGCTTTGGGTGCCACCGCGCTGTGAACATGCTTCATCCTCATCCTCCTCCACCTCCTCCTCATCCTCGTCCTCCTCGTCCTCCAGTAGTGGGCCCTGTCTGGCCACATTTGTACCTGGCCTCTGCTGTTGCAAAAAACCTCCCTCTGAGTCACTTCGAAGAGACTGGCCTGAAAGTGCTAAAAATGACCCCTCTTCCTCCTTTTCCTCCTGGGCCACCTCCTCTTCCATCATCGCCCTAAGTGTTTTCTCAAGGAGACATAGAAGTGGTATTGTAACGCTGATAACGGCGTCATCGCCACTGGCCATGTTGGTGGAGTACTCGAAACAGCGCAAAAGGGCACACAGGTCTCGCATGGAGGCCCAGTCATTGGTGGTGAAGTGGTGCTGTTCCGCAGTGCGACTGACCCTTGCGTGCTGCAGCTGAAACTCCACTATGGCCTGCTGCTGCTCGCACAGTCTGTCCAGCATGTGCAAAGTGGAGTTCCACCTGGTGGGTACGTCGCATATGAGGCGGTGAGCGGGAAGGCCGAAGTTACGCTGTAGCGCAGACAGGCGAGCAGCGGCAGGGTGTGAACGCCGGAAGCGCGAACAGACAGCCCGCACTTTATGCAGCAGCTCTGACATGTCGGGGGTAGTTGTGAATGAACTTCTGCACCACCAAATTCAGCACATGCGCCAGGCAAGGGATGTGCGTCAAACCGGCTAGTCCCAGAGCTTCAACGAGATTTCGCCCATTATCGCACACCACCAGGCCAGGCTTGAGGCTCACCGGCAGCAACCACTCGTCTGTCTGTTGTTCTATACCCCGCCACAACTCCTGTGCGGTGTGGGGCCTGTCCCCCAAACATATGAGTTTCAGAACGGCCTGCTGACGTTTACCCCGGGCTGTGCTGAAGTTGGTGGTGAAGGTGTGTGGCTGACTGGATGAGCAGGTGGAAGAAGAGGAGGAGGAAGCTGAATAGGAGGAGGAGGAGACAGGAGGAAAAGAATGTTGCCCTGCGATCCTTGGCGGCGGAAGGACGTGCGCCAAACAGCTCTCCGCCTGGGGCCCAGCCGCCACTACATTTACCCAGTGTGCAGTTAGTGAGATATAGCGTCCCTGGCCGTGCTTACTGGTCCACGTATCTGTGGTTAGGTGGACCTTGTAGAATTGCAGTGGCCAATATGGAGGAACTGCTCAGACCCCAAACACTGTAGCGTGTTTCTCATTGGGCGAGCAGTCCCATCGCATGTGAACCACAGAAATATCGTGGCAGATATGGAGGAGCTGCTCAAACCCCAAACACTGTAGCGTGTTTCTCATTGGGGGAGCAGTCCCACCGCATGTGGACCGCAGCAAACGACCATCCTGAGCAATTAATGCGTACAAAGGAGGACACCAGCGCGGTCCACATGCACCACAAAAGCATCCTGCACAGGCAGAGCATTGTGCGGATGAAAATACAATTATATAAATCACTGAAGAAAATGCACCAAAAGGATATGTCACTGACTAAACTAGCTGGTCATACAAGCAGATATTAAAAGCTGAGACTTCCGCCAATATGTTCCTGTCAGGAAGATATCGGAGCCCATCATTGCACCACGTCACGGTCACTCAGCATGGCAAAGGGTCCTACCACTACGCTAACTGTGGTGTGAACACGGTCTGAAGGTGATGTGATCCAGCTCACAGCCCAGCCTGCACACAAATGCCTAGCAGGACAGCCAGTGCAATGTGAACAAAGCAGGACTGTGAGCCCCACCCATATCAGACCATGTGATGAAGGATTCCAGGTGCAAAGGAATGTTCAATTGCCAGATGAAGGCACATTCAAGACATATAAAACAAAACACGCTACAGTGTTTGGGGTCTGAGCAGTTCCTCCATATTGGCCACTGCAATTCTACAGTGATTTTGTTTTATATGTCTTGAATGTGCCTTCATCTGGCAATTGAACATTCCTTTGCACCTGGAATCCTTCATCACATGGTCTGATATGGGTGGGGCTCACAGTCCTGCTTTGTTCACATTGCACTGGCTGTCCTGCTAGGCATTTGTGTGCAGGCTGGGCTGTGAGCTGGATCACATCACCTTCAGACCGTGTTCACACCACAGTTAGCGTAGTGGTAGGACCCTTTGCCATGCTGAATGACCGTGACGTGGTGCAATGATGGGCTCCGATATCTTCCTGACAGGAACATATTGGCGGAAGTCTCAGCTTTTAATATCTGCTTGTATGACCAGCTAGTTTAGTCAGTGACATATCCTTTTGGTGCATTTTCTTCAGTGATTTATATAATTGTATTTTCATCCGCACAATGCTCTGCCTGTGCAGGACTGTGAGCCCCACCCATAAACGACCATCCTGATATGGGTGGGGCTCACAGTCCTGCTTTGTTCACATTGCACTGGCTGTCCTGCTAGGCATTTGTGTGCAGGCTGGGCTGTGAGCTGGATCACATCACCTTCAGACCGTGTTCACACCACAGTTAGCGTAGTGGTAGGACCCTTTGCCATGCTGAGTGACCGTGACGTGGTGCAATGATGGGCTCCGATATCTTCCTGACAGGAACATATTGGCGGAAGTCTCAGCTTTTAATATCTGCTTGTATGACCAGCTAGTTTAGTCAGTGACATATCCTTTTGGTGCATTTTCTTCAGTGATTTATATGTTAGGTGGACCTTGCCACAGATGGCGTTGCGCAGTGCACACTTGATTTTATCGGATACTTGGTTGTGCAGGGAAGGCACGGCTCTCTTGGAGAAGTAGTGCCGGCTGGGAACAACATACTGTGGGACAGCAAGCGACATGAGCTGTTTGAAGCTGTCTGTCTCCACCAGCCTAAATGACAGCATTTCATAGGCCAGTAGTTTAGAAATGCTGGCATTGACGGCCAGGGATCGAGGGTGGCTAGATGGGAATTTACGCTTTCTCTCAAATGTTTGTGAGATGGAGAGCTGAACGCTGCCATGTGACATGGTTGAGATGCTTGGTGACGCAGGTGGTGGTGTTGGTGGTACATCCCATGTTTGCTGGGCGGCAAGTGCCAACGTCCCTCCAGAGGCGGAGGAAGAGGCCGAGGCGGCGGCAGCAGCAGAAGAGGCTGAGGCAGCAGCAGAAGAGGTAGCAGGGGGAGCCTGAGTGACTTCCTTGTTTTTAAGGTGTTTACTTCACTGCAGTTCATGCTTTGCATGCAGGTGCCTGGTCATGCAGGTTGTGCTAAGGTTCAGAACGTTAATGCCTCGCTTCAGGCTCTGATGGCACAGCGTGCAAACCACTCGGGTCTTGTCGTCAGCACATTGTTTGAAGAAGTGCCATGCCAGGGAACTCCTTGAAGCTGCCTTTGAGGTGCTCGGTCCCAGATGGCGGCGGTCCGTAGCAGGCGGAGTCTCGTGGCGGCGGGTGTTCTGATTTTGCCCACTGCTCCCTCGTTGTCTTTTGCTATGCTGTTGGCTCGGTCTCACCACTGCCTCTTCCTCCGAACTGTGAAAGTCAGTGGCACGACCTTCATTCCATGTGGGGTCTAGGACCTCATCGTCCCCTGCATCGTCTTCCACCCAGTCTTGATCCCTGACCTCCTGTTCAGTCTGCACTCTGCAGAAAGACGCAGCAGTTGGCACCTGTGTTTCGTCATCATCAGAGACGTGCTGAGGTGGTATTCCTATGTCCTCATCATCAGGAAACATAAGTGGTTGTGCGTTAGTGCATTCTATCTCTTCCACCCCTGGGGAAGGGTTAGGTGGATGCCCTTGGGAAACCCTGGCAGCAGAGTCTTCAAAAAGCATGAGAGACTGCTGCATAACTTGAGGCTCAGACAGTTTCCCTGATATGCATGGGGGTGATGTGACAGACTGATGTGCTTGGTTTTCATGCGCCATCTGTGCGCTTTCTGCAGAAGACTGTGTGGGAGATAATGTGAACGTGCTGGATGCACTGTCAACCACCCAATTGACTAATGCCTGTACCTGCTCAGGCCTTACCATCCTTAGAACGGCATTGGGCCCCACCAAATATCCCTGTAAATTCTGGCGGCTACTGGGGCCTGAGGTAGTTGGTACACTAGGACGTGTGGCTGTGGAAGAACGGCCACGTCCTCTCCCAGCACCAGAGGGTCCACTAACACCACCACGACCATGTCCACGTCCGCGTCCGCGTCCCTTACTAGATGTTTTCCTCATTGTTTCCGTTCACCACAATAAGAAAAATATTATTCGGGCCAATGTATTGAATTAAAATTCAGGCCTTTTTTTACAGACACCTAACACTGTCTGGCTATCTATTTAGGTACCGTATTACACTAATACAGGCACACCAGTAATGACAGATTTAGCTGAATATAAATGTGAGGCCTTTTTTTTAGGTGCTGGGTGACAGGTATACGTTTAATCACAGAATTAGACTTGTATCTGCACTGTAGCGTGTGTGTCAAGTTTTTCAGAATGACCCTATCAGCACCTTGAATCTAATATACCCTTTTAGGGATAGATTTAAATTAGGCCTGATACAGCAGAAACCACTAATTTTGAGAATGGCAAATTTGGGAATTGTTTTTTAACCCAGAACAAAAACTGTGCTTTTACGGTCACTAAAAATAACTTGACCAGCTAAAACAGTACTGATTTGGAGGAATATAAATGTCAGGCCTATTTTTTAGGCACTGGGTGACAGGCTCAACTTGCCCCTGATGTAGTATATGGCTAAAAAATAACCACACTATTGATGGTTAAATGCACTTGATGAAAGCTTGACCCTGATGTAGGATATAGCAAAAAATAACCACACTATTGATGGTTTAATGCACTTGGTGGTAGCTTGTGCTGGCGCACCACAAGCCACAAAATGGCCGCCGATCACCGCAGAAAAAAGTGATATAAAAACGCTCTGGGCAGCCTAAAAAAAGTGAGCAATTGAATATCAGCACTTCAATGATCCACAGCTGTAGATCGATCACTGAATGAAGTCTTTTGGAGGAGTTAATCTGCCTAATCTCGCCCTAACGTCGCAGCTCCAACCTCTCCCTACGCTTGTATCAGCAGAGTGACGTGCAGCGCTACGTGACCCAAGCTTATATAGAGGCTGGGTCACATGCTGCACTGGCCAATCACAGCCATGCCAATAGAAGGCAAGGCTGTGATGGCCTCTTGGGGCAAGTAGTATGATGCTTATTGATTGGCTGCTTTGCAGCCTTTCAAAAAGCGCCAAGAAAGCACCGAACCCAAACCCGGACCTTTACGAAAATGTTCGGGTCGTGTCACGGACACCCCAAAATTTGGTACGAACCCGAACTGTATAGTTCGGGTTCGCTCATCCCTAGTCACTACTAGAGCTTGGAGGAGTTCTCTCTGCTCTGTTTCTCCGCCCCTGTGTTGAGGTCTTTACTTTCTGTTTCCTTCCTCCCAGCTGTCCCTCCTGTGTTTGATTTCTCTGCCTTTAAATCACCCCTCCTCCTTTGTAGGGTGCGGATTATACTTTTCATTTGAGCTGTATCTCTCGCTTGAGTATCTTCACTTGTGTGATATCTTTCAATGGACCTGAGTTCTGCTGAAGCAAGTACTTTGGATTGTGTCTGCTGACTTTGGATCTGTTTTCACTGCTGCTGAGGCTCCTTCAGTTAAGTGTGCAGACATTGTGTGTTTCTGTTTGTTTGCTGACTGGATCCGAGGCGACCACGGTTCCGTCCATATTCTGAGCAGGGCACCGGTGGCCGTGCCCCTTCCACTATTGTAGGGGTTACAGTGGTCATCAGCCTTAGGTACGCGGGCATGTCTCGTTCCACCATCTGGATCTGGACATGTGCTTAGCAGCATAGGGAGAGCTTTTAGGGTCTGACAGGGGTCACCCTTTATCCTCCCTAGTTTGGGTCCGCTCAGTAGCTAATTCACTGTGTATGCTCTTGTTGCTCACATACAGCCGTGACATTATAATCCGCCTAAACCGTCCTTTTTGACATGGATCCGCTTTCTAACCTGGTTGACCACATGCAGGGTCTTTCTTTGGAGGTAGCGGATCTCCGTCAATCTATGACTCAGCTTCATGCATTGGGCTCTGCTCCGGCCCATGGAGTCTGTTGCGAGCCAAAGGTCTCACTTCCGGAAATGTTCTCCGGGGGCAGTGAGAATTTTGTTCACTTCAGAGAGGCATGCAAACTCAATTTTTGCTTGTGTCCCCATTCCTCTGGTAATGAGGAGCAGAGGGTGAGGATTGTCATCTCCCTGCTCAGGGGTAATGCTCAGACTTGGGCTTTTTCGCTGCCATCGGGGGGATCCCTCCCTTCGATCCGTGGAAAGATTTTTTGTGGCCCTGGGGCAGATATATGATGACCCGGATCGTGTTGCTCTGGCTGAATCTAACTTACATTTTTTATGCCAGAACAAACTGTCTGTGGAGCTTTATTGTTCTGAATTTCGGAGATGGGCAGCTGATTCAGGTTGGAATGATGCTGCACTCCGGAGTCAGTTCTGTCATGGTCTCTCAGAGAGCTTGAAAGATGCGTTTGCTTTCCATGAGAGACCAACGTCCTTAGAGTCTGCCATGTCATTGGCGGTACGCCTTGACAGGCGTCTAAGAGAAAGAAACGAGACCTCTCTGTCCAGCCATTGTCAGTCTAGGGGCAGTGGTGCGGACTCATTCAGTGTGCAGGGGCCTCATCCTGTCTCGGTCCCCTCTGAGGAGGAGCCCATGCAGCTAGGTCGACTTGCCCCTGATAAAGGAGGATTTAATCCTCATAGAATGGTGTGTTTTTGTTGTGGGCGCATAGGTCATTTGGCAAATGTTTGTCCGTCTAGGAAATTCATGAACTGTACTAAGAGTGATAATAAGAGAAAAACCTCAAAAGGTAAATCATCAAACTCTGCTTCATCTGCTACTTTGGGCAAAGTTGATGTAGGAATTGATGCTTTTCCTCTGACCTGCAGTTCCCGTTTTCTCCTTTCTGCCAAGGTGGCGCTAGAGAGCAAAGTCATTTCTTGTGAAATTTTTGTCGATAGTGGAGCGGCCGTCAATCTTATTGACACTCAATTTGTAGCCATGCATGGTTTTCAGGTTTGCGCATTAGAAAAGGATATACCTGTTTTTGCTATTGACTCTGCTCCACTCTCACAGAGATCCCTGAAGGGCATTGTTCACAATATCCGGTTAGCTGTAGGTGACACTCATGTGGAGGATAATTCTTGTTTTGTCCTTAACGGATTGCCTTCTCCTCTAGTTTTGGGGTTACCCTGGCTCACTAGACATAACCCCACTATTGATTGGCAAGGAAGGCAAATAAATGAGTGGAGTGAGTTTTGTAGAAAGAATTGTCTCACAGCGACTTTGGCAGAGGTGTCTACTAAAACTGTGCCATAATTTCTCTCTGATTTCTCGGACGTGTTTTCCGAGAGCGGTGTTCAGGAGCTACCTCCTCACCGGGAGTTTGACTGTCCCATTAACCTCATTCCCGGCGCCAAGCTGCCAAAAGCACGCCTCTACAATCTCTCACAACCAGAAAGAATCGCAATGCGAACCTATATCTCTGAGAGTCTCGATAAGGGGCATATTCGTCCCTCAAAATCACCTGTTGCGCTGTTTTTTTTTTTTGTTAAAAAAAAAGATGGCTCTCTGAGACCTTGTCTAGATTTTAGGGAGCTGAACCGTATCACGATTCGCGATCCCTATCCCCTTCCTCTGATCCCGGACCTCTTCAACCAAATTGTTGGGGCCAAGGTTTTTTCCAAATTGGATTTGAGAGGCGCATACAACCTAGTCAGGGTCAGAGAGGGGGATGAATGGAAAACGGCCTTTAATACCCCTAACGGGCATTTCGAGAATCTCGTTATGCCTTTCGGCCTGATGAATGCTCCGGCCGTCTTTCAGCATTTTGTTAACAGTATTTTCTACCATTTAATGGGGAAATTTGTAGTGGTGTATCTTGATGATATTTCGATTTTTTTCCCCTGATGTTCAGACCCATCAGGATCATCTTTTTCAGGTTCTGCGGATTCTGTGGGAAAATAAATTGCACGCCAAGCTGGACAAATGTGTTTTTATGGTATCGGAGATTCAATTTCTGGGTTTTCTCCTCTCTGCTTCTGGTTTTCTCATGGATCCGGAGAAGGTCCGTGCTGTGCTTAAGTGGGAGCTTCCTGAGAATCAGAAGGCTTTGTTGCGCTTTCTGGGTTTTGCGAACTATTACAGAAAGTTCATTTTGAATTATTCCTCTGTTGTCAAACCCCTCACTGACATGACAAAAAAGGGGGCGGTTTTTCCCCTTGGTCGGAGGAGGTGCTTGCAGCTTTTTCTAAGATTAAAGAGAGTTTTGCGTCTGCTCCCATCTTGGTGCATCCCGATGTTTCCTTACCTTTTATTGTTGAGGTGGATGCTTCCGAGGTGGGTGTGGGTGCGGTTTTGTCCCAGGGCCCTTCTCCTGCCAAATGGCGACCCTGTGCCTTTTTCTCTAAAAAACTCTCCCCGGCAGAGAGAAACTATGATGTGGGAGATAGGGAGTTGTTGGCCATCAAGTTGGCTTTCGAGGAATGGCGCCATTGGTTGGAGGGGGGCAGGCACCCTATCACCGTTTTTACCGACCATAAGAATCTGGCGTACTTGAAGTCGGCCAAGCGTATGAATCCGAGACAGGCCAGATGGTCTCTGTTCTTCTCCAGATTCAATTTTGTCGTTACATTCCGACCTGGGATCAAAAATGTGAAGGCTGATGCTCTCTCTCGCTGTTTTCCGGGAGGAGGAAACTCCGAGGACCCGGGTCCCATTTTGGCGGAGGGGGTAGTTGTTTCTGCTCTGTATTCTGATTTGGAGGCCGAGGTCCAGGCTGCCCAGACTGAGGTGCCTGCCCGTTGTCCTTCTGGGAAGTTGTTTGTGCCTCCTGAGTTACGTCACAAACTCTTCAAGGAGCATCATGATACTGTTCTTGCTGGTCACCCCGGGAGTAGAGCCACGGTAGATCTCATTGCTTTGAGATTTTGGTGGCCGGCTCTTCGTAACTCGGTGGAGGGTTTTGTGGCTGCTTGTGAGACGTGCGCTCGCGCGAAGGTCCCTCGTTCACGGCCTTCAGGTCCCCTTCTCCCGTTACCTATACCTTCCCGTCCTTGGACACACCCTGTCCATGGACTTTATCACGGATCTTCCTCGTTCCTCAGGGAAGTCGGTGATCCTGGTGGTGGTGGACCGTTTTAGCAAGATGGCTCATTTCGTACCTTTCCCTGGTTTACCCAATGCTAAAACGTTGGCGCAAGCTTTTGTCGACCATATTCTTAAATTGCATGGCATTCCCTCTGATATTGTTTCCGATAGAGGCACGCAGTTTGTGTCAAGATTCTGGAAGGCTTTCTGTTCTCGCCTGGGGGTTCGGCTGTCCTTCTCTTCTGCTTTTCACCCGCAGTCGAATGGTCAGACTGAACGTGTCAATCAGAATCTGGAGACATATTTGCGCTGTTTTGTGGCAGAGAACCAGGAGGATTGGTGTTTATTTCTCCCTCTGGCTGAGTTTGCTCTGAACAACCGTCAGGAATCTTCTGATAAGTCACCATTCTTTGGTGCATATGGGTTCCATCCGCAGTTTGGGACATTCTCGGGAGGGGCTCCTTCTGGTTTGCCTGAGGAGGAGAGATTTTCCTCGTCTTTGTCTACCATTTGGCAAAAGATTCAGAGTAATCTTAGAAAGATGAGTGAGAAATATAAGTGTGTGGCTGATAAGAGACGTGTGCCTGGTCCGGACCTGAATGTGGGTGATCTGGTGTGGTTGTCTACAAGAAATATTAAACTGAAGGTTCCCTCCTGGAAATTGGGTCCCAAGTTTATTGGGCCTTATAAAATCTTGTCAGTCGTCAATCCTGTTGCCTTCCGTCTTGATCTTCCACGGGTTTGGAAGATACATAATGTATTTCACAGATCTCTCTTAAAACCATATGTCCAGCCCACGGTACCCTCCTCTTTGCCTCCTCCTCCGATTTTGGCTGATGGCAATCTGGAGTTTGAGGTTTTCCAGAATTGTGGACTGTCGCATTGTCCGCGGTTCTCTTCAGTACCTCGTTCATTGGAAGGGTTATGGTCCTGAGGAGATGATGTGGGTCCCGGTGTCGGACATTAAAGCCACTCGCCTCATCAGGGCATTTCATAGGGCTCATCCTGAGAAGGTGGGTCCTGGGTGTCCGGAGTCCACCGGTAGAGGGGGGGGTACTGTCACTACCAGAGCTTTGAGACGTTCTCACAGCTCTGTTTCTCCACCCCTGTGATGATGTCACTACTAGAGCTTGGAGGAGTTCTCTCTGCTCTGTTTCTCCGCCCCTGTGTTGAGGTCTTTACTTTCTATTTCCTTCCTCCCAGCTGTCCCTCCTGTGTTTGATTTCTCTGCCTTTAAATCACCCCTCCTTCTTTGTAGGGTGCGGATTATACTTTTCATTTGAGCTGTATCTCTCGCTTGAGTATCTTCACTTGTGTGATATCTTTCAATGGACCTGAGTTCTGCTGAAGCAAGTACTTCGGATAGTGTCTGCTGTCTTTGGATCTGTTTTCACTGCTGCTGAGGCTCCTTCAGTTAAGTGTGCAGACATTGTGTGTTTCTGTTTGTTTGCTGACTGGATCCGAGGCGACCCCGGTTCCGTCCATATTCTGAGCAGGGCACCGGTGGCCGTGCCCCTTCCACTATTGTAGGGGTTACAGTGGTCATCAGCCTTAGGTACGTGGGCATGTCTCGTTCCACCATCTGTATCTGGACATGTGCTTAGCAGCATAGGGAGAGCTTTTAGGGTCTGACAGGGGTCACCCTTTATCCTCCCTAGTTTGGGTCCGCTCAGTAGCTAATTCACTGTGTATGCTCTTGTTGCTCACATACAGCCGTGACACTTTGCCACAGAACAAATTTGTTTGAGACTGATCCGCTGTTAAAGTGAAAGTACTCTTTTAAGTGTGTTGAGAGTTCCGCTATATGCTTTGGGTTGTTAAAGAGAAATTTATTATTCCTCCAAACAGGAGCCCTGTGTGATTGAAACTGTTCTTCAAGGGTGATAGTAATTGGGGCGTGATCTGACCATTTGATGAGGCCAATGTCAGTGGAGAGGGTATGGAGTAGGGAGGAATGATCAACTACAAACATGTCTATTCGTGAGTACCAGAAACAGGCGTCGTTCCACTATAGAACAAAAAAGAATGGCGCACCATAGGGTAATAACGTAAAGAAAGTAGATAAAATACGTATCTCCACTGGGGAGGCTCACCTGATAGAGTTGTGCTAGTTTAGGCACAACTCTAATGTAGCTGTATATCAAAGTGCCATGAACTCCTCACAACGGATGGTGTGCAGCCCGGGATGGATACTTCTGTTCAGGGATTGTCATGGTCTTACCTTCTTGCTGTTCTCCTTCGTTTGACATGTGCTGGCGGCCATCTTGGTTTCTGGGTTTCTTGTAGCCTTCCACCCTGCGGCTCCTCCTTCCCACTGGGAGGAGCTGGATGCCTAGCTCATATATATAGGAGGTCTGTGGCTTCAGTTCCTTGCTTGGTCCTCCTGTGTTCACATGCTTCTAAGACTGCTGCTGCTTCTGGTTCCTGATCCTGGTTTCGTCTGACTACCCTGCTGGTTCCTGATCCTGGCTTCGTCTGACTACCCTGCTGGTTCCTGATCCTGGTTTCGTCTGACTACCCTGCTGGTTCCTGATCCTGGCTTCGTCTGACTACCCTGCTGGTTCCTGATCCTGGCTTCGTCTGACTACCCTTCTGGTTCCTGATCTCTGGCCTCTCAAAGACTCTGCTTCGGTTTCACCATTCGTTTGGACTTTTGCTTTACAGCTTTATTTTCAATAAAGCCTTCTTATTTTCACTTATCTCTTGTTGTACGTCTGGTTCATGGTTCCGTGACAGGGATGCCTGGAATACCGCAGAAAGCCAGTAGTTCAGATAAAAGAAAAGGTATCCCACGGCGCAAAAACCACCCAGTAGTTAGAGTGATATGGGTTATTATTTATTTGAGCAAGTGGTACAACGCGTTTCGGGGTTTAACCCCTTCTTCAGGTACAATTGGCTTGCATACATACAGATAAAATTGCATACATTTAAATACAGTGTAAAAAACCGCCAAAAACACACAAGGGGCGGGGTAGGGGCGGGTCAGTGGGCGGTACTGAATGAGCTCTCAGAGCTATGTGAACAAAAGGTTTAAAATACTTTGCTACTTATCAAACTTGGTTTTAATATATAGACTAGGTGTCCCTGTTCAAAGGCAGATCGTTCCTAGTGTTGCGATTTCTACTTATGATACGGATGCAGAGGAAGTTATATAGGAAAGTTTGAGGTGGTCCAGGACCTGGTGATGTGATCACATGACTATATCATGTGACCGCCGACGAGGTAGGATCGTGGGCGTTCTTGCAGGACCTGGTGATGTCATGCAATGCGATTACATGACTGTACCATGTGACCGCCGTCTAGGGAAGATCGTGGGCGTGAGGGGGAGGCGGCCTATGGACGTATGTATAGAAGTACATACGTCCATAGTAGCAGACATGCCCCACCTCCTATGAAACAAGATACTACCAGATATCAAGCCCACCCAGGGAAGCAGTACTAGCGGTTTAGTCAACATACATCCAATCTACATCACTCGCCCATTCCATGTGATACTATATATTCAAACATAACAGTTGATACCCCTTCTACAGTAATAGAGATATCCCCTAGTACTGCCCACCCTTCCACAACGATCAATGTGGGAGGGTCCCCCCCTCCCCCCCCACACTACTATCCCAACCCCAAGCTGTTTCAGCCAAGAAGTGCTTTCCAACTGTGCACCCCTGAATTTACCACCTACCTCTTTCATTAAGAGTTCCACACACAAATCGCTGCCTAGACAATCCACCACCTCATTATCCCCGTCCACATCAGTAGAATTGGATTCACTGCTTACATTACACACTGAGTCCCCTACTCAACTAGGCACCGCCCCTATAGGAATGACGACGCCACCAACAGGTCAAACCTGCCCAGCTATAGATCCGGACCTTGGAGCCACAGCCCTCTCTGATCTCTCCCTACAGATAACAAAGGGCCAGCTTTCTTCTTTTTTATCCCTACCCCCCCTACTTACACCAATCTCAGCCTACCCAATATTGAAAAGCCCAACCACGGTCACAATTACCAACTATTTCCGTCCGTTGGGAACCAGAAATCTAAAAAGAAAAAATGTAGTAGAGGAAGTAGGGGGGGCCAAGCCCAAAAGAAGAATTTGAAGTCAGCACGTAATCAGAAGAAAGATATAAAGATCTTCAACCTTTCCAGTCATCTATTGGACCATGAAGAAAAAAAGGTTCTATCCAAAGGCCTCTCATTTTGTCCATCTGCGAAAGCCGATGGATTCAACCTTTTCCTCGATCTACACAATTTTATTAGAAACCTCACTCTTAAGAGACATTTTAACATCATAGCGAAAAATAATAAAAAAGAGGCAGACCCAATGGAAGCGCTAGCAGAATCTACACCTCAAGAAACTTTTTATGATCTGGTTTTAGACGATTTTAGATCAGTCGACAAATTACAAATTGAGAAACACAATCTCAGTGCCAAAGAGAAACTGGCTATCAAACAGCTTTAGGATAATCCGGACCTAATAATACGCAATGCGGACAAAGGAGGTGGCATTGTCCTCCAGGATAGGAATGACTATATCAAGGAGGCAAATCGGATTTTGTCCGACACGGAATATTATCAACAGTTGACCGAAAATCCTCTCATGGAACACCAACATTCGTTCAAAGCTCTTATCAACTCAGCATCCCATATTCTGAGTAAAAAGGAACATAACTACATCCATATCACAAACCCAGTTATTGCCACTTTTTACCATTTACCTAAAATCCATAAAAGCATCTCAAATTCCCCTGGCCGTCCTATTATCTCAGTAATTTCATCACTCACGTGCAATTTATCCCATTACATCGATATCCTCTTACAAAAATATGTATTACAATTACCATCGTATCTGAGAGATTCTACCACCCTAATACAACTCTTACGGAATATCAAATGGAAAGAAACATACCATTGGCTGACCCTAGACGTTACATCACTCTACTCGAATATTAAGCACGAACTGGGTATCAAATGCGTAAAGAGCTTTTTAGATACCGACGACCAATTACCAGCGGAACAAAATGATTTTATTCTAAGGAGTATTGATTTTATATTGACTCATAATATTTTTAAGTTTGAAGATAATCTATATTTACAGACTAAAGGAACCGCGATGGGTACGCGTTTCGCGCCCAGTTTCGCTAATCTTTTTATGGGGGCTTTTGAGGACACTTTTATTTACAAATCAAAATATTGGACACGAAATATAATTTTTTATCGTCGCTATATCGACGACATGATTTTAATCTGGGAAGGCGACCTTTTAACAATAAATGATTTTATTAAGGACCTTAATTCCACCAATTGGGGTCTCACCTTCTCAGGCTCAAGTGACAAATCCAAAGCTGAGTATCTTGACCTAGAGCTACATATAAATGATGGATCCGTTAACACATGAACATTTTTTAAAGAAGTGGACTGCAACAGTTATTTGGACTATTCAAGTGAACACTTCAAGAAGTGGAAGAAAAATATTCCGTATAGCCAATTTAAGCGAATTAGGCGTAACTGCTCCAGGGACGAAGATTTTGTCACACAAAGTAATGTAATTCGGTCCAGGTTCCTACAAATGGGCTATCCGACGGATATTATAGATACAGTTTTTAATAAGGCAAAAGCGCTTACACAAGCAGAATGTCTGGTGGGAAACAAGAAACAAAATGATACTAAATACCACAATACAAATTTTTTAACCACCTATAACAGCAACCACATAGATATCCGTAAAATTCTGTCTAGACATTGGTATATCCTAAGAAAAGATCCCTTCCTGAACTCTGAGATAACAAAACAACCGTCTCTAGTATTTAGACGAGCAAAAACATTAAAAAATATGCTAGCCCCAAGTAAATTGAAGAACAAACGTGAAGAAGTAGGCAGCCAAGTTGGTATTAAGACTCCGGGGAGCTATAGATGTAACCAACCAAGATGTCTCTGCTGCAGATCTCTGAATAATACCACCTCTTTCATGGGCCGAAATGACGAATGTTTCAAAATCAAGGACCAACTAAACTGTGGATCATCCAACATCATTTATCTCATCACGTGTCCCTGTAATCTCCGTTATGTAGGGCGCACCATACAGACCTTGCGCAATCGACTTAACAAACACAGATCCAATGTGAAGAAAAAATTCCTCCAGCATAGTATCTCCAGACATGCTACTGTTCACTACCAAGGCTCTTTTTTGGGATTCACGGTTACCCCGATCGAGCAAGTCCGTTCTAACGGATACAATATTATCCAGACATTGAGGAAATGCGAGATGTTCTGGATATACAAATTAAACTGCCTCAATCCATATGGCCTGAATGAGGCTTTCGAAATCAATTTATAAAATCCACTATTCCCCTTCCAGTTCATGCAAACACCCCAGTCCCAACAACCCCCCCCTCCCCCTGTTATGTCCCATCCTCCTTCTCACACCACTCATGTTCCGTCAACCCCCCCCCCCCCCCAACACATCCCTGGTCCTTAGAGGTCCCCTCAAGGATCCTCCTCTAGTCATTATAATTCTGTCACCCAATAAATTAGACACTATAGCGACGTAGTAATCACACTTATTTTTATTCTCTTATACCCTGCTCCTTCCGCCATCCCCAAGAAATGATTAGATATGTCATATACATCAAATATCATACACCCACCTTAGTTCAGTTCATTTCCAATTGGACATCCACCCTCTGACCCATTGATTATTTAATTCCCTAATATAGCCCAATATAAGTTCCATCAGTTTTAAATGCTATTTATCTATCTATTTATCTATTTATTTTAGTCCAAAATCAGGCTTTTTATAAAGGTCCCATTGCTTCCAGTCTGTACATCAGCCAGCTCGATCAGACACTCCCCCTCTCTGACGCAACAGCAGCGTCTGGTTGCCAAGAGATGGAGTGTGACGTCTCCCAGCATGTGACCGGCCACTGCCGCATGCGACCGCCTATCGCTTCCAGCGGCCGCCTCCCCCTCACGCCCACGATCTTCCCTAGACGGCGGTCACATGGTACAGTCATGTGATCGCATTGCATGACATCACCAGGTCCTGCAAGAACGCCCACGATCCTACCTCGTCGGCGGTCACATGATATAGTCATGTGATCACATCACCAGGTCTTGCACCACCTCAAACTTTCCTATATAACTTCCTCTGCATCCGTATCATAAGTAGAAATCGCAACACTAGGAACGATCTGCCTTTGAACAGGGACACCTAGTCTATATATTAAAACCAAGTTTGATAAGTAGCAAAGTATTTTAAACCTTTTGTTCACATAGCTCTGAGAGCTCATTCAGTACCGCCCACTGATCCGCCCCTACCCCGCCCCTTGTGTGTTTTTTTTGGCAGTTTTTTACACTGTATTTAAATGTATGCAATTTTATCTGTATGTATGCAAACCTGAAGAAGGGGTTAAACCCCGAAACGCGTTGTACCACTTGCTCAAATAAATAATAACCCATATCACTCCAACTACTGGGTGGTTTTTGCGCAGTGGGATTCCTATTCGTGAGTAGGACACATGTGCTGGGGAGAAAAAGGTAAAATCTTTTTCCAGGCTATGCTGGGCTCTCCACGCGTCTAAGACCTTCAGAGTGCAAGAAAGTGGCGACCCCTGTGTCAGTTCTTCGTGTGAAGGACGTAGAGTCTATAGAGGGTTGTAAGACGGTATTAAAGTCACCACAGGATCAATTTCCCTTGTTTGAGTTTGTTTACATTGCGCATAAGCTTATGTAGAAAAGCCAGCTGGTGTGAGTTGGGTGCATAAAGGTTAACTAACATGTATGTAATGTTATTGAGGGAGAAAACCAGGATAATGTAGTGATTTGGGTCAATTTTGGTCTTAATGGGGGTGAAGGCAACAGTGTTCTTGACAGGAATTAGGGTACCTCTCTTTTTCTTGTTGAAATGTGAATGCAGGATATTGGGGAATAAACGGTGATGCACTCTATTGGCGTCTGCTTGTAATAAGTGAGTTTCCTGTATACACAAAATAAATCTTGGTCCCAACTTCCAAGAAGGTACCTTAATTTTAATGTTTCTTGTAGACAACCAACACAGAATCACCGACTCTCAGGTCCGGACCACTCATACGTCTCCTGTCAGCCACACGCTTATACCTGTTGCCCATCTTTTCCAGGTTATTTAGGATTTTCCGCCAAATAGGAGACAAAGAAGAGGAAAATCCTTCCTCCTCAGGAATGCCAGAATTATAAGCACCAGAAAATGTACCAAACTGTGGATGGAACCCATATGCCCCAAAAAACGGCGACTTACCACTGGATTCCTGTCTACGGTTATTCATAGCAAACTCAGCTAACGACAAAAATGAAGACCACTCTTCCTGATTCTCTGAAACAAAACATCTCAAGTAAGTCTCCAGATTCTGATTAGTGCGCTCCGTCTGTCCGTTCGACTGAGGATGAAAAGCCGAAGAGAAGGACAATTGTACACCCAGACGAGTACAGAACGCTCTCCAGAATCTGGAAAAAAACTGAGTCTCTCTATCGGACACCACATCAGAGGGAATGCCATGTAGTTTCACGATGCTGTCGACAAACACCTGCGCAAGAGTTTTAGCATTGGGTAGACTAGGTAATACAATGAAGCGTGCCATTTTACTAAATCGATCGACAACCACCAGAATCACGGTCTTTCCCGAAGAATTTGGTAAATCCGTGAAAAAATCCATGGACAAATGGGTCCAAGGTCTGGACGGGATGGCCAATGGTAGCAGAGATCCGGAAGGCCGAGTATGTGTCACCTTAGCACGTGCACAGGTACCACAGGCTGACACATAGTCCTCAATACACTTACGCAACCCCGGCCACCAGAATCTGCGAGATATGAGATCGACAGTTGATCTACTCCCAGGGTGCCCAGCAAGCATTGTACAGTGATGTTCCTCGAACACGTTGTGACGTAATTCTGAGGGAACAAACAACTTCCCCTGAGGACAAGAGTCCGGAGCATCCTCCTGTGCCTCCAACACCCTGGCCTCGAGATCAGGATAAAGAGCGGATATAACCACCCCTTCAGATAAAATTGGACTAGGGTCATTAGACTCACCCAACCCAGGAAAGCTACGTGACAAAGCATCCGCCTTGACGTTCTTAACCCCAGGGCGGTAAGTGACGATGAAGTTCAATCTGGTGAAAAACAATGACCATCTGGCCTGCCTTGGGTTCAGTCGCTTAGCCGACTCCAAGTAGGCCAGATTCTTGTGATCCGTAATTACCGTAATAGGATGAATTTCTCCTTCCAACCAATGCCACCATTCCTCGAACGCCAACTTAATGGCCAGCAATTCCCTATTCCCCACATCATAATTCTTTTCAGCAGTCGAGAGTTTTTTTAGAGAAAAATGCACATGGGCGCCATTTACTGGGTGAAGGACCCTGTGACAATATTGCTCCTACCCCTACCTCAGACGCGTCAACCTCAACAATAAATGGCTGAGACACGTCCGGTTGCACCAGAATAGGGGCCGAAGCAAAACATTCTTTCACAGCAGAAAAGACCTGTAATGCCGCATCAGACCAGATAGAAATATCGGCACCCTTCCTAGTCATGTCTGTTAAAGGTTTAACCAACGATGAATAGTTCAAGATAAATTTACGATACTAGTTGGTAAACCCCAAAAACCGCATAAGCGCTTTCAGATTTTCGGGTCGATCCCAGTCCAACACGGCACGGACCTTCTCGGGATCCATACGAAAACCTGAAGATGAGAGCAGGTAACCCAGAAATTGCACTTCCTGTACAGCAAATACACACTTTTCCATCTTAGCATACAACTTATTCTCTCTTAGGATCTGTAACACCTGTCTCACATGATCCTGATGAGTCTCCATATTAGGCAAATAAATTAGTATGTCATCAAGGTATACAACGACAAACCTCCCCACCAGATGATGAAAGATGTCATTGACAAAGTGTTGAAAAACCGCAGGAGCATTGGTTAACCCAAAGGGCATGACCAGATTTTCAAAATGACCCTCAGGGGTATTAAATGCGGTCTTCCACTCATCCCCCTCCTTGATCCTTACCAGATTATATGCCCCCTTCAGATCCAATTTAGAGAACACCTTGGCACCGCCAAACTGACTAAACAAATCCGGAATCAAAAGGAAGGGGGTAAGGATCACGGACGGTAATGCGATTGAGCTCACGGAAGTCCAGACATGGTCTCAGAGTACCATCCTTTTTCTTTACAAAGAAAAATCCAGCAGCCACTGGGGACTTGGATGGTCTAATATGTCCCTTTGCCAAACTCTCGGTGATATACTCTCGCATAGCCTTTCTTTCGGGTTTCCGAAAGATTATACAACCGAGATTTGGGCAATTTAGCTCCGGGAATAAGATTGACGGGACAGTCATACTCCCGGTGCGGAGGCAACTCCTGATTACCACTCTCAGAAAACACATCAGAAAATTCTGAAATAAACGAGGGTACAGTTTTAGTGGTAACCATAGAGAACGATGCATTAAGACAGTTGTCAATGCAAAAATCACTCTGTGGCGAAACCAACCTCGCCACTGGGTTTTGGAGAGGCCTGTTTATCAGCCTCTTGCCTCAGCATTATGGCCCATACTAACTTTTAAACCCCTGAACCTATTCAAGTGAATTTTGGATAGGTTTGTCCCCAAGTTATACTGTTTAAATTGATGTTAGTTATATGTATGGCCAATGTAAACTCACAAAGTTGTAACAATTTATAATAAGTGTAACTTGTCAGCTTGGGAGGAATATGCTGGGTGTGTTTCTATTGTGCCATTGTCCCATTGTGTGTTTAAATGGTGATGTCTGTCCTGTTATATCCACATGTGTATTGGTGATTTCTCTTTGTCTTGAGAGATAATTGGATTACGCCTCGGGTGTCTCCAGGGCAGAGAGGAGGAAACCATGATGCATTATGGGGATGTATTGTCTCTGTGTATCCTACAGTGCTGCATATCTGTCCTATGTCACAGTCTTTATTCTGGTCCCCTAGGGGTGTGTACACTAGATGGGCTTGGTTGTTTTATACCTCCCTGTGGGCGGACCTGTATTTGCAAACAACTGTAATAAAAACCAGTCTGGGTGTGCCAGCACCTCAGGCCACTGCTTGACCCTCAACACGGAGCCTTGTCTCGTTATTGGGGGGATCCGCTGTATGCTGTTAGAGACTGATTGCCAGGAGTGTAAGCTGATTCCTGTTCGTCTGCTAGCAGCTATTCGTGAGGTTCCAGTTTGGAGTGCTACTTTGTATCCAGTTCGGGAGCTTGGTGTTCTGCAGTAGCTGTGCCTGTCTCTCAGAAAGGGGCATATCGCCTAAACGGATTTTAACCCCTTGTCTGCTGAAACGGTCCGTTACAGTGTCAAAGGAAGCAGTACCCTTATTGGACAGTACGTCCCTGAAGGTGAGGACCCCTAGATCTCTCCCTCAGGCGTCTACACTGCGTGCAGAATTATTAGGCAAATGAGTATTTTGACCACATCATCCTCTTTATGCATGTTGTCTTACTCCAAGCTGTATAGGCTCGAAAGCCTACTACCAATTAAGCATATTAGGTGATGTGCATCTCTGTAATGAGAAGGGGTGTGGTCTAATGACATCAACACCCTATATTAGGTGTGCATAATTATTAGGCAACTTCCTTTCCTTTGGCAAAAGGGGTCAAAAGAAGGACTTGACAGGCTCAGAAAAGTCAAAAATAGTGAGATATCTTGCAGAGGGATGCAGCACTCTTAAAATTGCAAAGCTTCTGAAGCGTGATCATCGAACAATCAAGCGTTTCATTCAAAATAGTCAACAGGGTCGCAAGAAGCGTGTGGAAAAACCAAGGCGCAAAATAACTGCCCATGAACTGAGAAAAGTCAAGCGTGCAGCTGCCAAGATGCCACTTGCCACCAGTTTGGCCATATTTCAGAGCTGCAACATCACTGGAGTGCCCAAAAGCACAAGGTGTGCAATACTCAGAGACATGGCCAAGGTAAGAAAGGCTGAAAGACGACCACCACTGAACAAGACACACAAGCTGAAACGTCAAGACTGGGCCAAGAAATATCTCAAGACTGATTTTTCTAAGGTTTTATGGACTGATGAAATGAGAGTGAGTCTTGATGGGCCAGATGGATGGGCCCGTGGCTGGATTGGTAAAGGGCAGAGAGCTCCAGTCCGACTCAGACGCCAGCAAGGTGGAGGTGGAGTACTGGTTTGGGCTGGTATCATCAAAGATGAGCTTGCGGGGCCTTTTCGGGTTGAGGATGGAGTCAAGCTCAACTCCCAGTCCTACTGCCAGTTTCTGGAAGACACCTTCTTCAAGCAGTGGTACAGGAAGAAGTCTGCATCCTTCAAGAAAAACATGATTTTCATGCAGGACAATGCTCCATCACACGCGTCCAAGTACTCCACAGCGTGGCTGGCAAGAAAGGGTATAAAAGAAGAAAATCTAATGACATGGCCTCCTTGTTCACCTGATCTGAACCCCATTGAGAACCTGTGGTCCATCATCAAATGTGAGATTTAAAAGGAGGGAAAACAGTACACCTCTCTGAACAGTGTCTGGGAGGCTGTGGTTGCTGCTGCATGCAATGTTGATGGTGAACAAATCAAAACACTGACAGAATCCATGGATGGCAGGCTTTTGAGTGTCCTTGCAAAGAAAGGTGGCTATATTGGTCACTGATTTGTTTTTGTTTTGTTTTTGAATGTCAGAAATGTATATTTGTGAATGTTGAGATGTTATATTGGTTTCACTGGTAAAAATAAATAATTGAAATGGGTATATATTTGTTTTTTGTTAAGTTGCCTAATAATTATGCACAGTAATAGTCACCTGCACACACAGATATCCCCCTAAAATAGCTAAAACTAAAAACAAACTAAAAACTACTTCCAAAAATATTCAGCTTTGATATTAATGAGTTTTTTGGGTTCATTGAGAACATGGTTGTTGTTTAATAATAAAATTAATCCTCAAAAATACAACTTGCCTAATAATTCTGCACTCCCTGTATCTAGACGTACAGCAAGGGACATAGCTGCCTCCAATGACACAGGATTTTCATGAAAGGCCAACACATCCTGCAGTCTCTCAGAGAGACCCTGACAGAATTGGCTGCGGAGAGCAGGATAGTTCAACCCAGTATCGGTAGCCCATCTAATAAATTAAGAGCATCAATAAAAATAGATTCAACACTAATAAATTAAGAGCATTAGGTCTCCGCGGAACGATCTCCCTGCCGCAAACTCAGTAACTTGGTCTCGGCCTAAAAGATACGATCCCCACCCACACTACTAATAGTAATTTGGGGATTAAACTTTTTTTAATTATTGTTTACACCTTGATGCTGCAAGTACGGACAAATATTCACAAAATGTCCCTTCTTGTCACAACAAAAGCAGACTCCTTTCACGTGACCCAAGCTTTTGCCAGTAGTTCCAGGAGTAGCTCCTCCTAACTGCTGTCACGGATGGTGTTGCAGAAAGCTGGAACTTATAAATAAACATCTGACTGGCTTGATCCCAAACTAAGGAGCATATGGGTGAGCCCTATAAAACCCCTAGAGCTCTCCCTGACTGCTATGCCCATGCAAAGATCTTTAGGGTAGAGGATTGCATGTCCACGTACCTTATACTATCTGACACCTGAAAACCCTATAATAGTGAGGGGACACGACCACCGTCTCCCTGCACTTAATACGGACGGAGTCCTGGTCACCTACAATCAAGCCAGCAAGTAAACACAAATAAAGGAAACAGACTTACTGAGGAATCAGGAGAAGGAGCATCCAGCAGTGAACAACTCATCCAGGAAGAAGTATAAACCGCAAAGTGAGGCAGTATGGGAGGGAATATAAAGGAAAGAGGATTAGTCTAAATAGGTGGAACATGGGAGAAGGAAATGAGATGACAAAGTGAAACCAAAACAAAGAACATCATGCAAGAGGCAGAAAAGGACGTCTGTCAGACCTTCTCACAGACGTGGCGGTGACAACTGCATAAGCTCATCACAAGCCACAACCACCCATGTCTCTCCACCATAAGTGTCAAAGGAAGCAGTACCCTTATTGGACAGTACGTCCTGAAGGTGAGGACCGCTAGATCTCTCCCTCAGGCGTCTATCAAGACGTACAGCAAGGGACATAGCTGCTTCCAATGACTCAGGATTTTCATGAAAAGCCAATGCGTTCTGCAGTCTCTCAGAGAGACCCTGGCAGAATTGGCTACGGAGAGCAGAATCGTTCCACTCTGTATCCGTAGCCCATCTCCTAAATTTAGAGCAATAGGTCTCCGCAGAACGTTCTCCCTGCCGCAAACCCCGTAACTTGATCTCGGCCTGAGAGATCCGATCCGGGTCATCATAGATAAGATCCAAGGCTCTAAAGAATTCATCTACCGACTGGAGGGACGGTGATCCAGTCGGCAGAGAAAAAGCCCAAGATTGGGTGTCCTCTTTAAGCAATGAAATAATCATACCCACACGACACTCATCACCAGAAGAGTATGGACGCAGCCTAAAGTATAATTTACATGACTCCCTTAACCGGATGAAATTGTCACTACCCCCGGAAAACCTGTCCGGGAGAGTTACCTTCAGTTCAGGGTAGGCCTGGAACCCACCACCAGAACCAGCAGCCTGTGGTCTGCTACCTCCAAAGTCAGATTCTGCAGCTGTTCGACCAGTGCAGTCATAGCATCCATAGCTGCGCAGATCAGAACAAAAAAAAAGGCGGTATTGGCTCTGGATAATGTCACGGATGTAGTAGGGGAGAACACCAAAAGACAACAAGAAGGAAGGGAAAAGACACCAGGCCTCACCGCTAGGGAAGGAAAAGGATCACCACCTATAAAACCCTGCTCCTGGCCTTAACTCCTATCCGTATGGGCACCTCTCGATGACGTTTATGACGCACATGCTTAATATGTCTACTTGTGCTCGGATCGGCTCATGATGAGAGGGTCCCCTACCTAAGCCTATACCCCCCCCCTACCTAGAAGCAGCAGAGTTATGCCGGAACTGCTTATCGAAGGGTAGCCTAAAGAGGGCCACACCAATGATGAGTCCTGAGAAGAAGGGAGGGCTTCTGGGTGGGTCGAAAGCATTCGAACCGACAAGTGGGGGAAGGGGAGCCAGGTTTAAATAATTAAAGCCCTGCCACCCCTCACACAAACACGGCACTTTTAATTGCCTACCACTTGTGCTCGGATCGGTTCATGATGTGAGGGTCCCCTACCTAAGCCTATACTCCCCCCCCCCCCCCCTACCTAGAAGCAGCAGAGTTATGCCGGAACTGCTTATCGAAGGGTAGCCTAAAGGGGCCAAAAGAACCATGCATAGGAGTTTGAAAAAACTTGATAACAGAAACTACAAAACCAAAACTCGAAAGCCAGTGATATTTCGTATAAGGATCCAGGATATAACGCATGGAACACGCGGAACTGCGACGACCCAACCGTTTTATGACATGTCCGCAGTCGTGGCAGGACTTTATAACGAGTCTGTAGTCGTGACAGACTGATGCCTGCAGTCGTGGCAGGGCTTTATAATGAGTCTGGCAAAACAAAATTTATATCTATTTATTATTATTATTTTTTTTTTTTTCAACTTCCCACCAAAGGCCACGACTGTAGGCGCCACCCTGCAAGACATGCGCCAGTGGCCTGAGCATTAATAGGCCACCATACCCAGTCCCCCAAGCCCACGCAGGAGTAAAAAGGGGGGTGGCCCACGCATGCGCACCACACCTGACTCACCTGGCGGCCATAACAGCCACAAACCCCACAGTATTGCAAAGTAGCCAACCACCTGTGGACCTGAATAAACAAGGACAGACATGTGAGTGAGCGAACCCCGGCTGAGTGACCCTTCACCCACGCAACCACTCCCCAGCTAACCACTGGCTTGTCGCGACTGCGTCCGAAACCGACCCACTGACTCCAACGTACCGTATGTGCTATGGGCGGCCAGGCTACATGCGCAAGGCGTAGTGGCCATCCCCCTTCCTTGAACCCTCTTTTATTTAATACTTAAAATTATTATTTTTTTTTTTCCACTGACGCCTGCCTTAGTGCCTAGCCACTGGTGCTGAGCAAGGAGCCCAGTACCTGGACTGCAGTACCAGCATGGCCTGTAGGTGTCGCCCTCTCTGACCAGGACCTGCTAGAGCGCCGAAGGGCAGTGAACCACACTGTGGAGCCGATGGCCGGCATGACCGATGTGCTGCGTGCGATGGTATGAGAGCGGGAGTGTGACTCGCCGCAACGGAGCCACAGGTAAGGAGGCTGTTGTACAGTTTAGCCTGGGGGACGCTGCATGTGGGAGCGGGGTGCCTGGAGCGGATCAGAAGTGCGGGCAGTCACAGGTGGTGCGGCTGGGGACCAGCAGCATGACATGACATAAATAACGAGACGGGTGTGCAGCCACCCGGCCTACCTATTCTCCGCAGCGATGAGACCGACGCCGCCGACCACACGAACTAACAACGAGACACGCGACCTCTCTGGAAGGACAGCCAACCCACGAGCCGATTCGAAAGCATTCGAACCGACAAGTGGGGGAAGGGGAGCCAGGTTTAAATAATTAAAGCCCCGCCTCCCCTCACACAAACATGGCACTCTTAATTGCCTACCACTTTGTTGACTCTTATGCAGAAATGTTGATATTCATTACTGTATCATTTTCTCATTTTAAACGATTTTTTTTTTTTTCTAAACAAACAATTATACAAAAAATTAAAAATAAAACACAAAAATCCTCTGGGTTTGAAAGGGTTAAACCATATGGAGAAAGTGTATTAACTCTATAAATATACGCAGTTTTTTCATTACAGCCAAAAAATTTAAAGTTTTTGATGTCTTTTAATGAGAAAATTTTGATCGTCTTATCCCTTCTTTATATTGGAAAAATTGGATTGGCTCACCCTCCAAATAGTATGGAATGAGTGCTCCCCCTAAAAGAAAGATATCCCCAATCTTTTAAGGTATATGAATTAACTGAATAAATAAATGGGGCACACCTGCATCTAAAAATCACACGGAGCTGCAGCCAATACGTTTATATACTATTTATTTGCACAAAAAATAATTAAAACAAATGAGGTACCTCAATATATTACTATAAAATACATTCGCTTAAAATCATAGAAATTAATAACCATCTGTAAGGGCTTGATGTTAAATATAGTAAAATATAACAGACCACTAGTTGTTCGTTACTATGCAGTAAAAGGTGTGGTTATTTGACTTTGTATACAGTCTTTGATACAAATTCCAATGCGCAGGGTTTGGTGCGCAATGTCTCTGCTGATATTTAGTGGGTAAATAGCAACTATGACTGGTATTTTACGACTACATATACAGTCTCGTTCTTTTAGTTGATTATCTTCACAGCATATACCAGATGGTGTGCTGTTAAATCTTACTGTGTGTGAACACACTACTCACTGTTCTGAAGCGGTGGAGTGACCGATCACTCGTGCTTAGCGTGGCGTCCCACGTGTTGCAGCATAGGTGGTCTCAATTCCGGTTTGCTCTTTTGTATGAGTGAGCAGGGTACCGAAGCAGGGAAAAAAACTGTCCGTTTAGACGCCGGGGTCTAAGGTAATTAGAACCCACTTATGTTTCTTCCTGTCTGCTGTAGAGAAGCGCTTCCAAGGATTTAGAGATGTTGCGCAGATAGTATGCTGCGGTTTCTTTCTTTACTTGAGACTTGTGTACACCACACAAGTCTCGAGACTTGGTGTACACAAGTCTCGAGTAAAGAAAGAAACCGCAGCATACTATCTGCGCAACATCTCTGAATCCTTGGAAGCGCTTCTCTACAGCCGACAGGAAGAAACATAAGTCCTGCTGTGTCCAGATTAACAGACACTAAGTAACGCCGAAGATACAAGTGGGTTCTAATTACCTTAGACCCCGGCGTCTAAACGGACAGTTTTTTTCCCTGCTTCGGTACCCTGCTCACTCATACAAAAGAGCGGAGCGGAATTGAGACCACCTATGCTGCAACACGTGGGACGCCATGCTAAGCACGAGTGATCGGTCACTCCACCGCTTCAGAACAGTGAGTAGTGTGTTCACACACAGTAAGATTTAACAGCACACCATCTGGTATATGCTGTGAAGATAATCAACTAAAAGAACGAGACTGTATATGTAGTCGTAAAATACTGTATACAAAGTCAAATAACCACGATCTTTTACTGCATAGTAACGAACAACTAGTGATCTGTTATATTTTACTATATTTAACATCAAGCCCTTACAGATGGTTATTAATTTCTATGATTTTAAGCGAATGTATTTTATAGTAATATATTGAGGTACCTCATTTGTTTTAATTATTTTTGTGCAAATAAATAGTATATAAACGTATTGGCTGCAGCTCCGTGTGATTTTTAGATGCAGGTGTGCCCCTCTTATTTATTCAGTTTATCCCTTCTTTACACCATTTGAGGTTTGGTTTTTGGTTTGAAAATATCTCCAATATACTGTCTTTTTGTACAAAGAATATTTTAAAAGTATTGACAAATAAAAAAAAAACAGCAGCATCTGTTTATATGCTTATTTGTGTAATTTAATTGCTCTTTTAGAATAAATAAGTTTGAAATTTGCATTATGAGCAAGTAATTATTTCTAAGAGTTCATTGGTGTCTTATAAACCTGTTTTCATAACGAACTTTGTAAGCATGAGCAGTATGAAGCATTTGTAATTTTCTTATATTACCTTACAATGAAGTCCACAGGTTGGCATACAATGATGTAAATTTATGAGGGATGTTAACCCCTTCCCGACTGCCATACGGCTATATACGTGCTAGCTGCACAAACCCCTTGCATCTAGCACGTGTACAGACGTCATGGCAGCTCTTTAATCGAAGCGCTGCAAAACGTTTGGATTAAAGCTTCTGCCCCTGCGCTGCTGCTGTCACGGACAGCATACAGTTCAGTAATGCCGGCAAGGGACCAATCAGAGTGGCCCTTGCCGGCAATCGATCCGATTGGTTAGTCTGTGCAGACTAACCAATCGGATCGCGGCAGTGTAAAAGTGCCTGTTCCAGGCTCTGATCTGCGCTCTGCAGATCAGAGCCTGAAATCAGGTAATACGTCCTGGTGCCCCCCAATCTGTGCCCCCCGTGCGCCTCCAACCCCCCCCGTGAGCCCTGCCTCCGCCATCTTTCCCCGCCTGCCCCTGATGCGGTCCCCCCATCCATGTATCATGTCCCTGATGCAGTCCTCCCTCCCCCCATCCATGCATCCTGCCCCCATCTGTGCCCCCTCAATGCTGGCTGTACCCCCCTTTCCAGCGCTGCCCCCATTTGTGCTCCCTGCCCCCGATGCGGTCCCCCTGCTGTATTTGATGGCGGCAGCTCCATTCCTGAGCCGCCGCCATCAGCAGCGAGTGTCAGCTGTATGCTGACACTCTGCTGTAACCCCTTAGATGCCGCGGCAGCTGCATCCACGAGGTTAATAGAGGGAGGGGGCTCCCTCTCTCAACCATCGGGGCTGCTGCGCTGCGATGGCAGCGCCTGATGGTTGCCATTGCAACCAGCCGCTTTACAAAGGCGTCCGGTGTTGCCATCTACAGGAAATCTGATAGTATTATACTTTGCAATGCAAGAGCATTGTAAAGTATAGTACAGCCATCAGCCCCACTGGATCTTCAAGATCCAAGTGAGATTTGTGAAAATAATAAAAGTAAAAATAAAAATGAAAATTTTTCATATAAATGAAAAAAAAAAAACACATATTAGGTATCACCGCATCTGTAACGACCGTCTCTATAAATATATAACATGATCAACCCTGTCCGATAAATACCATAAAAAATAAACAAAAACTGTAACTGTCACCTTACATCACAAAAAGTGCAACACCAAGCGATCAAAAAGGCTTATGTCAAACAAAATGGTACCAATAAAACCGACACCTCATTCTGCAAAAAATAAGACCCTACATAAGAAAAGTAGTTTAGTAGTTGTTATAAGTGAAAATACATTATATATATTATAAGTATAAATAATAAAATAAAAGTGAAGTTTTCATTTATTAAACAGTACATGATCCAAAAACGTAAATAGGTCCTTAGTGACCACCAGTTAGTAACTTAAAATACTAAAACGTTGACATGCACTGTGAGGTCAAAGGTTCAAAGTAATTTAATACATAAGAAAATCGCTCAAAAAATAAAAAAAAGCAATGGCTCTCAGGCTATGGATACACTAAAACATCATTTTTTTGGTTTCAAAAATGCAATTATTGTGTAAAACTTAAATAAATAAGAAAAAGTATACATATTAGGCATTGCAACGTCCGTAACGATCTGCTATATTAAACTGTCACATGACCTAACCCCTCAGATGAATGCTGTAAAAATAAATAAATAAAAACTGTTCCAAAACAGCCAATTTTTGGGTCACCTTGCCCCATAAAGTTTAATAATGAATGATCAAAAAATCATATGTACCCAAAAATGGTACCAATAAAAACCTCAACTCTTCCTGCAAAAAACGAGCCCCTGCACAAGACGATTGGCAGAAAAATAACAAAATATGGCATTCAGAAAATAGAGACACAAAAAATGCTTTATTATGTAAAACTGAAACATATAAACAAAGAAAGTAGACATATTTGATATCATTGCGTCTGTAACAACCTGCTATTAAAATGGCACATGATCTACCCTGTCAGATGAATCTTGTAAAACATTAAAAATAACAAAACGGTGCCTTGCCTCACAAAAAATTTAATATAGAGCAATTAAAAATCATATGTACCCCAAAATAGTACCAATAAAACTGGCACCTTATCCCCTAGTTTCCAAAATAGGGTCCCTTTTTGGGAGTTTCTACTGTAAGGGTGCATCAGGGGGGCTTCAAATGGGACATGGCATCTAAATACCAGTCCAGCAAAATCTGCCTTCCAAAAACCATACGGCGTTCCTTTCCTTCTGCGCCCTTACATCAGTTTATGACCACATGTGGGGTGTTTCTGTAAACCACAGAATCAGGGTAATAAATATTGAGTTTTTTTTTGCTGTTAACCCTCAATGTGTTAAAGAAAAAAATTTAATAAAATGGAAAATCTGCCAAAAAAGTAAAATTTAGACATTTCATCTCCATTTTCCTTTAATTCTTTTGGAACACCTAAAGAATAAACAAAGTTTTTAAAATCAGTTTTGAGTAACTTGAGGGGTGTAGTTTCTACAATGGGGTCATTTATGGGGGGTTTCCACTGGTACTTAAAAAGTGGATTTTGGAAATTTTCTTAAAAAATTTAGGAATTGCTTCTAAACTTCTAAGCCTTCTAATGTCCTAAAAAAATAAAATGACATTTCCAAAATGATGCCAACATAAAGTATACATATGGGGAATGTTAAATAATAAATATTTTATGAGGTATCACTTTCTGTTTTAAAAGCAGAGAAATAGAAATTTTTGAAAATTGTGAATTTTTCAAAATTTGGGGTAAATTTGGGATTTTGTTCATAAATAAAGTTGAACTATATTGACTCAAATTTATGACTGTCATGAAGTAGAATGTGTCACGAGAAAACAATCTCAGAATGGCTTGGATAAACAAAAGTGTTCCAAAGCTATTACCACATAAAGTGACGCATGTCAGTTTTGTAAATTTTGACCTGGAGACTGGGGCATCAATGACTTTTGATCATGAAAGGGTTAAGTATATGAGCATGGTGTCTATGTAACAGAAATCTGTTGTGTATGAATAACTATTGCAGCCCAGTAGGATGCATGTTCAGAATGTATTTTATTGGCTTAATATTTTCTAATGCTGATAGACACTAGTGCTGATAACATGAGACTAACTCACCGTAAAGACTTGTCATTTAATAAATAGAACACACTTTGAGGGAGCTTTGCCTACGGTATATTCATTTGCTCTGCCCTCCTAGGACCCCTACTCTTCCCAATATATGGATTTGTCCTGGGAATGCTCTTGGAGTCCCATATCTTTCAATACTATTTATATGCTGATGACACCCAAGTTTGCCCCTGTGTCCAACCTGCTCAGAATTCCAGAGTGTCTATCAGCTATTCCCCCCTTCTCCTACAGTTTCTTAAAATCAACATTGAGAAAACTGAGTTAATCATATTTTCCGACTTGGACAAGTACTGCTGTATCTTCACAGTATACCAGGCACAGTGCTGTGCATTGTTTTGTGGTTGTGCTTGGTATTGCAGCTCAGTTCCTTTCGCTTGAATGGGAGTGATCTGCGGAAAAGATGGATGTGATGTCACTGGCCAAGAAGGAGACCGCAGTGCTCTCAAGCGTGCCATGGTACCTCTAAACACCTGATCAGTGGGAATTCCAGGAGTCTGACCCCCACCGATCTGATATTAATGACCTATCCTCAGGATAATTCTTCAATTTTTTAAGGAGCTATGCCATGATTCATGTAAAAAATGAAAATCAGACATCATATAGTACATGACAATACCTTTCTAACAAAGCTAAAATAAGCCCTGTACCTTTACATTTGCTGCTCCAATGGCTCTGATAGATTATCTTCAGCCTGGAAGCTCAGGGGATAGTCCTTTCTGCTTTAGCTCTATCCCTGTAACTGCCACAACTTCTAAAAGAACACACGGCTGGTGGCAGAAGGTTTAAACTGAGCACGTTCAACCAGCTAAGTGAGACAGACAAAAAATAAGGAAACAAACAAACAGCAGGTGGCGCTATGCAGATGCATTTTATTGAATGGCTCACTGGCTATACTAAATTTTTTATTACATGCAAATACAAAAATATTCAGATCCAGGTGCTGGTTTGAAAAATGTATAATATGTTTTGACACAACCCCTTTAAGTACAAAAACTGTTTAAAGGCTATGCCTGCCTTGACAGCTAATTTATTAAATGATCACTATGGAAATAATAAATGTGGCAAAAGTGCAGTAGGTCTTAACTTATTAAAGGGGTTATCGGAGAATGATTGATTTAAAATGGCTGCCAGCAACCTGTCCTAGAATATGTGAGTGAGACTGGTTTCCTCCATTTGCAGAGATGCCTAGGATGGTGAGGGGGTTTAACCTCACTACACAATGCACTCTGGCACTTGTATATACTACAGATTGGTTATTTTTTTTCTGTCACACTGATCAGCCGTAATGACATATCATAAGCAGAATCACATTGATACCATCTGTTGTAGAGCTATGTAATGAGCCCCACCAGGCAGCTCTGCAAGTGGAGGCAAACCAGCCCTGCTCATGTTCTAGGACAAGTTGCTGATGCCATTTTAAATCATTCTCTGATAACCCCTTTAAGGTCTTTAGCTATTTTCTTTCTACAGCTCCTATACAGAACTACTGTATGTCTCCATGGTAACATGCTTCAAACAAACTATATATATATATATATATATATATACAGGGTGGGCCAAGCACACCATTGTTTTTCGTGTGAAATTCCCAATAAGTTTGATGTGTCACATGATCCTCTTCCTATTGAAAAAACAAAAGTTGGATTCAAAATGGCCAACTTCAAAATGGCCGCCATGGTCACCACCCATCTTGAAAAGTTTCCTCCCTCACATATACTATATGTGCCACAAACAGGAAGTTAATATCACCAACCATTCCCATTTTATTAAGGTGTATCCATATAAATGGCCCACCCTGTATATACACTGCTCAAAAAAATAAAGGGAACACAAAAATAACACATCCTAGATCTGAATTAATTAAATATTCTTCTGAAATACTTTGTTCTTTACATAGTTGAATGTGCTGACAACAAAATCACACAAAAAAAAAATATTGAAATCAAATTTTTTAACCTATGGAGGTCTGGATTTGGAGTCACCCTCAAAATTAAAGTGGAAAAACACACTACAGGCTGATCCAACTTTGATGTAATGTCCTTAAAACAAGTCAAAATGAGGCTCAGTAGTGTGTGTGGCCTCCACGTGCCTGTATGACCTCCCTACAACACCTGTGCATGCTCCTGATGAGGTGGCGGATGGTCTCCTGAGGGATCTCCTCCCAGACCTGGACTAAAGTATCTGCCAACTCCTGGACAGTCTGTGGTGCAACGTGACGTTGGTGGATAGAGCGAGACGTGATGTCCCAGATGTGCTCAATTGGATTCAGGTCTGGGGAACGGGCGGGCCAATCCATAGCATCAATGCCTTCATCTTGCAGGAACTGCTGACACACTCCAGCCACATGAGGTCTAGCATTGTCTTGCATTAGGAGGAACCCAGGGCCAACCTCACAAGGGGTCTGAGGATCTCATCTCGGTACCTAATGGCAGTCAGGCTACCTCTGGCGAGCACATGGAGGGCTGTGCGGCCTTCCAAAGAAATGCCACCCCACACCATTACTGACCCAATGCCAAACCGGTCATGCTGGAGGATGTTGCAGGCAGCAGAACGTTCTCCATGGCGTCTCCAGACTCTGTCACGTCTGTCACATGTGCTCAGTGTGAACCTGCTTTCATCTGTGAAGAGCACAGGGCGCCAGTGGCGAATTTGCCAATCTTGGTGTTCTCTGGCAAATGCCAAACGTCCTGCACGGTGTTGGGCTGTAAGCACAACCCCCACCTGTGGACGTCGGGCCCTCATATCACCCTCATGGAGTCTGTTTCTGACCGTTTGAGCAGACACATGCACATTTGTGGCCTGCTGGAGGTCATTTTGTTAGGGCTCTGGCAGTGCTCCTCCTGTTCCTCCTTGCACAAAGGCGGAGGTAGCGGTCCTGCTGCTGGGTTGTTGCCCTCCTATGGCCTCCTCCACGTCTCCTGATGTACTGGCCTGTCTCCTGGTAGCGCCTCCATGCTCTGGACACTATGCTGACAGACACAGCAAACCTTCTTGCCACAGCTCGCATTGATTTGCCATCCTGGATAAGCTGCACTACCTGAGCCACTTGTGTGGGTTGTAGACTCCGTCTCATGCTACCACTAGAGTGAAAGCACCGGCAGCATTCAAAAGTGACCAAAACATCAGCCAGGAAGCATTTCCTATAATTTCCACCTGTTGTCTATCCCATTTGCACAACAGCATGTGAAATTGATTGTCACTCAGTGTTGCTTCCTAAGTGGACAGTTTGATTTCACAGAAGTGTGATTGACTTGGAGTTACATTGTGTTGTTTAAGTGTTCCCTTTATTTTTTTGAGCAGTGTATATATATATATATATATATATATATATTCTGATCTTGCAGTTATAACTTTGTCAGGATTTGAACCTTGAGACTACAGTGTGATGGTAGGCAGACATTTTGCCAAATCTATTGCAGAGATCCTTGCCTTTTAAGATTCCTTGCCTTATTACCCCTTCGCAAGCACTTCTTATATAATCATGGCCCTATCATTTCCTTTTGCCAGAATATTGTGTTTCTTACCTTTTAATCTAGCTCATTGCTGATATGTTGCCCTATGTTACAAACCATTACTGCTTCTATGGGTACTGAACTTGGATTTCTTTTGACTGTACGGTGGGAGACACTGAATCCACCTTGGAATCATGGCTTCTGGAGAGATGAACACTGCTGCTCCAATACTGAGGTGCTTGAGGAAGAGAGGGGCTAACAGCTAACAGCTGAAGATGAGCCATGCCACAATTGACTATAAATGAAGCCCCTTATGCTTTAAGCTGAAGGATGCAGCCTCTTTGTGACTTAAGCGTTCATAATAGACAGATTGTCAGAATTTAACGATAATAATTCTGAAATAACATGTCAGAATTGTGACTATGTAATAAATATTTTATAACATTTTCTCTCAGTGTATTTTTTTTCTTACAACATGTCATTGATTGTCCTTAATTGACCTTAATAGAACATACCCTGTCTTTTTTTTTTCTAATACCAAACAAAATAATTCTGCAGCAGTTATGCTACCTACAGAAAGCATACTACCTACTATAAAACTTGGTGGAGTAGAAATTTTGTTATGGAACATTTTTTTTTTGGTTTGGATAAGGCCACTTATACTCAGTGAAATGCATTGTTTATCTTACAGCATATAAAAACATTTTAAACAAATTTCCACAGGCATACTTTACAATCTTGTGCAGACATTTGCATAAGACTGGCCATACATATACTGTAAGATAGCTGTCAGCTGAAAGCTTCTTTAGCTGATAGATATTACTCTCGATCCACTCATACACATTCCTGCTAGGCTTGGTCGAACAAACGTGTTCTCAGTAGAAACAAGAAGGCTCCAGTGTCAGCAGCTTGTCTCCTCAAGAAAAAAAGGATTGAGCAGTTGAAAGCCATCATGCCAATCCTCATCTTCTCTGGCATCTGGCATCAAAGGAGAGTATGAAGGTCCCTATACTCATTAGAAGACCAGCTGGACTCATGTTGGTCATTGGCGGGTATACATTTGTATACACGCGTATCTATCAGCAAATTTGTACCTATACTTGGTAACTGAATGCATCTGTGTTGGTCCCATGTTACTACTAAGGGATAGATGAAGTGGCAAATCATAATGAGGTGGTTATTATGGGGCACCTCAACTACCTATATATAAGACTGGGAAACTGAAACCTGTGGATCTCATAAAGAAAACAGGTTCTTGGCAATAACTAAAGATAATTACCTTCCCTTACTGGTACAGGATCCGACTAGAAGGACAACCGTACTGGGCTTATTATTAACCAATAGACTTCACATAATAACAGATGTGCATGTTGGCCGACATATAATAAAGTTCGAATTCTCATTCAAAAGGGTGTTTCTTCAGGGAGACACAAAAACGCTTAACTTCTGAAAAGCAAAATTTGACCAACTTGGAGAGTCCATCAGTCCCACTAACTGGGACAGTGTCCTCAAAAATAAAAACACAGCCACAAAATTGAATATTTATGAAAGCATCCTAAACTCTTATTGTGAGAGATACATACCATATGGAAATTAAAGGGTCAGGAACAAACAAACAAAAAACCCCAGTGTGGCTAAATAGAAATGTAAAAGGGACAATAAATGACAAAAAGAAAGCATTTAAATTTACTAAAACAGGAATGTAGTGCACTACAGGGAGAAAAATAGAATATGTACAATAGAGATAAAGGCAGCCAAGCTGGAGACAGAGAGGCTCATTGTCACAGTAAAACTAACCCTAAATGTTCTTCAATTATATAAATTTTAAAAAGATCAAACCTGAAAGTGTTACTCCTTTAAGGAGTGATGAGGGAGGAGTTGTAGAGAGCGATGATGAGAAATCAAATTTAATACATATTTTTTTCTCCACTGTATTTACTGAGGAAAATGAAATGTCAAATGAAATGCAAAGTGTCAAAGTAAACTTCCAAATAAATGTGGCCTGTCTGAACCAAGATAAAGTGCAGCAGCATCTTAAAAAGATTAAAATCGTCAAATCAGAGGCTCCTGATGGCATATACCCCCATATCCTAAAATAATTGAGTAGTGTAATAGAAAGACCCTTATTTCTTATAGTTAAGGACTCTATAATGGGAGGGTCTGTTACGCAGGATTGGCGCTCCACAAATGTGGTGCCAATATTCACAAATGGGTCAAAAACAGAGCCTAGAAACTACAGGCCGGTAAGTCTAACATCTGACATGGGTAAACTGTTTGAAGGTTTTCTAAGAGATGCTATTCTGATGTTGTCAATGAGAATAAGCATAAAACGCTGCTTCAGCACCGGTTTATGAGGGATCAGTCCTGTCAAAATAATCTAAACAGTTTCTATGAGGTGGTAAGTTCTAGACTGGATCGGGGTGAGTTGTTGGAGGTCATACATCTTGACTTCTCCACAACATTTGATACTCTGCTTGGACTAGGGTAAAATGTGTGTATGTGTGTAAGTAAAGGCCCCATTACAGTGCTCAGTTGAGCAGACGATTGTCGGGAAGGAAGCGTTCTTTTCTGACAATCACCTGCTTGTCAGTGAAGACCACTGCCTTAGGGGACTGGTTACGATTGCAACTGTTGCTACCCCTAATAGTTATGCCACACTGACACAGATAAATGTAAGTTATGCACATCCTCTGCGTTTGGAGGAAAGAAGGTTTGTACACAAACATAGAAAAGGATTCTTTACGGTAAGAGCAGTGAGACTATGGAACTCTCTGCCTGAGGAGGTGGTGATGGTGAGTACAATAAAGGAATTCAAGAGGGGCCTGGATGTATTTCTGGAGTGTAATAATATTACAGGCTATAGCTACTAGAGAGGGGTCATTGATCCAGTGAGTTATTATGATTGCCTGATTGGAGTCGGGAAGGAATTTTTTATTCCCCTAAAGTGAGGAAAATTTGCTTCTACCTCACAGTTTTTTTTTGCCTTCCTCTGGATCAACTTGCAGGATGACAGGCCGAACTGGATGGACAAATGTCTTTTTTCGGCCTTATGTACTATGTTACTATGTTACATGGGAAGGGAAAATATGTCACCTGTAGATACTAAATGGTAACACATTCGGTGACAATGACATGGAAAAGGACTTAGAAATTTTATTTGACAATAAACTTAATTGTAGCAACTAGAGATGAGCGAAGTTTTGAAAAATTTAATGCAGCAGCTTCGCCAAAGTTCCACAATAAATTTGATTAGTTAGGGGTCAGTATTGGGCCCTATTCTATTCAATATATATATGAATGACCTTGTAGAAGGCTTGCACAGTAAAATATGAATTTTTTCAGAAGACACTAAACTGTGTAAAGTAATTAACACTGAAGAGGACAGTATACTGCTACAGAGGGAGCTGGATAGATTGGAGGCTTGGGAAGAGAAGTGGCAGATGAGGTTTAACACTGATAAATTTAAGGTTATGCACAAGGGAAGAAAAAAATACATGTCACCAGTGCATGCTAATAGGTAAAACACTCGGTAACACTGACATGGAAAAGGACCTAGGATTTTTAGTGAACAGTAAACTAAGCTATAGAAACCAGTGTCAGGCAGCTGCTGCAACGGCCAATAAGATAATGGGTTGCATCAAAAGGGGCATAGATGCCCGGGATGAGAACATAGTCCTACCACTTTACAAATCACTAGTCAGACCACACATGGAGTACTGTGTACAGTTCTGGGCTCCTGTGAACAAGGCACACATAGCAGAGCTGGAGAGGGTTCAGAGAAGGGCAAGTAAAGTAATGAATGGATTGACTACAATACCCAGAGAGATTATCAAAATGAGGGTTATTCACTTTAGAAAAAAGAAGACTAAGGGGAGATCTAATAACTATGTATAAATATTTTAGGGGTCAGTACAGTGATCTACCCCATCATCTATGTATCACCAGGACTGTGACTATGATGAGGGGACATCCTCTGCAGAGGAAAGAAGGTTTGTACACAAACATAGAAGAGGATTCTTTACAGTAAGACCAGTGAGACTATGGAACTCTCTGTCTGAGGAGGTGATGATGGTGAATTCAGTAAAAGAGTTCAAGAGGGGCCTGGATGTATTACTGTAGTGTAATAATATTACAGGCTATAGCTACTAGTGACTAGTAGTTGATCCAGGGAGTTATTCTGATTGCCTGATTTGAGTCGGGAAAGAATTAATTTTCCTCTAAAGTGAGGAAAATTTACTTCTACCTCATAGTTTTTTTTTTTGCCTTCCTCTGGATCAACTTGCAGGATAATAGGCTGAACTAGATGGACAGATGTCTTTTTTCAGCCTTATAAACTACAGATGCGTCCACTCTTGATCTCCAAACTGAAATTGGTGTCAATTTTGTCCTGACAGCAAAACAACATAATATTGCAAGACTGTAACTAAACTCTAAATGACTGCAACACACATCAAAACCACTGGGTGGTGAGTGCTCCACATTTAGATTATTGCTCCAGCTGCTTTTTCTTCTGTGTAGAGAACAGAGAAGCTGGCCTCAGATATGAGATATTTATCGTCAGACCCAGCAAAATTTGGTGAGATCTATTGAGAATATTAAGTGTGCAAAAGTCAAACACATGAGAATAAAGGAACACTAAATAGAGAATCCCAAACATAATGTGTGATACTATCTGCTGAGCTACGTATCTATTTCAATACTGTGTGATACTGCCTTCTGATCTGTGTATCTAATCCTGTCCTGTGTGATACTGTCTGCTGAGTTGTGTATCTAATCATATCATGTGTGATACTGTCTGCTGAGCTGTGTATCTAATCCCATCATGTGTGATACTGCCTGCTGAGCTGTGTATCTAATAATATAATGTGTAATACTGTCTGCTGAGCTATGTATCTAATCCTATACTGTGTGATACTGTCTGCTGATCTGTGTATCTAATCTTATCATGTGCCATATTGCCTGCTGAGCCATGTATCTAATGCTATCATGTGTGATACTGCCTGCTGATTCATAGAAACATAGAATGTGTCGGCAGATAAGAACCATTTGGCCCATCTAGTCTGCCCAATATACTAAATACTATGAATAGCCCTTGGCCCTATCTTATATGAAGGATGGCCTTATGCCTATCCCATGCATGCTTAAACTCCTTCACTGTATTTGCAGCTACCACTTCTGCAGGAAGGCTATTCCATACATCCACTACTCTCTCAGTAAAGTAATACTTCCTGATATTACTTTTAAACCTTTGCCCCTCTAATTTAAAACTATGAACTCTTGTAGCAGTTTTTCTTCTTTTAAATATTCTCTCCTCTTTTACCTTGTTGATTCCCTTTATGTATTTAAAAGTTTCTATCATATCCCCTCTGTCTCGTCTTTCTTCCAAGCTATACATGTTAAGGTCCTTCAATCTTTCCTGGTAAGTTTTATCCTGCAAGCCATGTACTAGTTTGGTTGCTCTTCTCTGAACTCTCTCCAAAGTATCAATATCCTTCTGGAGATATGGTCTCCAGTACTGCGCACAATACTCCAAATGAGGTCTCACTAGTGCTCTGTAGAGCGGCATGAGTACCTCCCTCTTTCTACTGGTAATGCCTCTCCCCAAGCATTCTACTAGCATTTCCTGCTGCTCTATGACATTGTCTGCCTACCTTTAAGTCTTCTGAAATAATGACCCCTAAATCCCTTTCCTCAGATACTGAGGTTAGGACTGTATCACAGATTTTATATTCTGCTCTTGGGTTTTTACGCCCCAGGTGCATTATCTTGCATTTATCAACATAAAATTTTAGTTGCCAGATTTTTGACCATTCCTCTAGTTTTCTTAAATCCTTTTCCATTTGGTGTATCCCTCCAGGAACATCAACCATATTACAAATCTTTGTGTCATCAGCAAAAAGACACACCTTACCATTGAGGCCTTCTGCAATTTCGCTGATAAAGATATTAAACAATATGGGTCCCAGAACAGATCCATGAGGTACCCCACTGGTAACAAGACCATGGTCTGAATATACTCCATTGACTACAACCCTCTGTTGTCTGTCCCTCAGCCACTGCCTAATCCATTCAACAATATGGGAGTCCACACACAAAGACTGCAATTTATTGATAAGCCTTCTATGTGGGACAGTATCAAAAGCCTTACTAAGGTCCAGATAAGTGATGTCTACTGCACCTCCGCCATCTATTATTTTAGTCATCCAATCAAAAAAATCTATAAGATTAGTTTGACATGATCTCCCTGAAGTAAACCCATGCCGTTTTTCATCTTTCAATCCATGGGATTTTAGATGTTCCACAATCCTCTCCTTAAGTATGGTTTTCATTAATTTCCCCACTATTGATGTCAGGCTTACTGGCCTATATTTGCCCGATTCCTCCCTACTAACTTTCTTGTGAATGGGCACAACATTTGCCAATTTCCAATCTTCTGCGACGACTCCTGTTGCCTGTGATTAGTTAAATAAATCTGTTAATGGTTTTGCTAGTTCGCCACTGAGCTATTTTAATAGCTTTGGGTGTATCCCATCAGGCCCCTGTGACTTATTTGTATTAATTTTAGACAGCTGACTTAGAACCTCTTCCTCTGTAAAGACACATGCATCAAAAGATTCATTAGTCTTCTTTCCTAACTGAGGTCCTTTTCCTTTATTTTCCTTTGAAAAAACTGAACAGAAGTATTCATTGAGGCAGTCAGCTAGTTCTTTATCTTCTTCACCAGGGAAGGAACAGGTGGTCTCTGCCCTGTCATTATCTTTAGGGCAGGAGTAGGGTTTTATAGGCTGTGACCCTTTTCCTTTCCTAGCGGTGAGGCATAGTATCTTTCCCCTTCCTTCTTGATTGTCTTTTGGTGTTCTCCCCTACTACATCCGTGACATTATCCCAAGCCAATACCGCCATTTTTGTTCTGATCTGTGCAGCTATGGATACTATATCTGCACTGGTCGAACAGATGCAGAATCTGACTTTGGAGGTAGCAGACCTCCGCGCAACTGTCTTGCAGATTCAGAGTCCACAGGCTGCTGGTTCCGGTGGTGGGTCCCAGGCCTGTCCTGAACCAAAGGTGGCTCTCCCGAACAGGTTTTCCGGGGGTAGTGACAATTTCATCTAGTTCAGGGAGTCTTGTAAATTATACTTTAAGCTGCGGTGACCACTAAAGCTGTACCCTCATTCATTTCAGAATTTTCTGATGTTTTCTCTGAGAGTGGTAATCAGGAGTTGCCTCCGCACCGGAAGTATGACTGTCCCGTCACTCTTATTCCCGGAGCTAAATTGCCCAAATCTCGGTTGTATAATCTTTCGGAACCCGAAAGAAAGGCCATGCGAGAGTATATTACCGAGAGTTTGGCAAAGGGACATATTAGACCATCTAAGTCCCCAGTGGTTGCTGGGTTTTTCTTTGTAAAGAAAAAAGATGGTACCCTGAGACCATGCCTGGACTTCTGTGAGCTCAATCGTATTACCGTCCGTGATCCTTACCCCCTTCCTTTGATTCCGGATTTGTTTAGTCAGATTGTCGGTGCCAAGGTGGTCTCTAAATTGGATCTGAGGGGGGCATATAATCTGGTAAGGATCAAGGAGGGGGATGAGTGGAAGACCGCATTTAATACCCCTGAGGGTCATTTTGAAAACCTGGTCATGCCCTTTGGGTTAACCAATGCTCCTGCGGTTTTTTAACACTTTGTCAATGACATCTTTCATCATCTGGTGGGGAGGTTTGTCGTTGTATACCTTAATGACATACTAATTTATTCGCCTGATATGGAGACTCATCAGGATCATGTGAGACAGGTGTTACAGATCCTAAGAGAGAATAAGTTGTATGCTAAGATGGAAAAGTGTGTATTTGCTGTACAGGAAGTGCAATATCTGGGTTACCTGCTCTCATCTTCAGGTTTTCATATGGATCCCGAAAAGGTCCGTGCCGTGTTGGACTGTGATCGACCCGAAAATCTGAAAGCGCTTATGCTGATTTTGGGGTTTACCGACTACTACCGTAAATTTATCTTGAACTATTCATTGTTGGCTAAACCTTTAACAGACATGACTATGAAGGGTGCGGATATTTCTGTCTGGTCTGATGCGGCATTACAGGCCTTTTCTGCTGTGAAAGAATGTTTTGCTTCGGCCCCTATTCTGATGCAACCGGACGTGACTCAGCCATTTATTGTTGAGGTTGACGTGTCCGAGGTAGGGGTAGGAGCAATCTTGTCGCAAGGTTCTTCACCTAGTAAATGGCGCCCATGTGCATTTTTCTCTAAAAAACTCTCTACTGCTGAAAGGAATTATGATGTGGGGAATAGGGAATTGCTGGCCATTAAGTTGGCGTTCGAGGAATGGCGGCATTGGTTGGAAGGAGCAATTCACCCTATTACGGTAATTACGGATCACAAGAATCTGGCCAACCTGGAGTCGGTTAAGCCACTGAACCCAAGGCAGGCCAGATGGTCATTGTTTTTCACCAGATTTAACTTCATCGTCACTTACCGCCCTGTGGTTAAGAACGTCAAGGCGGATGCTCTGTCGCGTAGCTTTCCTATTTGAGTCTAATGACCCTAGTCCCATTTTATCTGAAGGGGTAGTCATATCCGCTCTTTATCCTGATCTTGAGGACAGGTTGTTGGAGGCACAGGAGGATGCCCCGGACTCTTGTCCTCCGGGGAAGTTGTTTGTTCCCTCCGAATTACGTCACAAAGTGTTCGAGGAACATCACTGTACAGTGCTTGCTGGGCACCCAGGGAGCAGATAGACTGTCAATCTCTTCTCTCGCAGATTTTGGTGGCCGGGGTTGCGTAAGTGTGTTGAGTAGAGTTGAGCGAACACCTGGATGTTCGGGTTCGACGAGTTCGGCCGAACTTTCGAAAAATGTTCGGGTTCGGGATCCGAACTCGACCCGAACTTCATCCCGAACCCGAACCCCATAGAAGTCAATGGGGACCCGAACTTTTGGGCACTAAAAAGACTGTAAAGCACACCCGGAAAGGGCTAGAGGGCTGCAAAAGGCAGCAAAATGTAGTTAAATCCCCTGCAAACAAATGTAGATAGGGAAATGATGAGTTAACATAAAATAAATAAAAATTAAACAATATTAAATGAGTGAGGTCCCATAGCACAGAATCAGGCTTCAAGTCACCCACCAATGGAGAAGGTCACTTACTATTATTTTGACCACAGCACCCAGACAAAGGAGAGAGGTCCCACAGCAGAGAACCAGGCATCATATCACCCACCACAGGAGTAGGCCACCATTTAGTTACTTTGACCCCTACACCCAGACGGAGGAGAGAGGTTACACAGCAGAGAATCAGGCATTTAGATCACCCACCACAGGAGTAGGCCACCATTGAATCAGACCCCGGCAACCATGTCAGATGGCACAAGCATAAGCTTTATATCAATCAGCACAGGAGAAGGCGACTTTGACAGACTTTGACCCCTACACCCGGACGGAGGAGAGAGGTTTCAAAGCAGAGAATCAGGCATTTAGATCACCCACCACAGGAGTAGGCCCCAATTTAATGGGACCCCGGCAACCATGTCAGATGGCACAACCATCAGCTTCATATCAATCACCACAGGAGAAGGCGACTTTGAAAGACTTTGACCCCTACACCCAGACGGAGGAGAGAGGTTTCACAGCAGAGAATCAGGCATTTAGATCACCCACCACAGGAGTAGGCCCCCATTGAATCAGACCCTGGCAACCATGTCAGATGGCACAACCATCAGCTTTATATCAATCAGCACAGGAGAAGGCGACTTTGAAAGACTTGACCCCTACACCCAGATGGAGGAGAGAGGTTTCACAGCAGAGAATCAGGCATCATATCAACCACCACAGGAGAAGCCACCATTTAGTTACTTTGACCCCTGCACCCAGGAAGAGGAGAGAGGCACAACAGCACATATTCTGGCATCATATCAGCCACCACAGGAGAAGCCACCATTGAGTTACTTGACCCCCGCACCCAGGAAGAGGAGAGAGGCACCACAGCACATATTCTGGCTTCATATCAGCCACCACAGGAGAAGCCACCATTGAGTTACTTTGACCCCCGCACCCAGGAAGAGGAGAGAGGCACCACAGCACATATTCTGGCATCATATCAGCCACCACAGGAGAAGCCACCATTGAGTTACTTTGACCCCTGCACCCAGGAAGAGGAGAGAGGCCCCACAGCACATATTCTGGCATCATATCAGCCACCACAGGAGAAGCCACCATTTAGTTACTTTGACCCCTTCACCCAAACAGAGGAGAGAGGTTCCACATCAGAGAATCAGGCATCATATCAACCACCACAGGAGTAGGCCACAATTTAATGGGACCCCGGCAACCATGTCAGATGGCACAACCATCAGCTTCATATCAATCAGCACAGGAGAAGGCGACTTTGAAAGACTTTGACCCCTACACCCAGACGGAGGAGAGAGGTTTCACAGCAGAGAATCAGGCATTTAGATCAACCACCACAGGAGAAGCCACCATTTAGTTACTTTGACCCCTGCACCCAGGAAGAGGAGAGAGGCCCCACAGCACATATTCTGGCATCACACTAACCACCACAGGAGAAGCCACCATTGAGTTACTTTGACCCCTGCACCCAGGAAGAGGAGAGAGGCCCCACAGCACATATTCTGGCATCATATCAGCCACCACAGGAGAAGCCACCATTGAGTTACTTTGACCCCCGCACCCAGGAAGAGGAGAGAGGCACCACAGCACATATTCTGGCATCATATCAGCCACCACAGGAGAAGCCACCATTGAGTTACTTTGACCCCCGCACCCAGGAAGAGGAGAGAGGCACCACAGCACATATTCAGGCATCATATCACACACCACAGGAGAAGGCCTCTTTCAGTGATTTAGGCCTTTGGACCCAGACAGAGGAAGAGGCACCACAGCACATATTCTGGCATCATATCAGCCACCACAGGAGAAGCCACCATTGAGTTACTTTGACCCCTGCACCCAGGAAGAGGAGAGAGGCCCCACAGCACATATTCTGGCATCATATCAGCCACCACAGGAGAAGCCACCATTTAGTTACTTTGACCCCTGCACCCAGAAAGAGGAGAGAGGCACCACAGCACATATTCTGGCATCATATCAGCCACCACAGGAGAAGCCACCATTTAGTTACTTTGACCCCTTCACCCAAACAGAGGAGAGAGGTTCCACATCAGAGAATCAGGCATCATATCAACCACCACAGGAGTAGGCCACAATTTAGTTTATTTGACCCCTGCACCAGGAAGAGGAGAGAGGCCCCACAGCACATATTCTGGCATCATATCAGCCACCACAGGAGAAGCCACCATTTAGTTACTTTGACCCCTGCACCCAGGAAGAGGAGAGAGGCACCACAGCACATATTCTGGCATCATATCAGCCACCACAGGAGAAGCCACCATTAGTTACTTTGACCCCTTCACCCAAACAGAGGAGAGAGGTTCCACATCAGAGAATCAGGCATCATATCAACCACCACAGGAGTAGGCCACAATTTAGTTTATTTGACCCCTGCACCCAGGAAGAGGAGAGAGGCCCCACAGCACATATTCTGGCATCATATCACACACCACAGGAGAAGGCCTCTTTCAGTGATTTAGGCCTTTGGACCCAGACAGAGGAGAGAGGTCAGAGATTAGCTTCATATCCCCCAGCACAGCAGAAGACCGCTTTTATTGACTTAGGCCTCAGCACCCAGACAGAAGACAGAGGTAGCATGGCAGAGGTTATGGCTTCATGTCACCCGTTAGTTAACCGGCCACTTTCATCTGTTAGGCCCCGGCGCCCAGACAGAGAAGAGTTTCATTCAACTGTGGGTTTCATAAAATTTGTATCAAATAAAGAAGTGGCCCGTAGCACAACAAGACAGTTTTTAGGCAGTTAATAAGGACTACTCTGCACAAGGAGGGACAGGTCCTGTGGGATCCATGCCTGGTTCATCTTTATGAAGGTCAGCTTGTCCACGTTGGCTGTGGACAGGCGGCTGCGCTTGTCAGTAATGACGCCCCCTGCCGTGCTGAATACGCGTTCAGATAAACGCTGGCCGCCGGGCAGGAAAGCACCTCCAAGGCATAACATGCTAACTCTGGCCACGTGGACAATTTCGAAACCCAGTAGTTGAATGGGGCCGAACCATCCGTCAGGATGTGGAGGGGTGTGCAGACATACTGTTCAACCATGTTAGTGAAATGCTGCCTCCTGCTAACACGTTCCGTATCAGGTGTCGGTGCAGATAGCTGTGGCGTGGAGACAAAACTTTCCACATTCTGCCATGCTAACCCTGCCCTCAGATGAGCTGGCCGTGACACAGCTGCGTTGGCGACCTCTTGCCACTCCTCTGCCTTCACCTTCCACCTGTTCCCCTGTGACATGTGGGAATGCTCTCAAGAGCGCCTCTATCAGCGTGCGCTTGTACTCGCGCATCTTACGGTCGCGCTCCAGTTCAGGAATTAAAGTGGGCACATTGTCTTTATACCGGGGATCCAGCAGGGTAGCCACCCAGTAGTCTGCACACGTTAAAACGTGGGCAACTCTGCTGTCGTTGCGCAGGCATTGGAGCATATATTCGCTCATGTGGGCCAGGCTACCCATGGGTAAGGACAAGCTGTCCTCTGTGGGAGGCGTATCGTCATCGTCCACCGTATCCCCCCAGCCACGCACCAGTGATGGCCTGGGCTGCCACCCCGCTGTGAACTTGCGTCATCCTCGTCCCCCTCCACCTCCTCCTCCTCCTCGTCCTCCAGTACAGTGCCTTGGCTGGCGACTTGTGAACCTGTCCTCTGCTGCTTAAACAAACCTCCCTCTGAGCCACTTCGAACAGACTGGCCCGAAAGTGTTAGAAACGAGCCCTCATCCTCCTCCTCCTCCTCCACCTGGGCCACCTCCTCTAACATCATTGCCCTAAGTGTTTTCTCAAGGAGACATAGAAGTGGTATTGTAACGCTGATAACAGTGTCATCGCCACTGGCCATGTTGGTGGAGTACTCGAAACAGCGCAGCAGGGCACACAGGTCTCGCATGGAGGCCCAATCATTGGTGGTGAAGTGGTGCTGTTCGGCAGTACGACTGACGCGAGCGTGCTGCAGCTGAAACTCCACTATGCCTGCTGCTGCTCGCACAGTCTCTCCAGCATGTGCAAGGTGGAGTTCCACCGGGTGGGCACGTCGCATATGAGGCGGTGAGCGGGAAGGCCGAAGTTCCGCTGTAGCGCAGACAGGCGAGCAGCGGCAGGATGTGAACGGCGGAAGCGCGCACAGACGGCCCGCACTTTATGCAGCAGCTCTGACATGTTGGGGTAGTGGTGAATGAACCTCTGCACCACCAAGTTCAGCACATGCGCCAGGCAAGGGATGTGCGTCAAACCGGCTAGTCCCAGAGCTGCCACGAGATTTCGCCCATTATCGCATACCACCAGGCCTGGCTTGAGGCCCACCGGCAGAAACCACTCGTCGGTCTGTTGTTCAATACCCCGCCACAACTCCTGTGCGGTGTGGGGCCTGTCCCCCAAACATATGAGTTTCAGAATGGCCTGCTGACGTTTACCCCGGGCTGTGCTGAAGTTGGTGGTGAAGGTGTGTGGCTGACCGGATGAGCTGGTGGAAGCAGTGGAGGAGGAAGCCGAGTAGGAGGAGGAGGCTACAGGAGGCAGAGAATGATGCCCTGCGATCCTAGGGGGCGGAAGGACGTGCGCCAAGGAACTGTCCGCCGGGGGCCCAGCCGCCACTACATTCATCCAGTGTGCAGTTAGTGAGATATAGCGTCCCTGGCCGTGCTTACTGGTCCACGTATCTGTGGTTAGGTGGACCTTGCCACAAATGGCGTTGCGCAGTGCACACTTGATTTTATCGGACACTTGCATGTGCAGGGAAGGCACGGCTGTCTTGGAGAAGTAGTGGCGGCTGGGAACCACATACTGCGGGACAGCCATGGCCATCAGCTGTTTGAAGCTGTCTGTGTCCACCAGCCGGAATGACAGCATTTCAAAGGCCAGCAGTTAGAAATGCTGGCGTTCAGGCCAAGGGCTCGAGGGTGACTCGGGGGAATTTGCGCTTCCTCTCTAAGGTTTGAGATATTGAGAGCTGAACGCTGCTGTGTGATATAGTGGAGACGCTAGTTGACGGTGGCGGTGGTGGTGGTGTCGGTGGCACATCCTCTGTTTGCTGCTCGGCAGGTGGCAACATTCCTCTCGAGGCGGAAGCCGAGGCAGCAGCGGTAGAGGGAGCAGGGGGAGCCTCAGCGAGTGCCTGGTTTTTAAGGTGTGTACCCCACTGCAGTTCATGCTTTGCATGTAGATGCCTGGTCATGCAGGTTGTGCTGAGGTTCAGAACGTTAATGCCTCGCCTCAGGCTCTGATGGCAGAGCGTGCAAGTCACTCGGGTCTTGTCGGTAGGACATTGTTTTAAGAAGTGCCATGCCAGGGAACTCTTTGAAGCTGCCTTTGTGGGGCTGGGTCCCTGTTGGCGATGTCAGTAGCAGGCGAACTCTGGGGGCGGCGGCTCGTCTGCTTTGGCCCCCTGCTCCCTCTTTGGCTTCGCTGTTGTCTCGGTCTCACCACTACCTCTTCCTCTGAACTGTGAAAGTCATCGCCACGACCTTCAGTCCATGTGGGGTCTAAGACCTCATCGTCCTCTGCATCGTCTTCCACCAGTCTCCCTCCCTGACCTCCTCCTGTTCAGTCTGCACACTGCAAAAAGACGCGGCAGTGGGCACCTGTGTTTCGTCATCATCAGAGAGTCGGTGACTCTGCTGTGGTGGTATTCCCATGTCCTCTTCATCTGGAGACATAAGTGGTTGTGCGTCAGTGCATGGTATGTCTTCCTCCACTGGGGAAGGGCTAGGTGGACGCCCCTGGGAAACCCTGGAAGCAGAGTCTTCAAACAGAAGAAGAGACTGCTGCATAACTTGTGGCTCAGACCGTTTCCCTGATATGCTTGGGGGTGATGTGACAGACTGATGGGCTTGGTTTTCAGGTGCCACCTGTGCGCTTTCCGCAGAAGACTGGGTGGAAGACCATGTGGTGAACGTGCTGGAAGCACTGTCGGCCACCCAATCGATTAATGCCTGTACCTGCTCAGGCCTTACCATCCTAAGAGCGGCATTGGGCCCCACGAGATATTGCGGTACATTCTGCCGGCTAGTTGAGGGAGTTCGTTCCCTACTGTGTGCGCCTGGGGCCGAACGGCCACGTCCTCTACCAGCAACAGAGGCTCCACGGACACCACCACGACCGCGTCCTCGTCCCTTAATAGTATTTTTCTTCATTGTTGCGATTCAACTCGCACCACAATGAAATATATTATTTTTTATAAGCAAAATCCCCTCACTGGAATACTTTCAGTCTTTTGACTGTATGGATTACAGATGGAATGACTGTTATATGTGAGTACCGCTTTCTTTGACAGATTCTAGTATGGGTACATATATGTTTTCCCAACCCCAGCACATTAGTTTGCTAATTCCAGATGTATGAAACGCAGGCCTAACTGTATCTAGTATATTGAACGCCAGATAAACTAACTTGGCCTTTTTTAAATAAAAAAAATTCCCTCACTGGAATACTTTCAGTCTTTTGACTGTATGGATTACAGATGGAATGACTGTTATATGTGAGTACCGCTTTCTTTGACAGATTCTAGTATGGGTACATATATGTTTTCCCAACCCCAGCACATTAGTTTGCTAATTCCAGATGTATGAAACGCAGGCCTAACTGTATCTAGTATATTGAACGCCAGATAAACTAACTTGGCCTTTTTTAAATAAAAAAAATTCCCTCACTGGAATACTTTCAGTCTTTTGACTGTATGGATTACAGATGGAATGACTGTTATATGTGAGTACCGCTTTCTTTGACAGATTCTAGTATGGGTACATATATGTTTTCCCAACCCCAGCACATTAGTTTGCTAATTCCAGATGTATGAAACGCAGGCCTAACTGTATCTAGTATATTGAACGCCAGATAAACTAACTTGGCCTTTTTTAAATAAAAAAAATTCCCTCACTGGAATACTTTCAGTCTTTTGACTGTATGGATTACAGATGGAATGACTGTTATATGTGAGTACCGCTTTCTTTGACAGATTCTAGTATGGGTACATATATGTTTTCCCAACCCCAGCACATTAGTTTGCTAATTCCAGATGTATGAAACGCAGGCCTAACTGTATCTAGTATATTGAACGCCAGATAAACTAACTTGGCCTTTTTTAAATAAAAAAATTCCCTCACTGGAATACTTTCAGTCTTTTGACTGTATGGATTACAGATGGAATGACTGTTATATGTGAGTACCGCTTTCTTTGACAGATTCTAGTATGGGTACATATATGTTTTCCCAACCCCAGCACATTAGTTTGCTAATTCCAGATGTATGAAACGCAGGCCTAACTGTATCTAGTATATTGAACGCCAGATAAACTAACTTGGCCTTTTTTAAATAAAAAAATTCCCTCACTGGAATACTTTCAGTCTTTTGACTGTATGGATTACAGATGGAATGACTGTTATATGTGAGTACCGCTTTCTTTGACAGATTCTAGTATGGGTACATATATGTTTTCCCAACCCCAGCACATTAGTTTGCTAATTCCAGATGTATGAAACGCAGGCCTAACTGTATCTAGTATATTGAACGCCAGATAAACTAACTTGGCCTTTTTTAAATAAAAAAAAATTCCCTCACTGGAATACTTTATGGCTTTATCACTGTATGGATTACAGGTGGACTGGTATTAGTAGGGGTGACACAAGCACACCCAAGTCCCTGATGTAGGATTTCTATGGCACAGACCACTATTACAAGTGATTAATGGACGTTGGGAGAGAATGTGCTGCAGCACTAGTCCCAAGATGGCCGCCGCCTATCAGCCCAGTAACATGTGCCACAAAATGGTCTGCACAACCTTTAAAAAAAATAGCCTTGGACTGTGCTGCTAAATCGCTATTGGTCTGAATCCCAGGTGTAGATGTCTGACTTGTTTGGAGCTTTGGAATGCACACTGTGGCAGCTTCTGCTGCAGCACTACAAGTCGCAAAATGGCGGCCGGCGGTCAGCCCAGGTACATGTGGATGGAAAAATCACTCTGGCCACTCTATGCCGAACGACGAACCCGAACCCGAACTTTTACGAAAAAGTTCGGGTTCGGGTCCGTGTCACGAACACCCCAAAATTCGGTACGGACCCGAACTATGCTCGAACTGTTCGCTCAACACTAGTGTTGAGGACTATGTGTCAGCCTGTGGTACCTGTGCACGTGCTAAGGTGACACATACTCGGCCTTACGGATCTCTGCTTCCATTGCCCATCCCGTCCAGACCTTGGACCCATTTGTCCATGGATTTTATCACGGATTTACCGAATTCTTCGGGGAAAAACTGTGATTCTGGTGTTTGTAGATCGTTTTAGTAAAATGGCACACTTTATTGCATTACCTAGTCTACCCAATGCTAAAACTCTTGCACAGGTGTTTGTCGACAACATCGTGAAACTACATGGCATTCCCTCTGATGTGGCGTCCGATAGAGGGACTCAGTTTGTTTCCAGATTCTGGAGAGCGTTCTGTACTCGTCTGGGTGTACAATTGTCCTTCTCTTTTCATCCTCAGTCGAATGGACAGACGGAGCGCACTAATCAGAATCTGGAGACTTACTTGAGATGTTTTGTTTCAGAAAATCAGGAAGAGTGGTCTTCATTTTTGTCGTTAGCTAAGTTTGCTATGAATGACTGTAGACAGGAATCCACTGATAAGTCGCCGTTTTTTGGGGCATATGGGTTCCATCCACAGTTTGGTACATTTTCTGGTGCTCAAAATTCCGGCATTCCTGAGGAGGAACGATTTTCCTCTTCTTTGCCTTCTATTTGGCGGAAAATCCAAAATAACCTGGAAAAGATGGGCAACAGGTATAAGCGTGTGACTGACAAGAGACGTATGAGTGGTCCGGACGTGAGAGTAGGTGATTCTGTGTGGTTGTCTACAAAAAACATTAAACTTAAGGTACCTTCTTGGAAGTTGGGCCCAAGATTTATTGGTCCATATAAGATCACTGCCATTGTTAACCCTGTAGCCTTCCGTCTTGAACTTCCTCATGCATTGAAAATCCATAACGTATTTCATAAATTGTTGCTAAAGAAATGTGTCGAACCTGTTGAGCCGTCCATCAGCAGGATTATGGACTCCCGAGTTCTCTGGAGATCCCTCCAGCATTTTGTTCATTGGAGAGGGTACGGACCAGAGGAGAGGATGTGGGTTCCAGCGACCGATGTTAATGCTAGTCGTCTGGTGAGAGCATTCCACAGAGCTCATCCTGATAAGATCGGTCCTGGGTGCCCGGAGGTCACCCGTAGAAGGGGGGGTACTGTCACATCTATGACAGGTCCCAGAAGGTCTGAAAGATTATCTACGCATTAGTGATCTGACAGCCTCTTTTGGTTTTACTTTGTCTGTGTGTTGCTGGTATGTCCACACCTACTGTTCAGGTGTGGATCATGTGACCTTTACCTTGCCCTATTTAGTCTGACTTTTCCCATCACTTCTTGCTTGGGATAGCTTCATTTGGTCTTGGAAGAGCTGGAGTGTGGTTCGTGTTTAAGTCCTGTTCATCCTTCATCCTCTGAAGTTAAGTGTTCCGCTTGTCGTGTTTTGTATTCCCCCCCCGGTTGTTTACTAGGCCTCAGTGAGACGCTAGTTCCTTCACCAGGGAAGGAACAGATGGTCTCTGCCCTGTCATTATCTTTAGGGCATCTGAGGGTCACCAGGGTATTCTAGGTTCCCGTGTATGGGTATCTCTATCATCGAGAGGTGCCCATACGGATAGGAGTTAGGGCCAGGAGCAGGGTTTTATAGGTGGTGACCCTTTTCCTTCCCTAGCGGTGAGTCCTAGTGTCTTTCCCCTTCCTTCTTGATTGTCTTTTGGTGTTCTCCCCTACTACATCCGTGACAGCTGAGCTGTGTATCTAATCCTAAGGGTTGGGAGTGGAACAGTGGCTCATTTTAAATTCCCAGCTTTTTCTGTCTCTATCATTCTTTAAATTCCCTCTAGAGAGGAAGGTTTTATTTTAAGGAACAGATCTGAGCAGGAGGTCAGATGGAGGGAGAGATAAGAAGTTCCTTGCTGGGTGCAGGGATTTTAGGGTCTTTTAGGCAGGGCAGGAAAATAGGGTTGTTGTGGGAAGCAGAAACATTGTTTGTAGTGAATATTTCTTTAGTCACAATTCTGGTATAATTTGATTTTGTGCACTTAGGAAGTTTGCATTTTGGATAAAAACCAATGTCTCAGAAGAACTAAAGCGTTTAAGGCTCATGCACATGAACGTATATTATTTCCATGTCAAGTCCGTTTTTTACAGACCGTATACGAAACCATTCATTTCAATGGGTCAGCAAATAAAACTGAAGTTACTCCGTGTGCATTCCGTTTCCGTATGTCCGTATTTCCGTTCCGCAAAAAAATACATGTCCTATTATTTACCGCGATACGGACAAGGATAGTACTGATCTATCAGGGGGCAGCTGTTCCGTTCCGCAAAATACGGAATGCACACGGACGTCATCCATATTTTTTGCAGATTAGTTTTTTGCGGACCTCGACATTCTTTCACGCAGCGGATTCCACGCACGGCATCCGCTCATGTGAAAGAGCCGTTACACATGATAAGATTAGATACACAGCTCAGCAGACAGTATCACACATGGTAGAATTACAGTGGGATGCGAAAGTTTGGGCAACCTTGTAAATTGTCATGATTTTCCTGTATAAATCGTTGGTTGTTACGATAAAAAATGTCAGTTAAATATATCATATAGGAGACACACACAGTGATATTTGAGAAGTGAAATGAAGTTTATTGGATTTACAGAAAGTGTGATAAATTGTTTAAACAAAATTAGGCAGGTGCATAAATTTGGGCACCACAAAAAATAAATGAAATCAATATTTAGTAGATCCTTCTTTTGCAGAAATTACAACCTCTAAACGCTTCCTGTAGGTTCCAATGAGAGTCTGGATTCTGGTTGAAGGTATTTTGGACCAGTCCTCTTTGCAAAACATCTTTAGTTCATTCAGGTTTGATGGCTTCCGAGCATGGACAGCTCTCTTTAAGTCACACCACAGATTTTCAATTATATTCAGGTCTGGGGACTGAGATGGCCATTCCAGAACGTTGTACTTGTTCCTCTGCATAAATGCCTTAGTGGATTTTGAGCAGTGTTTAGGGTCGTTGTCTTGTTGAAAGATCCAGTCCCGGCGCAGCTTCAGCTTTGTCACTGATTCATGGACATTGGTCTCCAGAATCTGCTGATACTGAGTGGAATCCAGGCGTCCCTCAACTTTGACAAGATTCCCAGTCCCTGCACTGGCCACACAGCCCCACAGCATGATGGAACCACCACCATATTTTACTGTAGGTAGCAGGTGTTTTTCTTGGAATGCTGTGTTCTTTTTCCTCCATGCATAACGCCCCTTGTTATGGCCAAATAACTCCATTTTAGTTTCATCAGTTCACAGCACCTCATTCCAAAATGAAGCTGGCTTGTCCAAATGTGCTTTAGCCCACCTCAAGCGGCACTTTTTGTGCTGTGGGCGGAGAAAAGGCTTCCTTTGCATCGCTCTCGCATACAGCATCTCCTTGCGTAAAGTGCGCAGAATGGTTGAACGATACACAGTGACTCCATCTGCAGCAAGATGATGTTGTAGGTCTTTGGTGCTGGTCTGTGGGTTGACTCTGACTGTTCTCACCATTCGTCGCTTCTGTCTATCCGAGATTTTTCTTGGTCTGCCACTTCAAGCCTTAACTTGAACTGAGCCTGTGGTCTTCCATTTCCTCAATATGTTCCTAACTGTGGAAACAGACAGCTGAAATCTCTGAGACAGCTTTCTGTATCCTTCCCCTAAACCATGATGGTGAACAATCTTTGTCTTCAGGTCATTTGAGAGTTGTTTTGAGACCCCCATGTTGCTACTCTTCAGAGAAAATTAAAAGAGGAGGGAAACTTACAATTGACCCCCTCAAATACTCTTTCTCATAATTGGATTCACCTGTGTATGTAGGTCAGGGGTCACTGAGCTTACCAAGCCAATTTGAGTTCCAATAATTAGTTCTAACGGTTTTGGAATCAATAAAATGACAACAGTGCCCACATTTATGCACCTGCCTAATTTTGTTTAAACAATTATAACACACTTTCTGTAAATCCAATTAACTTCATTTCACTTCTCAAATATCACTGTGTGTGTCTCCTATATGATATATTTAACTGACATTTTTTATCGTAACAACCAACGATTTATACAGGAAAATCATGACGATTAACAAGGTTGCCCAAACTTTCGCATCCCACTGTAGATACACAGCTCAGAGGACAGTATGACACATGATAGGATTAGATGCACAGCTCACAGGGCAGTATCATAATTGATAGGATTAGATACACAGCTCAGCAGACAGTACTGCACATGGTAGGATTAGATACAGTTTATAGGACAGTATCACACATGAAAGAATTAGATACATTGGCTTAGCAGACACTAACATACATATTAGGATTAGGTACACAGTTAAGAGGACAGTATCACATATGATTGTATTAGATACATAGCTCAGCAGACAATCAATAATCAATTAGTATGTTAAATGTCATGCAAAAATTGCGGTATATACTGACACCCAATGTGTCTGAATTGTATTATGTACATTTGTAACATGTAATGGGACTGTTAAAAGTATATAATAATCTCTGCATATTTACTGTGGTTGGTGTGTGTTATTTTGAATATAATAAATATAATACTAGACCAGCACTGTATACTAAAACCAAGTGTATCTAAACCATAGTATAAGGTATATAGAATTGTAGTGAACAATGGCACAGGTCAAAATATATGGTAATGATTGCACCGTAAAAAAAACAAAAAAAAAACATCCGTTGGAGGGATTTCTTTAATTTATACAATATATTTTTTATATTTGTTAAATTTAAGACAAAGACGTGATGTGAATCTGGTCAAATTTCACCAGAAATTCTATTACCAGGTCTTGACCTTATGTTCAGGTATTAGCTTGTAACACAATGCGCCACCTACTGTCTGAACGTTGTATTGCAATTTATCCAATTTAGATATAATGTTGTTTTGTGACACACATCTCAGAACATGTTGAGTTAAGTGAGCAGTTATGTGTAGACACATCTGTATGTTACTATGTTACATATTAATTTGTCACAAATCGCTATAAATCAGGTATACCCAGGCCAGTCTGCCTTAGGGTAAAGCCACACGGAGCAGTTGTGCTGTGGTGAAGAACAGCGTGGCCAATTAGCACACAGCTGCTTTTAATTTAATAATGAAGACTGCGCTGTATAGTCGGTCTTCATTATTAATGGCTGTGCGGCACTTTTAATGCACCTTTAAACAGGGGCAGTACCAACTTCTCCAACCCCAGCACTCTCCTGCCCTACAGGTGGGAGCTCATCTTCTGCCATCCGCTTTTCCTCCTTTTCCACATCATCTAATATCGTTGAGAATATGTCATCAGGGACATCCACTTGCTGACCATCGAAGGATGATTTGGAAGAAGTAAAGCCAGCAACAGATGAGGATGGTCATCATTAAGAACTGGCCTCCCTAAGGGGTGCAGACTAGATGGCAGTGGAATAATAAAGGCTTCCATCTTATTCGTGCTGAATACATATCTTAGTTAACAGCTGATGTAGGAATAAGTAAATGTAGGAATAAATAAATAACACTGACACAATAAAATAATATTGGAGAGGGAGACTACAGGGAGGCTTATTCTAATTGCTTTCAGCAACACTGTCCTTAGCCTATGAGTGCTTGCCATGTCTTTCCCTATGCTCAGCTCACAGGGCAATGGTGGAGACCGCGCAGGATGAGGGTTTTATATGGCTGTGACATCAGAGGGGATGGCTATTTGTGAATTAGTTGGCTGAACAGCATTATGGGTGATCTTATGTTCCCGGGCTTGTCTCCTTAGTTTCGAGTTCTAACATGTGCAGCAGCCATTTTAGGAAAACCTAATTTGTTACCCCGAAGCACGAGAAAAAAAAAAAGGATTTGTTGCTAATTGCAGGTTTCCTAAAGTTTGGACCGAATTCTACTTAGAATGCTTCGCTTTGCTCAACACTAGTTGCATCCAGTGTCAGGCAGCTGCTGCCAAGGGCAGTAAGATTGTGGATTGCATAAAAAGGTCATAGATGCACAAGACAAGAACATAGTCCTGCTACTTTACAAATCACTAGTCAGACCACACATAGAGTACTGTGTACAATTCTGGGCTCCTGTAAACAAGGCAGACAGAGCAGAGCTAGAGAGGGTTCACAGGAGGGCAACTAAAGTAATAACTGGAATGTGTGGACTACAATACCAAGAAAGATTATCAAAATTAGGGTTAAAAGAAAAAAGATGACCGAGGGGAGATCTAATAATTATGTATAAATATATCAGGGGTCAGTACAGAGATCTCTCCCATCATCTATTTATCCCCAGGACTGTGACGAGGGGACATCCTCTGCATCTGGAGGAAAGAAGGTTTCTCCATGAGCATATAAGTGTATTCTTTACTGTGAGAGAATCATGATCCATGTGTAAGATGATGGCTTGGCAGAAGTTTGATCCCACACACAGGATGGCCACACCACAGATAGAAGGTCCAGTATGACCGAAACATTCGGTTTGGGACACAATGTGGTTACTGCCAAGCCATAGTCTTACATATCTGGATCATTAATTTTGGGATGTGATGTCATACAATATACATATACCTTAATTTGCATATTTCAAATTGAGTGCTATGAATATTTTCATTCTCTAAGAGTTCAAGAGGGGCCTGGAAACATTTCTGGAGTGTAATAATATTACAGGTTATAGTTACTAGAAATTTGGAGAATGGTCATTGATCCAAGGAGTTATTCTAATTGCCTGACTGGATAAGAACACAGAAGTTGCAGAGGGACCGGAGCCTTTAGGAATAACGGCAATGCCCCATATATTAAAACTTCTTTTTTCTCAGCAATGTGGGTACATGTGAAGATACAGATGTAGCAACGTTACCGCTCCTTTCACAATCGCAAAAGCGAAGAACGATAAAGAAAGTAAAAACAGAAACCAAAAAAATCTGAATGCAATTTACCTTTATAACCAGCCGATGGCGCATAGAACTATTACATTCTAAGATTTGAACATACCAACAGACAATGACCACACTAGCACTTCAACTATTTTTAATTCTATCATTAATTTAATAAACTATTAATCAAATTTTATAGTTTATATTTATCCTACTATTTATAATTATTTTATTAAAGTTACTTTTACTTAAATACCTATTTATAACACAACACAAATAAACACACAGGCTACGTGCCAAAAGCCAGGTATAATGCAAGCCAGCACCTATTCATAAAACAGGTAACCGGGATACCTTACAATGGCAGCCTGGTGCACTATGAGACATTTAAAACCATCTCTCATCTAACTGAGAGTCAGTAAGTCTCAATGTTGCCTGAGAGCTCTTGGATAGCTTGGGGGACCATGCACCTAAATCTTTATCATTAGGGTGACAAAATTATAAATAAAAAAATTATATATATTTTTTTATTGCTAGCTAATTCTTCTCTAACTGCTTAGGAAGGCTGCATAAAAATTTACGGGTTTCTAATTGTTCTAATACACTGCTCAAAAAAATAAAGGGAACACTTAAACAACACAATGTAACTCCAAGTCAATCACACTTCTGTGAAATCAAACTGTCCACTTAGGAAGCAACACTGAGTGACAATCAATTTCACATGCAGTTGTGCAAATGGGATAGACAACAGGTGGAAATTATAGGCAATTAGCAAGACACCCCCAATAAAGGAGTGGTTCTGCAGGTGGTGACCACAGACAACTTCTCAGTTCCTATGCTTCCTGGCTGATGTTTTGGTCACTTTTGAATGCTGGCGGTGCTTTCACTCTAGTGGTAGCATGAGACGGAGTCTACAACGCACACAAGTGGCTCAGGTAGTGCAGCTTATCCAGGATGGCACATCAATGCGAGCTGTGGCAAGAAGGTTTGCTGTGTCTGTCAGCGTAGTGTCCAGAGCATGGAGGTGCTACCAGGAGACAGGCCAGTACATCAGGAGACGTGGAGGAGGCTGTAGGAGGGCAACAACCCAGCAGCAGGACCGCTACCTCCGCCTTTGTGCAAGGAGGAACAGGAGGAGCACTGCCAGAGCCCTGCAAAATGACCTCCAGCAGGCCACAAATGTGCATGTGTCTGCTCAAACGGTCAGAAACAGACTCCATGAGGGTGATATGAGGGCCCGACGTCCACAGGTGGGGGTTGTGCTTACAGCCCAACACCGTGCAGGACGTTTGGCATTTGCCAGAGAACACCAAGATTGGAAAATTCGCCACTGGCGCCCTGTGCTCTTCACAGATGAAAGCAGGTTCACACTGAGCACATGTGACAGACGTGACAGAGTCTGGAGACGCCGTGGAGAACGTTCTGCTGCCTGCAACATCCTCCAGCATGACCGGTTTTGCATTGGGTCAGTAATAGTGTGGGGTGGCATTTCTTTGGAGGGCCGCACAGCCCTCCATGTGCTCGCCAGAGGTAGCCTGACTGCCATTAGGTACCGAGATGAGATCCTCAGACCCCTTGTGAGACCATATGCTGGTGCGGTTGGCCCTGGGTTCCTCCTAATGCAAGACAATGCTAGACCTCATGTGGCTGGAGTGTGTCAGCAGTTCCTGCAAGACGAAGGCATTGATGCTATGGACTGACCCGCCCGTTCCCCAGACCTGAATCCAATTGAGCACATCTGGGACATCATGTCTCGCTCTATCCACCAACGTCACGTTGCACCACAGACTGTCCAGGAGTTGGCAGATGCTTTAGTCCAGGTCTGGGAGGAGATCCCTCAGGAGACCGTCCGCCACCTCATCAGGAGCATGCACAGGCGTTGTAGGGAGTTCATACAGGCACGTGGAGGCCACACACACTACTGAGCCTCATTTTGACTTGTTCTAAGAACATTACATCAAAGTTGGATCAGCCTGTAGTGTGTTTTTCCACTTTAATTTTGAGTGTGACTCCAAATCCAGATCTCCATGGGTTGAAAAATTTGATTTCCATTTTTTAATTTTTGTGTGATTTTGTTGTCAGCACATTCAACTATGTAAAGAACAAAGTATTTCAGAAGAATATTTAATTAATTGAGATCTAGGATGTGTTATTTTTGTGTTCCCTTTATTTTTTTGAGCAGTGTATATATTTAATAACCCATCTATACTGTTTTGTATTCTCCCCCGGAATTGTTTTCTAATTGTCCGAACTACAAGTCAATTCAAATAACCTTTCTATAGTGTTTTGTCAAGTAAGCTAATTTGCATAAATATGGCCAAGATATTGCAAACAGTGTTTCAGCTGTCCAATAGATAGAGCTGTCCATGAGGAAAATGATAATAGTCTGCAGACTGTAGGACATAAGACTATGTATCCAATAGATGGCGCTGTCCATGATGGAAAGTAGGCTAATCACATGTACTATGTCTTTCATATTTATGCAAATTAGTTGACATAACAAAACAGTATAGATGGGTTATTAAATATTTATTAGAACAATTAGAAACCCGTAAATTTTTATGCAGCCTTCCTAAGCAGTTAGAGAAGAATTAGCTAGCAATAAAAAAAATAAAAAAATTATAATTTTGTCACCCTAATGATAAAGATTTAGGTGCATGGTCCCCCAAGCTATCCAAGAGCTCTCAGTCAACATTGAGACTTGCTGACTCTCAGTTAGATGAGAGATGGTTTTAAATATATCATAGTGCACCAGGCTGCCATTGTAAGGTATCCCGGTTACCTGTTTTATGAATAGGTGCTGGCTTGCATTATACCCAGCTTTTGACATGTAGCCTGTGTGTTAATTTGTTGTGTGTTATAAAAAATGTTTTAAAATAATATTATAATAAGAAAATAATATGTAACTGTATAAAATTTAAGCTTAAAAAATCCTTTAATATACAACTTAATGTGTTAGAAAGAGGTAGATATAGTTTAGTTTAAACAGTTACTGTGGTTTTCATTAGGTTTGGTTAATGCTGCCATCTACTGGCTTTGTTATGAATTGCAGGTTAGTATCGCGATTCGTTGCTTTCATTATGCGAAAAAAGGGATCGCTAACGTTGCTATATCTGTAGGTCAGCAAGTTTCATAGGTACAAAACTGCTGACAGATGCCCTTTAATGCAGTTTTCCTCAACTTCGGTCCTCAGGGCCTACCTCCTGTCCATGTTTTCAGGGTTTTCTTAGTATTGAGCAGGTGATATCATTATTGTCAATGCATCAGGACTTACCACAGGTATTCATTTTGTGGGATATTCTCAAATCATTATCGGCAGGTGGGCACTGAGGACTGGAGTTGAGGAACACTGCTTTAATGTGTTTGGTCAGGCTGTTATAGCTGCAAAAGGGGGGTCTATATTCAAATACTATTTTTTTTATCATTAATATTTTATGGAGTATTGAACATATTGAGCCATGGTGATAATTCAGCAATTTTAGTTGTTCTATGTAACAATCAGATTTTGCATTGTTTAAAAGACTCTTAGATAACATAAAGTTTAATCAAAAATGTTTAAACAAGCTTTAAATTACCTTGTTAAAAGAATGTTTAAAACCACACTTTAATCAAATCCAATAAGGAAAAATCTAAGGTTTAACGTCCAATTAACAATTCTCCCTGTATGAGGCTTTAGATAGGAGAGCCAGAGATGGTGGACAGTAAACAGAGGAGTGTTTTTGGTTATTTACATGGGCGGATAATCACAATAATTGTCCCTGAGAAACAAAAATATGCTTGTTTTTCAGGTGATCCATCATTGAGATGGCACATAAAATTGTTGCAGTGCATTACCTTGTGTAACAACAGCAATGACAAATATTTGAAATGTGCTTTTTTCACAGAAGTGACTCAAAGCACAGGTATAGTTGTGAAGCAGAGGAATCTGTGGTTGCCACTAGGTTAAATTTCATAGGGAGCCCATTTACCTCTTAGTATATTGTGACAACATACAAACTCCATGCAGAAATTACCCTTTCAGTGCCAATCAATAAGCCTTGTGGCACATCCCTGTGTAAACAATAAATCTGTTAGCAATCATTCATTTTCATACAGAAGGGGTGATTGCTGGTTGTAAATGTATCTCACATAAATATAAATATATATATATATATATATACAGAGAGAGAGAGAGAGAGAGAGAGAGAATGAATTTATATATATGGGAAAAATATATTCAAATCGGCATACCTTACTTCTGCTGGCATCAGAGATGCTTAGCTTTCTTTTCCCTTTTGAAGGAACAATAATTTGAATATCTTTCCCAGAAGCGCAAACATATGCAAATGAGCATTTATTTGGGTTTGTCTCGCTTTCTCTCACTTCTCTCTCTCAGACCTAGGAGAACAGACAGTGTTATATAACAAAATGGAGCATAGTTTATTTGGGTAGAATTGATTCAGACCCGAATCAAATTTTTGGAAACATTCACTAAATCGGACTCGAAACTAATTTCTATCTAAACAGGGAGAATGAATTTAATGTTCAGTTAACTAATTAAAATGACTAACCACATATATGTCAATAAAAGTTTTGTCGTTAGATAGGTTATCAGTAGGAAGGGTGAGGAATCTTTTTTAAAACTTGTTTTTAATTTTTGAATAAACAAGTTTGTTTGAATGTGCTTGTTGTTACTATTCTTCTCATTCATCAGTTTTTTGTAGTTAAATAAGTAGGCCCAGCTTTGAAATGTAGGATTATGTATATTTTCTTTTTTGCTGCCTCACTTTGTATTATGCTTTTGATTTTATAGTTCTAAAAAAATGTTACAGAAAAACAATGAGATATCGCAGTGCTCTAATTGGCATTCACATATATGTTGTCTTGGGAATGTGATGTCGATACATAGCAGTCTTCAGACAGTCACCTCTGTCTTGCTGTTGCTGTGCCGTTGGGGGATATTGGTATAATGACTCTGATGGCTAAATAATTCAGGAAGCTTTTCAATACTGAATTGCCTTTTGTTGGCATAAACTTGTCTTCGCATGTCATGATGATTTGGATCCCATCCTTGAAATGTTGCCCCTGCTAAAGGGTGAGTATTGGTCTTAGATAACTTAATCTTGTTATTTGATTTAGCTGGTATCTGAGGGAAGTTTTCTGGTGAAGGAGAACCATCCTGGGTAATCAATACACCAGGCTGATAGCACACTTCTGCAAAATCCATAACTGGAAATCTCTTGTAAAACTCATTGGGTGGATTTTCTGTGAAGAAAAAAAAAGAAGTACGAAAGACCAATGTGAATATAACCTATTTCAGAGAAAACTATATAACTGTGTGCAGTTTTCAATAAAAAAAAAAAAAGTTCAGAAATGACCATGAAAAACTGACAGGGAGTTTTATACTCAGGAGTGGTGTAAGTATGACATTTTATTCTGCCTGGCAGTGGAGCGCCAAAGCGTAGGGAATAGATAGATAAAAGAGTGACAACGTCAACAACAACCATCACTACTTTTAGGTTTTAGGGAGCTTAAGGTGCCACCCCACAATTCATCCAGACGAAAAGTGCGCGTGGAGAGCCGTCAAGGATAAATCAATTAAAGGATGTAGGTGTGGTATAAAGCCACATAAATAGAGAATATATAAAAAGAATTAGCACACCCTTTGTAATGGTGAATTCAATATAGAACAACTGTTTTGGTCTTCATTAAAATAAAATACACACAAACTTGTGTGCTACTCACGTCACCAGGGAGGGTGGTGCAAGATAAGCTCAAGACACTTGACACCGGACCCTCCATCACTGAGGTCGCCTGTAGAATGGTAGTCCTTTCAACATCCTATTGATAGATGACCCAGTGGACTTCTCATATATGTTTTCAGGGTCCACATCCTGAAAAATATACTAGCACCCTCCTGCCCTAAACACACTAGCCACAATTTGGGTTCCCTGAATAGTGATCTCAATGCATTACATAAAGGCTCCTTCCGGTGTGGCCCCAGATGCTGTATGTGTTGTCTCAGTATCTCGTACCATGTAGACACAGTGATTGTTTCCAACAGGGGTGAATCCATTCCGATTAAACACAATATGAATTGCAATTCCAGGTACGTTGTGTATATGTTAGAGTGCACCTGTGGGTTACAATATATTGGCTGTACTACCCAAACAGTGAGGGAGAGACTTAACCAACATCGCTCTAACATCCAGTGAGAATATTTGAAGCATGGGGTGTCAAAACACTTTTCTGAGGTACATGGGGGCAACCCTTTTAGCCTTACACTGACCCCCATAGATTTGGCTCCCCAATCCTACTCCCAGCTTTGCAAAAGAGAAATGTACTGGATCTATAGGTTTAACACCCTTTCCCCTTTTTGGCCTGAACAAAACTTTGGAGTATAGCCACTATTAAATGGAGTAGACATAAAATCCCTTTTTCCAACCAGACATCTATTCATACTACCAGATAGGAGAGACTTGTGGTGTTGACCCAACAGACCCAACAATATATTATTTCAACAATTTACCATCCCATTTCTGTTGCGATTTTCCACATGATTAATATGATGCCAATGACCATTTAATCCCCTGATTGTCATTCCCAACAAGTTCCCATTACGGAGTGAGAAATACGAGGCAAAGGTATGGGATAGATAAAGGGGTAAACAGAAGTGACATGAACCCTTCCCACACCGTTTTACACCCCTACTTGAATCTGTTTCTCTAAGGGGGTCCTTTATTAATTAACCCCCATCATTCATTCATTTATTGATTTATTTTATCCATCAGTTGGACAAATATTTATATACAGTCTTATCCATGTACCAATGTTGGCGGCCATACTCCCTGTCCTTCTGAAGCTATATTTAGCTATATGTAGAACCTCCCATGCTTCCCATTGTGGAACGTGAAAATTTACACTATTTGGATGATATCTTCACTGCGTTTGATTTTAATTCCCCTTTCCCCATCCCCCCCTCTCCCCACTCCCAGCAGCCATTAAGTTTGACCATAAAATATGTATATTCATATTTATATTCACTGATATATTACGTTTTTATATTTGATATTTAAATATTTTTATATGGACCCACTGTGTGTTTTTACCCAAATAATTTTAATATATACTTTTTTATATGTCAATCTTATGTGGTTCAACTTGAATGTAAAACACATATTTATGCATATTTTTATACAATAGTTTCATTTATGATTTATCAATTCCTATATATATATGATACAGCGCCAGTCTGGGTCTTTAAATTACCCCAGCACTATCCTGGCCTTGGTCTGCTTTGCTTGTGGAGCACACTGATTACATTGAAAATCTGGGGCCCTCCTGATTGGTCCTGACGCCTTTCCGCCCATAGTGCGTTCCACCGGTGGAATGCACATCCGGTTTCCAGCACCACGTGAACGGAACCCGGGCGGACTTAACAATACCTCGTCTGCGGTGCGTTCCACCGGTGGGACGCACTTCCGGCTTTCGGTATCGTGTGACCGGAAGTACATGTATGAGGCGCTCCTCCAAGCTCCGGCCCCATAAATTATTTATTTTTATTATATTGTACTCGTTTTAGTTTATATTGTACTACAACTAATCCCCCAATAATCCCTAGATGTATTTTAATTTAATTTGAGTGTATGAGTTTTCCTAGGGTGGAACGCACTTCTGGTTCCGGGTCATTTGACCGAAAGTTAGCCTCCCACCACGTGAACCTACCGTATTTTCCGGCGTATAAGATGACTGGGCGTATAAGACGACCCCCAACTTTTCCAGTTAAAATATAGGGTTTGGGCTATACTCGCCGTATAAGACTGCCCCTCCAACGCTATTTACTTTGGCATCAAGATCTGCAGGTAATTATTGTGCAATTTTCGTCTTTTGCCTCAGTACCATATTATGCCTTTCCAAGAATCTAGTACACCAGGATACAGTGGCCTTATATCTGTTGCTGTGATCTGGGTTAGATTTGGCCCACTGAAGTGCAAACAAACATATTTTATTTCGTGTCACTACATAACCGTTTTGGTGATGCTCATTCACCATATCTGCTACATGTTTTTCGAGTTCTGGCCAATGTGGGGTGCCTCTTCTTAATGCACACTTACTCCTTGGCATACTCTTTAATGCTTTTTCATTTGCTTTCCAGTTCCAAACCATCTTTTCTGTTACTCCATATTGTCTTGCAGCAGCGCAGTTATTATGTTCCATGGCAAAGTTTACAACTTTAAAGAGCTTCTGTCACCCCCCAAACAGCAATTTTCAGTATTGGACTTAATATAATTGCTAATGTACGCAGAGTCCATATATACCCCCTCTTACCTCTGGCTGTGCTTTAAATTATTAAAAAATAGTACTTTTGTGATATGCAAATGTCTTCACTACCAGCAAGTTGGGTGGTTACTTTCTGGTAGCCGCCACATCCTCGGTCTAAAAAAACACCCCCTCCTCCACTTGATTGACAGGGCCAGCGAGCGCTCTCCTTCTTCCGCTGGCCCTGTTTGCAGCTGAAATCCCGTGCCTGTGCCGTACCGGTCCTCATTCGGCGCAGGTGCTCTGAGAGAAGGACACTTGCTTGGCTGCTCCTTCCTCAGTGCGCCTGCGCCGATGACGTCAGCCCTACATCTGGAAGAGAAGACGCCGGCATCGCTGGTAAGGAGGCGGAGAGTCCGGTGACGTTGCTGGATGCTTGATTCAGGTAAGTATTTGCCTAATAAGCATGCAGCCACTGCAACCACCAACGAAATGGGGTGCCATTATTTTACAAAAAGTATATTTAGACACACTATACCACCAACGTTTATAAATAATATACCCATAATTAATAAATATATATATATATATAATTAATAAATATATGTGATATATATATATACATATATTTATATATGTGTGATATACACTCACCTAAAGAATTATTAGGAACACCTGTTCTATTTCTCAGTTTGGAGTTCAGGAGATTGTCTTGACCAGGACCACCACCGTAAATGCATTGAAGCAACTGCCATGTGATTGGTTGACTAGATAATTGCATTAATGAGAAATAGAACAGGTGTTCCTAATAATTCTTTAGGTCAGTGTATATCACACATATATAAATATATGTATATATATCACATATATTTATTAATTATATATATATATTTATTAATTATGGGTATATTATTTATAAGCATTGGTGGTATAGTGTGTCTAAATATACTTTTTGAAAAATAATGGCACCCCATTTCGTTGGTGGTTTTTTTAGACCGAGGATGCGGCGGCTACCAGCAAGTCCGCCCCAACTTGCTGGTAGTGAAGAAATTTGCATATCACAAAAGTACTATTTTTTTATAATTTAAAGCACAGCCAGAGGTAAGAGTGGGTATATATGGACTCTGCGTACATTAGCAATTATATTAAGTCCAATACTGAAAATTGCTGTTTGGGGGTGACAGAAGCCCTTTAAGCTTGAAACTGGCTTCATATTTCTTTCTTCTTGCTGGTAGAGCCATGATGGGGTATTGACTGTTAGCCATTTGTCTACTGTACTGTATGTACTGGTGCTGTACTGTATGAACTGGTACAGATACTGGTGCTGTACTGTATGTATAGATACTGGTGCTGTACTGCATTCACCACCACATGTATCTGCTCCCCAGATAGATTCACACCAAACTTCATTAGAGATCCGCTGTTCAAACATTAGAATTGGCTGAAGTACAGATGCTCCTGCTTCCCCCTGCCTTCCCTCAGAATCGCCAATCCAACCCAGTATACAACAACCAGCCAATCACGGCAAGCGATGTACCGGTATTTTCTGTACACACTGCATACAAAGCCTGCTTGGATTGGGTGGGTCAGCTCTCCCTGGCTGCCCAGCCCTCCCTGTCTTCAAGACGATCTGAACGGTAGTACGCAATGTGATACTGCTGGCATGAGAAAACCACTGAGAGCAGGGAGAGGGGGCTGCTTCAGGAGCGACTGGCTTGGATGCAGCGCACGGTGGCTCAGCTAGCCTCCAGTCCGGCTAGGAAGTAAGTTTCAGCACGCCGTATACCGGCATATAAGACGACGCCCCGCGTATAATATGACCCCCGACTTTTGAGAAGATTTTCATGTGTTAAAAAGTAGTCTTATACGCAGGAAAATACAGTAATTGTTTTCATGTGTTGGGTATGTATAAAACACTGTGAATGTATGTGCACTATGACAGCATCGAAACATGTTGAGCTATTTCTTAATAAAAAATCACTGCGTATTACTTGAGAAGTCTTCTGGGTCATCTATCAATAGGACGTTTAAGGGACTACCATTCTACAGGTGACCTCGGCGAGGGAGAGTCCGGTGTCAAGTGTCTTGAACTTATCTTGCACCACCCTCCCTGGTGATGTGAGTAGCACTCAAGTTGGTGTGTATTTCATTTTAATGAAGACCACAACATTTGTTCTATAGTGAATTCACCATTAGAGATGGCATTGCGGTTCACTCGGCGGTCATTTCGCGTAGAATTTTGCTCGTTCAAGATCCGCCGATCATGCGTGCATATGGTGATGTTCGCATGCGCCATATTCTTTTGCATTGCACAGAACTTTGACCCATTACACATCCATCAGGTGGGACAGGACAGCTAATTGAGACGTTTCAGCACATGGACACACCCCCACCCTATAACAGAACCCGATCTGGAAGCCATTTTACATTCTGTGTTTTGCCAGTGTAGGGAGAGGTTGTTTTGTGGAGCAGGGACAGACTGTTAGGGACACCAAACGCTACCTAATATCGCCACAAAAGTCCTCTTAAGGACTAATATAGGTGTGCTGGTATAGGTATGATATACACTGCTCAAAAAAATAAAGGGAACACTTAAACAACACAATGTAACTCCAAGTCAATCACACTTCTGTGAAATCAAACTGTCCACTTAGGAAGCAACACTGAGTGACAATCAATTTCACATGCTGTTGTGCAAATGGGATAGACAACAGGTGGAAATTATAGGCAATTAGCAAGACACCCCCAATAAAGGAGTGGTTCTGCAGGTGGTGACCACAGACCAATTATCAGTTCCTATGCTTCCTGGCTGATGTTTTGGTCACTTTTGAATGCTGGCGGTGCTTTCACTCTAGTGGTAGCATGAGACGGAGTCTACAACCCACACAAGTGGCTCAGTTAGTGCAGCTTATCCAGGATGGCACATCAATGCGAGCTGTGGCAAGAAGGTTTGCTGTGTCTGTCAGCGTAGTGTCCAGAGCATGGAGGCGCTACCAGGAGACAGGCCAGTACATCAGGAGACGTGGAGGAGGCCGTAGGAGTGCAACAACCCAGCAGCAGGACCGATACCTCCGCCTTTGTGCAAGGAGGAACAGGAGGAGCACTGCCAGAGCCCTGCAAAATGACCTCCAGCAAGCCACAAATGTGCATGTGTCTGCTCAAACGGTCAGAAACAGACTCCATGAGGGTGATATGAGGGCTCGACGTCCACAGGTGGGGGTTGTGCTTACAGCCCAACACCGTGCAGGACGTTTGGCATTTGCCAGAGAACACCAAGATTGGCAAATTTGCCATTGGCGCCCTGTGCTCTTCACAGATGAAAGCAGGTTCACACTGAGCACATGTGACAGACGTGACAGAGTCTGGAGACGCCGTGGAGAACGTTCTGCTGCCTGCAACATCCTCCAGCATGACCGGTTTGGCATTGGGTCAGTAATGGTGTGGGGTGGCATTTCTTTGGAGGGCCGCACAGCCCTCCATGTGCTCGCCAGAGGTAGCCTGACTGCCATTAGGTACCGAGATGAGATCCTCAGACCCCTTGTGAGACCATATGCTGGTGCGGTTGGCCCTGGGTTCCTCCTAATGCAAGACAATGCTAGACCTCATGTGGCTGCAGTGTGTCAGCAGTTCCTGCAAGACGAAGGCATTGATGCTATGGACTGGCCCGTCCGTTCCCCAGACATGAATCCAATTGAGCACATCTGGGACATCATGTCTCGCTCTATCCACCAACGTCACGTTGCACCACAGACTGTCCAGGAGTTGGCAGATGCTTTAGTCCAGGTCTGGGAGGAGATCCCTCAGGAGACCGTCCGCCACCTCATCAGGAGCATGCACAGGCATTGTAGGGAGGTCATACAGGCACGTGGAGGCCACACACACTACTGAGCCTCATTTTGACTTGTTTTAAGGACATTACATCAAAGTTGGATCAGCCTGTTTTGTGTTTTTCCACTTTAATTTTGACTGTGACTCCAAATCCAGACCTCCATGGGTTGAAAAATTTGATTTCCATTTTTTTATTTTTGTGTGATTTTGTTGTCAGCACATTCAACTATGTGAAGAACAAAGTATTTCAGAAGAATATTGAATTAACTCATATCTAGGATGTGTTATTTTTGTGTTCCCTTTATTTTTTTGAGCAGTGTACTTATAATATACTGTGATTTATACTTATAAAAAACTGATTGAGGGGTGTGATATACCTATAATATACTTTCTAACATAGAAAGTATATTATAGTGCATTTGTATTGTGCAGCAGTTGTGTGCAGTTCTGTTGCGATACCGCAGGTATATCGAGGGACAAGCGTTATTGGAACAACTATTTGCAACGGGTGTGATATACCTGTTGCCCCCAAAAAAAACTGATTGAGGGGTGCAATATACCTGCTTCCACAAAATACTGATTGAGGGGTACGATATACCTGCTTCCACCAAATATTGATTCAGGGGTTCTATATACCTGTTTACACAAAATATTGATTGAGGGGTGCGATATACCTGCTTCTAGAAAATACTGATTATGGGGTTCTATATACCTGCTTCAACAAAATAATGATTGAGGGGTGCGATATACCTGCTTTCACCAAATATTGATTAAGGAGTTCTATATACCTGTTTCCACAATATAGTGATTGAGGGGTTCCATATACCGGCTTCAACAAAATACTGTACTGATTGAGGGGTGCGATATACCGGCTTCCACCAAATACTGATTGAGGGCTGCGATATACCTGCTTCCACAAATTCTTTGGCACTCATTTGGTCATTTTGAAAATGACAGGCAGAGGAAGAGGCAGGCCGTTCCACAGGGGTGGTAGGGGTCGGGCAGGTGCACCAGGCCGGAGCCTAAGTGGGAAATTGGAGAAGGTGTGTGCGATTACATCAAAGGACGCACCAGAGTTGGTTGAGTGGCTCACTCAGCCTTCCACTGCTGCACCCTCCTCATCCTCTGTATCTGCACCCTCCTCACTCTCTGCTGTGTGCACCCCCAAAGACTCCACTACCACGACCACCATAGCCCCTCCACTTGAGTCAGAGGAATTATTTTCCCATCCAGTCCCAGACCTTACCGATGCGCAGCCATTCTTGGCATTGAATAAGGAAGAGGAGGTAGCAACCCAGCGATCTGACAACAGTACCCAGATCAGCCCAAGGAGGGTGGTTCCTGCTGTTGCTGCCTATTCCGAGATCTCTAATGTCAGTGGTGGTGAAGGTGACGATGATGATGTGTTGATGGACGTGATGTGGGTGCCCACAAGAGAGAAAGAGGAGGAGAGTTCAAAGGGAGAGACGGGGCAGCAGATAGGGAGTAGAAGGAGCAGAAGCAGGCAGAACTCGCAGTGCACCGGAGGCAAAAAGCAGACTGCAAATGTACTGTATCTGGGGTGAGCCATCCACCATGAACTGTCACATCTTGCACTCCCAGGATGCCGACACATGGCTCCGCAGTGTGGGATTTTTTTAACATGGCAGCTGCTGACAATAGTGTTGCCATCTCCAGCCTGTGCTGTCAACGCATAAGTCTCAGTAAGCCCAACACTCAACTAGGGACTAATGTTGAGCGTGAATATTCGAATAGCGAATATTAATCGCGAATATCGCAACTTCGCTAATTCGCAAATATTTTGAATATAGTGCTATATATTCGCTATATCGAATATTCGTCATTTTGTAACATCTGAAAACATGATTCCTCCCTGCTTCTTTCTTGTGGGTCAATGAGTCATTGGCCCACAAGCAACTTAAGCAGGAAGGAATCATGTTTTCATTAGGAAAAAAAAAGACAAATATTCTAAAAAACAAATATATAGCAATATAGTGAATATATTGGTTATTTAGAATATTCAATATTTTTTTTCCCAATCTGTACAGTTGTTCACATACTCCTCCCCGACAAGCGTCCCAGTCACGCATGTGGGTTAGAAAATACCATCGGATCTGAGTTTTCCCTGAGATCATGAAAACTCAGATCCGATGGTATATTCTAACCCACAGGCGTTCCCATGGTGACGGGGACACTTGTCGGGGAGGAGTATGCCAAAGTGGAATAACAGTAAATAACGAATATATTCGCTATATTGCTATAACTTTGTTTTTTATAATATTCGTCATATTCGCTATATTGTTATAACTTTGTTTTTTAGAATATTCGTCATATTCTAAGACAAGAATATATAGCAATATAGCGAATATTCGTAAAATACACATATAGACTGCAATTTAGCTAATATAGTACTATAGTATTTTTTTTTATAGTGTACATTTTTTCCAAATCTGAAGTTCAGAAGAGACAAAAATAATTAGACTGTAAAAAAAGGATATTATAGCACTATATTAGCTAAATTACAGTCTATATGTTTATTTTATGAATATTCGCAATATTGCTATAACTACAAGAATATGTAGCAATATAGCGAATATTCATAAAATACACATATTAGCCAATAGCCATAGCCAACCAATAGAAAAGTTGTCTTATACAGTTAAACAAAAGAAAAAAATCGCAATATGCGAATAATTAAATCGCATATTATTCGCGATAAATAGAATAATGACGAATATTCGATTTCAACGAATATAAGACGAATATTCAATCGAATATTCGCAAAATATCGCGAAATCAAATATGGCACTACTAGGGACGACCGCCTTAAGAAGTCACCTGGCCTTCCATCACCGAGCCCAGTGGGAGCAACACTATCAGAACCCACAAAGCCACACTCCCAGCGCTCCATGTCCTACCTCTTCTCCTTCTCCTTTTCCTCTCTCCTCCCATTTATCCTCCACTCCACCTTCAACCATGCTAATGTCACATTCATCTGGTTAAAGACATGCTTCCGTGGCCCAAATGTTTGAGCGAAAAAAGATTATGGAGCTGGATAACCCTCTTGCCCAACACTCACCTAGAGACGACCTCTTTAAGAATGCACCTGGCCTTCCATCACCGAGCCCAGTGGGAGCAACTCCGTCAGAACCCACAAAGCCACGATACATCTGACCACAGACACGTGGTCTAGCAAACACGGGCAGGGAAGGTACATAACTTTTACTGCCCACTGGGTGAGCCTTCTGACGGCCGTCAAGCAAGCAACCTGTGGCACCCATGTGGATTTGGTGTTACCGCCACGGATTGCATGCAGGCCGGCCTCTTCTTCTCCTCCTCCTCTATCCTCCGTCTCCTCCTCGGCTGACTCCTCCTTTTCCACCTCTTCCGCTGCACCCCCCAAGCTCCCCAGAACCTATTCGACGTGCCAGGTGAGGCGTTGCCATGCTGTGCTGCGGCTGTTGTGCCTGGAAGCCAAGAGCCACACCGGTGCTGCACTGCTTTCAGCTCTGCGGTCACAGGCCGATCAGTGGCTAACCCTGCTCAATTTGACAGTTGGTAAAGTGGTGTGCGACAACGGTGCCAATCTGCTGAGCGCGCGGAAACAGAGCAAAATGACACACGTGCCGTGCATGGCACACGTCCTGAACTTAGTTGTGCAGCGATTTGTTGCCAAATACCCCGGGGTCCAGGACGTCTTACAGCAGGCCAGGAAAATCTCTGGCCATTTTAGAACATCTTACGTGGCCATGGCTCGCTTTGCTGACGTTCAGCAGCGACACTGCCTGTCTGATGTCAGATTTTTGACAGCCCAACGCACTGGAACTCCACCTTGTATATGCTTGATAGGCTGCTCCAGCAGAAACGTGCCATTAACGACTACATGTACAAACTCTGCAGCAGGACAGGTTCTGGGGAACTTGGTTTCTTTTCACTGCGCCAGTGGCTGCTCATGCGAGACGCATCCAGACTTCTGCGGCCATTTGATGAGATCACCAAACTGGTCAGTGGCAGCCAGAGCACCATCAGTGACATCGTACCTTACGCTACTCCATCTGAAACAAGTCAGCAGGAGTCTGAAGAGGAGTCAGGAGAGGATGGAGGCTGGGGGGAGGCTGGGAGGAGGGGGAGGAGGAGGAGGAGCAGGAGCAAGAAGAGCAGGCTTTGAGGAGGACTTTAAACTTTTCGGGGATCCCTGATGTTGTCCGTGGCTGGGGAGAGGAGACTGAGGACGAAATCCCTCTGGGCGATGAGCAGGAGCCAGGGCGCTCCACTGCTTCCAGTTTAGTGCAAATGGGGGCCTTCATGCTCCATTGTTTGAAGAGGGACCCCTGTATAAAAAGCATAAAGGGCAAGGACCAGTACTGGGTGGCAACGTACTTAGACCACCGGTACAAACAGAAAATAGGGAAAAAAACGTAAGAAAAATAGACCTGTATAGGGCGCCAATAGCCTCAAAAGTAATGGCCTACTTGCGGTAAAAATGGTCAATTAAGTGGTAACTTTGATACAGTTGTTTAAAAACACAACGTTTGTGAAAACTTGCAAAATAACCTTAATTAAAACAGTAATGGTAGTTGGTTAAAATCGCAATGAGAATAAAAAAGGCATTTTGTAGTAAAGACTCACTTCACCCAGGAGGGGCAGGGTGGGATAAAGCACATAACACCCACTCTGCTTCCTCCTGCGCCTGGATCGCCTGTAAGATCGTCCGGAAATAACGGCAGTTACACTTGGAACTTCTGGTTATTTTCTTTTTATTGTTTTAGCACAGGGTAGGGGTAGGAGTAGGCTCAACGCGTTTCGGGGTCACTGGGATCCCCTTCATCAGGAGCATAAGTGCATCATGCATAATGGCAGGTATTTATACAATGAAAAGGTGCCAAAGAACGCCAGAAAACGGCGCCAAAACAACGGGAGGTAGTGGCGTCACTTCCGGTTTGTGTTCCAGGGTGGAACGCATTGTGGTAGGCTTAGCTTGGAGTGGTTTCCGGTTTGCATTCCAGCGTTGAACGCATCAGGAAGCATCTCGGCCTTGTAGTGGATTAAATGTGGACCAGGAGGGGAAGCGACGTCACTTCCGGTATGCGTTCCAGCTTGGAACGCATCGGGACCGAGGCGGCTGAGGGATCGGCACAAAAGTACATGGACTTCTTGTCGGATAATGTGGGTAGGTGTGGGGATGTTTAGGAGGGGTATCCAGTTTTTTTTATATATAATATAATATGATGGCCAGGGAGAGGGAATTGGGTGTGGAGAAAACCGGAAGTGATAAAGGTTCCGGTGTGCGTTCCAGGGTGAAACGCACCACAGCTTCTCCCAGGGATCATGGTGGAGAATGTCTGTGTATAGGAGCGGGGGGGGGGATATAGCTGTTGGCAATTGTTAGTCTAAAGGAAATGGCAGAGAAACACATCATGCATAGGTCTGATGAATAAAATATGTGTGTATTTTGCGGGATGGGGGAAGGAGGGTTACATGGATTATATAAAGATCGTGCAGAAATCAAGAATTTAATATTTTTTTTAAAAAGGCGATCTGTGTGTCAGTGTCTTGGAACAAACGAGTATATTTTTGTTCCAAAAAAGGACATGTGTGTATATGAATGGAGGGGTATGCCCTAAATATTTATTAGCGTCGAGCTCAATAAAAATATCGCTCGAGGAGCGCTATATAATGATAATAAAATGTATTAAAAGACAGGGTGGATAGAGGTTGATATAGAGAGTATAAAAATGGGATAAATTAATAAATAAATAAAAGGGTATTTAGATAGGAAAAATTATTTCGTATATTATTTCAATATTATTATTTTATTATATATTTCGTCTGTGGGTTAACCGTAAAGATGTGTCGGTTATGTGCGGAATAGAAGGATCTATGATGGTTGTTTAAGGGTAGGGATGAGCGAACCCGAACTGTATAGGGGTGTCCGTGACACGGACCCGAACCCGAACATTTTCGTAAAAGTCTGGGTTCGGGTTCGGCGTTCGGCGCTTTCTTGGCGCTTTTTGAAAGGCTGCAAAGCAGCCAATCAACAAGCGTCATACTACTTGCCCCAAGAGGCCATCACAGCCTTGCCTACTATTGGCATGGCTGTGATTTGCCAGTGCAGCATGTGACCCAGCCTCTATATAAGCTTGGGTCACGTAGCGCTGCATGTCACTCTGCTGATTCAAGCATAGGGAGAGGTTGCAGCTGCGACGTTAGGGCGAGATTAGGCAGATTAACTCCTCCAAAAGACTTCATTCTGTGATCAATCTGCAGCTGTGGATCATTGAAGTGCTAATATCGACTTGCTCACTTTTTTGAGGCTGCCCAGAGCGTTTTTAGATCACTTTTTTCTGGGGTGATCGGCGGCCATTTTGTGACTTGTGGTGCGCCAGCACAAGCTATCACCAAGTGTATTTAACCATCAATAGTGTGGTTATTTTGTGCTATATCCTACATCAGCTGCAGGCTGAGCCTGTGTCACCGAAGTGCATTTAACCATCAACAGTCTGGTTATTTTTTGGCCATATACTACATCAGCTGCAGGCTGAGCCTGTGTCACCCAAGTGCATTTAACCATCAACAGTCTGGTTATTTTTTGGCCATATACTACATCTGGTGCAGGCTGAGCCTGTGTCACCCAAGTGCATTTAACCATCAATAGTGTGGCTATTTTTTGACCATATACTACATCAGGGGCAAGTTGAGCCTGTCACCCAGCGCCTAAAAAATAGACCTGACATTTCTATTCTACCAAATTTGTACTGTTTTAGCTGGTCAAGTTATTTGTAGTGACCGTAAAAGCACACTTTTTGTTCTGGGTTGAAAAACTATTCCCAAATTTGCCATTCTCAAAATAACTAGTTTCTGCTATATGAGGCCTAATTGAAATCTATCCCAAAAAGGATATCTTACATTGAAGGTGCTGATAGTGTCATTCAGAAAAACCTAAGACACACGCTACCGTGCAGATAGAAGTCTAATTCTGTGATTAAACCTATACCTGTCACACAGCGCAAAAAAAAAACAGGCCTCACATTTCTATTCAACCAAATCTGTACTGTTTTAGCTGGTCAAGTTATTTGTAGTGACCGTAAAAGCACACTTTTTTTTCTGGGTTGAAAAACTATTCCCAAATTTGCCATTCTCAAAATTGTGGTGAACGGGAACAATGAGGAAAACATCTAATAAGGGACGCGGACGTGGACATGGTCGTGGTGGTGTTAGTGGACCCTCTGGTGCTGGGAGAGGACGTGGCCGTTCTGCCACAGCCACACGTCCTAGTGAACCAACTACCTCTGGTCCTAGTAGCCAGCAGAATTTACAGCGATATTTGGTGGGGCCCAATGCCGTTCTAAGGATGGTAAGGCCTGAGCAGGTACAGGCATTAGTCAATTGGGTGTCCGACAGTGGATCCAGCACGTTCACATTATCTCCCACACAGTCTTCTGCAGAAAGCGCACAGATGGCGCATGAAAACCAAGCCCATCGGTCTGTCACATCACCCCCATGCATATCAGGGAAACTGTCTGAGCCTCAAGTTATGCAGCAGTCTCTTATGCTGTTTGAAGACTCTGCTGCCAGGGCTTCCCAAGGGCATCCACCTAGCCCTTCCCCAGGGGTGGAAGAGATAGAATGCACTAACGCACAACCACTTATTTTTCCTGATGATGAGGACATGGGAATACCACCTCAGCACGTCTCTGATGATGACGAAACACAGGTGCCAACTGCTGCGTCTTTCTGCAGTGTGCAGACTGAACAGGAGGTCAGGGATCAAGACTGGGTGGAAGACGATGCAGGGGACGATGAGGTCCTAGACCCCACATGGAATGAAGGTCGTTCCACTGACTTTCACAGTTCGGAGGAAGAGGCAGTGGTGAGACCGAGCCAACAGCGTAGCAAAAGAGGGAGCAGTGGGCAAAATCAGAACATCCGCCGCCAAGAGACTCCGCCTGCTACTGACCGCCGCCATCTGGGACCGAGCACCCCAAAGGCAGCTTCAAGGAGTTCCCTGGCATGGCACTTCTTCAAACAATGTGCTGACGACAAGACCCGAGTGGTTTGCACTCAGAGCCTGAAGCGAGGCATTAACGTTCTGAACCTTAGCACAACCTGCATGACCAGGCACCTGCATGCAAAGCATGAACTGCAGTGGAGTAAACACCTTAAAAACAAGGAAGTCACTCAGGCTCCCCCTGCTACCTCTTCTGCTGCTGCCGCCTTGGCCTCTTCTGCTGCTGCCGCCGCCTCGGCCTCTTCTGCTGCTGCCGCCGCCGCCTCGGCCTCTTCCTCTGCCTGTGGAGGAACGTTGGCACCTGCCGCCCAGCAAACATGGGATGTACCACCAACACCACCACCTGCGTCACCAAGCATCTCAACCATGTCACACGGCAGCGTTCAGCTCTCCATCTCACAAACATTTGAGAGAAAGCGTAAATTCCCACCTAGCCACCCTCGATCCCTGGCCCTGAATGCCAGCATTTCTAAACTACTGGCCTATGAAATGCTGTCATTTAGGCTGGTGGACACAGACAGCTTCAAACAGCTCATGTCGCTTGCTGTCCCACAGTATGTTGTTCCCAGCCGGCACTACATCTCCAAGAGAGCCGTGCCTTCCCTGCACAACCAAGTGTCCGATAAAATCAAGTGTGCACTGCGCAACGCCATCTGTGGCAAGGTCCACCTAACCACAGATACGTGGACCAGTAAGCACGGCCAGGGACGCTATATCTCCCTAACTGCACACTGGGTAAATGTAGTGGCGGCTGGGCCCCAGGCGGAGAGCTGTTTGGCGCACGTCCTTCCGCCGCCAAGGATCGCAGGGCAACATTCTTTGCCTCCTGTCTCCTCCTCCTCCTACTCAGCTTCCTCCTCCTCTTCTTCCACCTGCTCATCCAGTCAGCCACACACCTTCACCACCAACTTCAGCACAGCCCGGGGTAAACGTCAGCAGGCCATTCTGAAACTCATATGTTTGGGGGACAAGCCCCACACCGCACAGGAGTTGTGGCGGGGTTTAGAACAACAGACCGACGAGTGGTTGCTGCCGGTGAGCCTCAAGCCCGGCCTGGTGGTGTGCGATAATGGGCGAAATCTCGTTGCAGCTCTGGGACTAGCCGGTTTGATGCACATCCCTTGCCTGGCGCATGTGCTGAATTTGGTGGTGCAGAAGTTCATTCGCAACTACCCCGACATGTCAGAGCTGCTGCATAAAGTGCTGGCCGTGTGTTCGCGCTTCCGGCGTTCACACCCTGCCGCTGCTCGCCTGTCTGCGCTACAGCGTAACTTCGGCCTTCCCGCTCACCGCCTCATATGCGACGTGCCCACCAGGTGGAACTCCACCTTGCATATGCTGGACAGACTGTGCGAGCAGCAGCAGGCCATAGTGGAGTTTCAGCTGCAGCACGCACGGGTCAGTCGCACTGCGGATCAGCCCCACTTCACCACCAATGACTGGGCCTCCATGCGAGACCTGTGTGCCCTGTTGCGCTGTTTCGAGTACTCCACCAACATGGCCAGTGGCGATGACGCCATTATCAGCGTTACAATACCACTTCTATGTCTCCTTGAGAAAACACTTAGGGCGATGATGGAAGAGGAGGTGGCCCAGGAGGAAGAGGAGGAAGAGGGGTCATTTTTAGCACTTTCAGGCCAGTCTTTTCGAAGTGACTCAGAGGGAGGTTTTTTGCAACAGCAGAGGCCAGGTACAAATGTGGCCAAACAGGGCCCACTACTGGAGGACGAGGAGGACGAGGATGAGGAGGAGGTGGAGGAGGATGAGGATGAAGCATGTTCACAGCGGGGTGACACCCAAAGCAGCTCGTGCCCATCACTGGTGCGTGGCTGGGGGGAAACACAGGACGATGACGATACGCCTCTTACAGAGGACAGCTTGTCCTTACCTCTGGGCAGCCTGGCACACATGAGCGACTACATGCTGCAGTGCCTGCGCAACGACAGCAGAGTTGCCCACATTTTAACGTGTGCGGACTACTGGGTTGCCACCCTGCTGGATCCCCGGTACAAAGACAATGTGCCCACCTTACTTCCTACAATGGAGCGTGATAGGAAGATGCGCGAGTACAAGCGCACGTTGGTAGACGCGCTACTGAGAGCATTCCCAAATGTCACAGGGGAACCAGTGGAAGCCCAAGGCGAAGGCAGAGGAGGAGCAAGAGGTCGCCAACGCAGCTGTGTCACGGCCAGCTCCTCTGAGGGCAGGGTTAGCATGGCAGAGATGTGGAAAAGTTTTGTCACCACGCCACAGCTAACTGCACCACCACCTGATACGGAACGTGTTAGCAGGAGGCAACATTTCACTAACACGGTGGAACAGTACCTGTGCACACCCCTCCACGTACTGACTGATGGTTCGGCCCCATTCAACTTCTGGGTCTCCAAATTGTCCACGTGGCCAGAGCTAGCCTTTTATGCCTTGGAGGTGCTGGCCTGCCCGGCGGCCAGCGTTTTGTCTGAACGTGTATTCAGCACGGCAGGGGGCGTCATTACAGACAAACGCAGCCGCCTGTCTACAGCCAATGTGGACAAGCTGACGTTCATAAAAATTAACCAGGCATGGATCCCACAGGACCTGTCCATCCCTTGTGCAGATTAGATATTAACTACCTCCCCTTAACAATATATTATTCTACTCCAGGGCACTTCCTCATTCAATACTATTTTTATTTTCATTTTACCATTATATTGCGGGGCAACCCAAAGTTGAATGAACCTCTCCTCTGCCTGGGTGCTGGGGCCTAAATGTGTGACAGTGGCCTGTTCCAGTGGTGGGTGACGTGAAGCCTGATTCTCTGCTATGACATGAAGACTGATTCTGCGCTGACATAAGGCCAGATTCTCTGTTACGGGACCTCTCTCCTCTGTCTGGGTGCCTGGGCCTAAATATGTGACAGTGGCCTGTTCCAGTGGTGGGTGACGTGAAGCCTGATTCTCTGCTATGACATGAAGACTGATTCTGTGCTGACATAAGGCCAGATTCTCTGTTACGGGACCTCTCTCCTCTGCCTGGGTGCCTGGGCCTAAATATGTGACAGTGGCCTGTTCCAGTGGTGGGTGACGTGAAGCCTTATTCTCTGCTATGACATGAAGACAGATTCTGTGCTGACATAAGGCCAGATTCTCTGTTACGGGACCTCTCTCCTCTGCCTGGGTGCCTGGGCCTAAATATGTGACAGTGGCCTGTTCCAGTGGTGGGTGACGTGAAGCCTGATTCTCTGCTATGACATGAAGACTGATTCTGCGCTGACATAAGGCCAGATTCTCTGTTACGGGACCTCTCTCCTCTGTCTGGGTGCCGGGGCCTAAATATGTGACAGTGGCCTGTTCCAGTGGTGGGTGACGTAAAGCCTGATTCTCTGTTATGAAATGAAGACTGATTCTGTGCTGACATATGGCCAGATTCTCTGTTACGGGACCTCTCTCCTCTGTCTGGGTGCCGGGGCCTAAATATGTGACAGTGGCCTGTTCCAGTGGTGGGTGACGTAAAGCCTGATTCTGTGCTGACATAAGGCCAGATTCTCTGTTACAGGACCTCTCTCCTCTGTCTGGGTGCCGGGGCCTAAATATGTGACAGTGGCCTGTTCAGGTGGTGGGTGAAGAGAAGCCTGATTCTCTGCTATGACATGAAGACAGATTCTGTGCTGACATAAGGCCAGATTCTCTGTTACGGGACCTCTCTCCTCTGTCTGGGTGCCGGGGCCTAAATATGTGACAGTGGCCTGTTCCAGTGGTGGGTGACGTGAAGCCTGATTCTCTGGTATGACATGAAGACAGATTCTGTGCTGACATAAGGCCAGATTCTCTGTTACGGGACCTCTCTCCTCTGCCTGGGTGCCTGGGCCTAAATATGTGACAGTGGCCTGTTCCAGTGGTGGGTGACGTGAAGCCTGATTCTCTGCTATGACATGAAGACAGATTCTGTGCTGACATAAGGCCAGATTCTCTGTTACGGGACCTCTCTCCTCTGCCTGGGTGCCTGGGCCTAAATATGTGACAGTGGCCTGTTCCAGTGGTGGGTGACGTGAAGCCTGATTCTCTGCTATGACATGAAGAAAGATTCTGGGCTGACATAAGGCCAGATTCTCTGTTACGGGACCTCTCTCCTGTGCCTGGGTGCCTGGGCCTAAATATGTGACAGTGGCCTGTTCCAGTGGTGGGTGACGTGAAGCCTGATTCTCTGCTATGACATGAAGACAGATTCTGTGCTGACATAAGGCCAGATTCTCTGTTACGGGACCTCTCTCCTCTGCCTGGGTGCCTGGGCTTAAATATGTGACAGTGGCCTGTTCCAGTGGTGGGTGACGTGAAGCCTGATTCTCTGCTATGACATGAAGACTGATTCTGCGCTGACATAAGGCCAGATTCTCTGTTACGGGACCTCTCTCCTCTGCCTGGGTGCCTGGGCCTAAATATGTGACAGTGGCCTGTTCCAGTGGTGGGTGACGTGAAGCCTGATTCTCTGCTATGACATGAAGACTGATTCTGCGCTGACATAAGGCCAGATTCTCTGTTACGGGACCTCTCTCCTCTGCCTGGGTGCCTGGGCCTAAATATGTGACAGTGACCTGTTCCAGTGGTGGGTGACGTGAAGCCTGATTCTCTGGTATGACATGAAGACAGATTCTGTGCTGACATAAGGCCAGATTCTCTGTTACGGGACCTCTCTCCTCTGTCTGGGTGCCGGGGCCTAAATATGTGACAGTGGCCTGTTCCAGTGGTGGGTGACGTGAAGCCTGATTCTCTGCTATGACATGAAGACTGATTCTGTGCTGACATAAGGCCAGATTCTCTGTTACGGGACCTCTCTCCTCTGTCTGGGTGCCTGGGCCTAAATATGTGACAGTGGCCTGTTCCAGTGGTGGGTGACGTGAAGCCTGATTCTCTGCTATGACATGAAGACTGATTCTGTGCTGACATAAGGCCAGATTCTCTGTTACGGGACCTCTCTCCTCTGCCTGGGTGCCTGGGCCTAAATATGTGACAGTGGCCTGTTCCAGTGGTGGGTGACGTGAAGCCTTATTCTCTGCTATGACATGAAGACAGATTCTGTGCTGACATAAGGCCAGATTCTCTGTTACGGGACCTCTCTCCTCTGCCTGGGTGCCTGGGCCTAAATATGTGACAGTGGCCTGTTCCAGTGGTGGGTGACGTGAAGCCTGATTCTCTGCTATGACATGAAGACTGATTCTGCGCTGACATAAGGCCAGATTCTCTGTTACGGGACCTCTCTCCTCTGTCTGGGTGCCGGGGCCTAAATATGTGACAGTGGCCTGTTCCAGTGGTGGGTGACGTAAAGCCTGATTCTCTGTTATGAAATGAAGACTGATTCTGTGCTGACATATGGCCAGATTCTCTGTTACGGGACCTCTCTCCTCTGTCTGGGTGCCGGGGCCTAAATATGTGACAGTGGCCTGTTCCAGTGGTGGGTGACGTAAAGCCTGATTCTGTGCTGACATAAGGCCAGATTCTCTGTTACAGGACCTCTCTCCTCTGTCTGGGTGCCGGGGCCTAAATATGTGACAGTGGCCTGTTCAGGTGGTGGGTGAAGAGAAGCCTGATTCTCTGCTATGACATGAAGACAGATTCTGTGCTGACATAAGGCCAGATTCTCTGTTACAGGACCTCTCTCCTCTGTCTGGGTGCCGGGGCCTAAATATGTGACAGTGGCCTGTTCCAGTGGTGGGTGACGTGAAGCCTGATTCTCTGGTATGACATGAAGACAGATTCTGTGCTGACATAAGGCCAGATTCTCTGTTACGGGACCTCTCTCCTCTGCCTGGGTGCCTGGGCCTAAATATGTGACAGTGGCCTGTTCCAGTGGTGGGTGACGTGAAGCCTGATTCTCTGCTATGACATGAAGAAAGATTCTGGGCTGACATAAGGCCAGATTCTCTGTTACGGGACCTCTCTCCTGTGCCTGGGTGCCTGGGCCTAAATATGTGACAGTGGCCTGTTCCAGTGGTGGGTGACGTGAAGCCTGATTCTCTGCTATGACATGAAGACAGATTCTGTGCTGACATAAGGCCAGATTCTCTGTTACGGGACCTCTCTCCTCTGCCTGGGTGCCTGGGCTTAAATATGTGACAGTGGCCTGTTCCAGTGGTGGGTGACGTGAAGCCTGATTCTCTGCTATGACATGAAGACTGATTCTGCGCTGACATAAGGCCAGATTCTCTGTTACGGGACCTCTCTCCTCTGCCTGGGTGCCTGGGCCTAAATATGTGACAGTGGCCTGTTCCAGTGGTGGGTGACGTGAAGCCTGATTCTCTGCTATGACATGAAGACTGATTCTGCGCTGACATAAGGCCAGATTCTCTGTTACGGGACCTCTCTCCTCTGCCTGGGTGCCTGGGCCTAAATATGTGACAGTGACCTGTTCCAGTGGTGGGTGACGTGAAGCCTGATTCTCTGGTATGACATGAAGACAGATTCTGTGCTGACATAAGGCCAGATTCTCTGTTACGGGACCTCTCTCCTCTGTCTGGGTGCCGGGGCCTAAATATGTGACAGTGGCCTGTTCCAGTGGTGGGTGACGTGAAGCCTGATTCTCTGGTATGACATGAAGACAGATTCTGTGCTGACATAAGGCCAGATTCTCTGTTACGGGACCTCTCTCCTCTGCCTGGGTGCCTGGGCCTAAATATGTGACAGTGGCCTGTTCCAGTGGTGGGTGACGTGAAGCCTGATTCTCTGCTATGACATGAAGACAGATTCTGTGCTGACATAAGGCCAGATTCTCTGTTACGGGACCTCTCTCCTCTGCCTGGGTGCCTTGGCCTAAATATGTGACAGTGGCCTGTTCCAGTGGTGGGTGACGTAAAGCCTGATTCTCTGCTATGACATGAAGACAGATTCTGGGCTGACATAAGGCCAGATTCTCTGTCACGGGACCTCTCTCCTCTGCCTGGGTGCCTGGGCCTAAATATGTGACAGTGGCCTGTTCCAGTGGTGGGTGACGTGAAGCCTGATTCTCTGCTATGACATGAAGACTGATTCTGCGCTGACATAAGGCCAGATTCTCTGTTACGGGACCTCTCTCCTCTGCCTGGGTGCCTGGGCCTAAATATGTGACAGTGGCCTGTTCCAGTGGTGGGTGACGTGAAGCCTGATTCTCTGCTATGACATGAAGACTGATTCTGTGCTGACATAAGGCCAGATTCTCTGTTACGGGACCTCTCTCCTCTGTCTGGGTGCCGGGGCCTAAATATGTGACAGTGGCCTGTTCCAGTGGTGGGTGACGTGAAGCCTGATTCTCTGCTATGACATGAAGACTGATTCTGCGCTGACATGAAGCCAGATTCTCTGCTATGGCATGAAGAGACTGATTCTCTGCTGACATGAAGCCAGATTATTTGCTATGGCATGAAGAGACTGATTCTCTGCTGACGTGAAGCCAGATTCTCTGCTATGGGACCTCTGTCCAATTGATATTGGTTAATTTTTATTTTTTTCATTTTTATTTTAATTCATTTCCCTATCCACATTTGTTTGCAGGGGATTTACCTACATGTTGCTGCCTTTTGCAGCCCTCTAGCTCTTTCCTGGGCTGTTTTACAGCCTTTTTAGTGCCCAAAAGTTCGGGTCCCCATTGACTTCAATGGGGTTCGGGACGAAGTTCGGGTCGGGTTCGGATCCCGAACCCGAACATTTTCGGGAAGTTCGGCCGAACTTCTCGAACCCGAACATCCAGGTGTTCGCTCAACTCTATTTAAGGGATATTATTTTATATATATATGTTTTTTAAAAAAAAGTTTTTTTCTAGTATATATACATATATATACATGTATACACATATATATACACACACAGGTGTGTTGTTATGGTGATTGGAGGTACTGGTTAGTAATTTGAATATTCCATTGATTCGTTGAGTCCAAAGGGTGTTAGGGTTTTAAAGCGGTAGATCCAATGCATTTCCTTCCGGCAGAGTTGTTGGTATGAGGTGGTTATATGTTCTATAGGTGAAACTTTTAGTGTTGATGGGTCCTTATTATGTTTCTCTGAGTAATGTCGGGACACGCTGTGGGTTAGAACGCCTCGTCTGATGTTAGAGAGATGCTCGTTCATTCTTTCCCTGACTGTTTGTGTGGTTCTCCCAACATATTTTAGTTTGCAGGGACAGGTAAGTAGATAAATCACATTTTATGTACCGCAATGTAGATCTTGTTTTATGTTCCATATTTCCTTAGGGGCCTCTTTTGCTCCATCAATAGATAGTTCTTCTGTGCCCTGAGTGATCATGGTGCAGCATAGGCATTTTTTGAGTCGGCATTTCCGTATTCCTATCAGACTTGTGTCTCGAGTTGTCCCAAGAGGCAGAATCACTTTTTTTGTTTCTAATTTGGGGCAAGATGGGGCGATTAAATTTTTCAGGGTTTGGGCTCTTCTGAATGTGAGGGATGGTTGTCTGGGTAAGGAGTCTCTTAGGATTGGATCCTTCAAGAGGATGTCCCAAAGTTTATTCAGTATCTGCCTGATATTTTTGTGTTTTGCATTAAAACGGGTAATGAGGTTGTATTGATATTTCACGTCGGTTATGGTTCTGGGTCGGGTCGATGTAAGAGTGGCTTTCTGATTAAGGGTGCAGACCTTCTTTGCAGTAGCATTGATTAGTTTTTTGGGGTACCCCTTTTTCCTTAAATCTGTTTTTGATAATCTCTAGTTGTTCCTTCATTACTTGGTCGCTTGAGCAGTTTCTTCTGATTCTTTTCATTTGACCAAATGGAATGTTATTTTTCCATTTGGAGTAGTGGCAGCTGGAATATTCGAGGTAGCTATTCGCATTTACTTTTTTGAAGTGCGTTTGGGTGGTGATTTTATTTGTTAGGGTTTTGACATGGATGTCTAAAAAAAATGGCTTCCTGGGGGTCGTGTTCAGAGCTTAATTGTAGGCCCCAGCTATTGGTGTTAAGGTCCTTGATGAAGTTGACTAGATCCTCCTCTCGTCCATCCCAGATCATTATGATGTCATCAATATATCTTTTGTAGCATATAATCTGGTCATGGGAGAGGAGGCCCAGTTTTTCATCAAAAAGGCCTACAAATAGATTGGCATAGGAGGGCACACATTTTGTCCCCATTGCTGTCCCCTTGGTTTGTAGGAAGAATTTTTTATTGAAGGTGAAAAAGTTGTGGTGAAGAATAAAGTGGATGGATTGGAGGATAAATTCTTTTTCTTCCCCCTTTATCGGCGTTCTTTATGACTATGTCATTATTGTTTTTCAGAGCCTTCAAGGCTCTGTTCTCATGGGTTTTGAGATTGAGCGGATGTTTGATGGATTGAGCTTTGGTTAGGGTTTTGAAATCTTCGAGGACTAGATTAAAAAAGTTTCTAGATGGGGGCCTCTACTTCCTAGAGGGTAGAAAGAGGATTTGGGTTTAAGGTTGGAAGGTATAGGAGGTGGTTCTTTGGAGGTGACCATGCAAATGTCCACAGAATCGGTGGGACTGGTGGTCTCTGGAGTGTGGATTGGGGGATCGTGTTCTCCGTCGGTGAGGTTTTTGATGGAGAAGTGTCTCTTGAGGGTTAATCTTCTAATAAATTGATTCAGATCAACGAATAACTCGAAGGGGTCTGGATAGTAGGTGGGGCAAAAGGAAAGGCCTTTATTTAGGAGTAGTAATTCTTCTGGTTTTAGGGGATATTTAGAGAGATTAAAAATTCCATTGGTTTTTGGTGTGGTAGTTGCATTGGTACTGGGTGGACTAGTGGAGGGGGATGGGTTTAGGTGTTCAGGTTGGGTGTGTTGGGTGACGGCCGCAAGCTTTTTGTTTTTTTGTTTTTTGGTGTGTCTATGTCTGCCTCCTCTGCATCCTCTTCTTCTTTTATTGGTCTTTTTCGTGTCATTGGTAGTGGGCTGAAGAATTGGGTGATTCTCCGGTTCTGTAGATGAGGGTTCGGGTGGGGGTGTGGTTGGTTGGGGTGAAGAAGGGACTTAACAGCTGTATGCTTGAAATTACTTTCTGGGTTGGGGTGGTCGATGGTGTTAGTGGTGGTCCTGGGGAAAGGATTCCTAAAAAAGGACTTCCTGATAGATTGGAAGGTAAGGCTAAAAAAGTGTCTGAAGGTGTGCTGGAGAGGGAATGGGTTGTTGTGTTCAGAATAGAACTGGACAGGTTGCAATTCCCAGGTGGGTTTGGATTTGGTAGGACAGAGGCAGCGTTAGTGTTGTAGGCGATTGGTGGAGTGGATAGGGTTTTTTTTGGTGGGGGGGAAGTAATGGAGCTTTTTTCAGGACCTACTTGGGTAGGTGGAATGGTAGTCACTGGAGGCTGGGGAGAGTGACGGGTTGTAGGAGGTGGGGTGTTGTAGATGGACAAGTTGTCTAGGTCGGGAGTGGTCCTAATGGAAAGGAGACTAGTTGGTGCTGATGAGGCACCGGGACTGATTTGTGGGAGTAGGGAGGTAAGCTGTGGAATAGCTGCAATGGTTTGTGGAATGGATGTTAGTTTATATTGGTTGAAATTAGTGGGATTTTTATAGTGATTTTTATTGTAGAAGGTTCTACCTTGAATCCAAGTTTTCTGTGTGTAAGGGACTCGGAATGGTTTTGTGACAGCATGTGACGAGATAGGTATGCTGGCGTTACCGATACATGGTCTTTGGTGGGGGCTGGTAGGCCGCGCTGGAAAGGTATGATGGGTGTGTTGAAAACGTTTTCTCTCCCATGGTCTGATAGTGTTGTTGTGGTAATCTGTTAAGTCTCTGAATAATTTTCTACATTTTTTTATAGCCTCATTGTATTCGAATACTCTTAGGGTGTTCGTAGTGAAGCCCAGTGATGTGTCAGGGTTTGTGTCTAGGAGGTGGATAAGTTGTTCACCTAGGTTTATGCATATCTTTTTCCTTTTTTCTAGTAGTAGATTTATATAGTTCAGGGAACAAACATCGCTGGCTTCTAACCACGATTTGATGAAGATGGGGTCCCCCTCAAAGGTGGGTTTGAGGGAGATCCTCAAACCTCTTGGAATAATTTTTAGATGGAGATAGATTGCGAGAAAAAAACAGTCTATTTCATTTCTCACATAGTCTTTAGCAATCCCCAACAGTGATGTTTTGAAAGTCTTACTTTCTCTTTTAGGCGCTTCATTGTTCGTAATGGGTTGTTGTTCCTTACGGATATTACGCCATGTGCAGGTCTGGATGTTCTCCGGTATTATAACGTCTTTAGTGGTGGGCATTCGTTCTATTTCTTTTTGTAGTCTTTTGAATAGGTCGGGCAAGTCCCTTTCGAAGTAGGTCCGTCCTAAGTCAGCCTCTGCTCCTCTGGTCGGCCGTTGGTCCCCCATCAGCCGAACAAATATAAGACAGAGATCCGAAGGGAAAAAAGAGAGGGGATTAGTCACAGACTCCTTATGGTGAAAAGAGTCTGGGATATCCAGGCAGGGCGCCAAAGAGAAGGACCGTTAGTGGATGGTTTAAAATTCGGGTGTAATACGGGTGTGTTTGATTACTGGAGAGGTGGTAGGCAGCCACAGGTCTAGTGTCCAGACAGGGGTAAGCCTGAAATGGACATAATGCGAGGATAGGGAAAAAAACGTAAGAAAAATAGACCTGTATAGGGCGCCAATAGCCTCAAAAGTAATGGCCTACTTGCGGTAAAAATGGTCAATTAAGTGGTAACTTTGATACAGTTGTTTAAAAACACAATGTCTGTGAAAACGTGCAAATTAACCTTAATTAACCACCTCCGGACCGCCTAACGCAGATTCGCGTTCCGGAGGTGGCAGCGCTGCGCACAGTCACGCATATACGCGTCATCTCGGGAGACGCGAGATTTCCTGTGAACGCGCGCGCACAGGCGCGCGCGCTCACAGGAACGGAGGGTAAGAGAGTGGATCTCCAGCCTGCCAGCGGCGATCGTTCGCTGGCAGGCTGGAGATGTGATTTTTTTAACCCCTAACAGGTATATTAGACGCTGTTTTGATAACAGTGTCTAATATACCTGCTACCTGGTCCACTGGTGGTCCCCTTTTTTGGATCGACCACCAGAGGACACAGGTAGCTCAGTAATATGTTGCACCAAGCACCACTACACTACACCCCCCCCTGTCACTTATTAACCCCTTATTCACCCTTGATCACCCTTGATCACCCCTGATCACCCCATATAGACTCCCTGATCACCCCCCTGTCATTGATTACCCCCCTGTCATTGATTACCCCCCTGTAAAGCTCCATTCAGATGTCCGCATGATTTTTACGGATCCACTGATAGATGGATCGGATCCGCAAAACGCATACGGACGTCTGAATGGTGCCTTACAGGGGCGTGATCAATGACTGTGGTGATCACCCCATATAGACTCCCTGATCACCCCCCTGTCATTGATTACCCCCCTGTAAAGCTCCATTCAGACGTCCGCATGATTTTTACGGATCCACTGATAGATGGATCGGATCCGCAAAACGCATACCTACGTCTGAATGGAGCCTTACAGGGGCGTGATCAATGACTGTGGTGATCACCCCATATAGACTCCCTGATCACCCCCCTGTCATTGATTACCCCCCCTGTCATTGATCACCCCCCTGTAAAGCTCCATTCAGACGTCCGCATGATTTTTACGGATCCACTGATAGATGGATCGGATCCGCAAAATGCATATGGACGTCTGAATGGAGCCTTACAGGGGCGTGATCAATGACTGTGGTGATCACCCCATATAGACTCCCTGATCCCCCCCTGTCATTGATTACCCCCCTGTCATTGATCACCCCCCTGTAAAGCTCCATTCAGACGTCCGCATGATTTTTACGGATCCACTGATGGATGGATCGGATCCGCAAAACGCATATGGACGTCTGAATGGAGCCTTACAGGGGCGTGATCAATGACTGTGGTGATCACCCCATATAGACTCCCTGATCACCCCCCTGTCATTGATTACCCCCCTGTAAAGCTCCATTCAGATGTCCGCATGATTTTTACGGATCCACTGATAGATGGATCGGATCCGCAAAACGCATACGGACGTCTGAATGGAGCCTTACAGGGGTGTGATCAATGACTGTGGTGATCACCCCATATAGACTCCCTGATCACCCCCCTGTCATTGATTACCCACCTGTCATTGATCACCCCCCTGTAAAGCTCCATTCAGACGTCCGCATGATTTTTACGGATCCACTGATAGATGGATCGGATCCGCAAAACACATACAGGCGTCTCCCTGGAGCCTTCCAGGGGGGGTGATCACCCCATATAGACTCCCTGATCACCCCCCTGTCATTGATCACCCTCCCTGTCATTGATCACCCCCCATGTCATTGATCACCCCCCCTGTCTTTGATCACCCTCCCTGTCATTGATCACCCTCCCTGTCAGGCTGCATTCAGATGTCCGTATGACTTTTACGGATCCACGGATACATGGATCGGATCCGCAAAACACATACGGACATCTGAATGGAGCCTTATAGGGGGGTGATCAATGACAGGGGGGTGATCACCCCATATAGACTCCCTGATCACCCCCCTGTCATTGATCACCCCCCTGTCATTGATCACCCCCCCTGTAAGGCTCCATTCAGACATTTTTTTGGCCCAAGTTAGCGGAAATTATTATTTTTTTCTTACAAAGTCTCATATTCCACTAACTTGTGTCAAAAAATTAAATCTCACATGAACTCACCATACCTCTCACGGAATCCAAATGCGTAAAATTTTTTAGAGATTTATATTCCAGACTTCTTCTCACGCTTTAGGGCCCCTAGAATGCCAGGGCAGTATAAATACCCTACATGTGACCCCATTTCGGAAAGAAGACACCCCAAGGTATTCCGTGAGGGGCATATTGAGTCCATGAAAGATTGAAATTTTTGTCCCAAGTTAGCGGAAAGGGAGACTTTGTGAGAAAAAAATAAATAAAATCAATTTCCGCTAACTTGTGCCAAAAAAAAAAAATTTCTATGAACTCGCCATGCCCCTCATTGAATACCTTGGGGTATCTTCTTTCCAAAATGGGGTCACATGTGGGGTATTTATACTGCCCTGGCATTCTAGGGGCCCTAAAGCGTGAGAAGAAGTCTGGGATCCAAATGTCTAAAAATGCCCTCATAAAAGGAATGTGGGCCCCTTTGCGCATCTAGGCTGCAAAAAAGTGTCACACATCTGGTATCGCCGTACTCAGGAGAAGTTGGGCAATGTGTTTTGGGGTGTCATTTTACATATACCCATGCTGGGGGAGATAAATATCTTGGTCAAATGCCAACTTTGTATAAAAAAAATGGGAAAAGTTGTCATTTGCCGAGATATTTCTCTTACCCAGCATGAGTATATGTAAAAAGACACCCCAAAACACATTGCCCAACTTCTCCTGAATACGGCGATACCACATGTGTGACACTTTTTTGCAGCCTAGGTGGGCAAAGGGGCCCACATTCCAAAGAGCACCTTTCGGTATTCACAGGTCATTTACCTACTTACCACACATTAGGGCCCCTGGAAAATGCCAGGGCAGTATAACTACCCCACAAGTGACCCCATTTTGGAAAGAAGACACCCCAAGGTATTCCGTGAGGTGCATGGCGAGTTCCTAGAATTTTATATTTTTTGTCACAAGTTAGCGGAAAATGATGATTTATTTTTTTTTTCCTTACAAAGTCTCATATTCCACTAACTTGTGACAAAAAATAAAAACTTCCATGAACTCACTATGCCCATCACGAAATACCTAGGGGTGTCTTCTTTCCAAAATGGGGTCACTTGTGGGGTAGTTATATTTCCCTGGCATTCTAGGGGCCCAAATGTGTGGTAAGAAGTTTGAAATCAAAATGTGTAAAAAATGACCAGTGAAATCCGAAAGGTGCTCTTTGGAATATGGGCCCCTTTGCCCACCTAGGCTGCAAAAAAGTGTCACACATGTGGTATCTCCGTACTCAGGAGAAGTTGGGCAATGTGTTTTGGGGTGTCATTTTACATATACCCATGCTGGGTGAGAGAAATATCTTGGCAAAAGACAACTTTTCCCATTTTTTTATACAAAGTTGGCATTTGACCAAGATATTTATCTCACCCAGCATGGGTATATGTAAAATGACACCCCAAAACACATTGCTCAACTTCTCCTGAATACGGCGATACCACATGTGTGACACTTTTTTGCAGCCTAGGTGGGCAAAGGGGCCCACATTTCAAAGAGCACCTTTCGGTATTCACAGGTCATTTACCTACTTACCACACATTAGGGCCCCTGGAAAATGCCAGGGCAGTATAACTACCCCACAAGTGACCCCATTTTGGAAAGAAGACACCCCAAGGTATTCCGTGAGGGGCATGGCGAGTTCCTAGAATTTTATATTTTTTGTCACAAGTTAGCGGAAAATGATGATTTTTTTTTTTTTTCTTACAAAGTCTCATATTCCACTAACTTGTGACAAAAAATAAAAACTTCCATGAACTCACTATGCCCATCACGAAATACCTAGGGGTGTCTTCTTTCCAAAATGGGGTCACTTGTGGGGTAGTTATACTTCCCTGGCATTCTAGGGGCCCAAATGTGTGGTAAGAAGTTTGAAATCAAAATGTGTAAAAAATGACCAGTGAAATCCGAAAGGTGCTCTTTGGAATATGGGCCCCTTTGCCCACCTAGGCTGCAAAAAAGTGTCACACATGTGGTATCTCCGTACTCAAGAGAAGTTGGGCAATGTGTTTTGGGGTGTCATTTTACATATACCCATGCTGGGTGAGAGAAATATCTTGGCAAAAGACAACTTTTCCCATTTTTTTATACAAAGTTGGCATTTGACCAAGATATTTATCTCACCCAGCATGGGTATATGTAAAATGACACCCCAAAACACATTCCCCAACTTCTCCTGAGTACGGCGATACCACATGTGTGGCACTTTTTTGCAGCCTAGGTGGGCAAAGGGGCCCATATTCCAAAGAGCACCTTTCGGATTTCACTGGTCATTTTTTACAGAATTTGATTTCAAACTCCTTACCACACATTTGGGCCCCTAGAATGCCAGGGCAGTGTAACTACCCCACAAGTGACCCCATTTTGGTAAGAAGACACCCCAAGGTATTCGCTGATGGGCATAGTGAGTTCATGGAAGTTTTTATTTTTTGTCACAAGTTAGTGGAATATGAGACTTTGTAAGAAAAAAATAAATAAATAAAAAAATCATCATTTTCCACTAACTTGTGACAAAAAATAAAAAATTCTAGGAACTCGCCATGCCCCTCACGGAATACCTTGGGGTGTCTTCTTTCCAAAATGGGGTCACTTGTGGGGTAGTTATACTGCCCTGGCATTCTAGGGGCCCAAATGTGTGGTAAGGAGTTTGAAATCAAATTCTGTAAAAAATGACCAGTGAAATCCGAAAGGTGCTCTTTGGAATATGGGCCCCTTTGCCCACCTAGGCTGCAAAAAAGTGTCACACATCTGGTATCTCCGTATTCAGGAGAAGTTGGGGAATGTGTTTTGGGGTGTCATTTTACATATATCCATGCTGGGTGAGAGAAATATCTTGGCAAAAGACAACTTTTCCCATTTTTTTATACAGGTGGGCAAAGGGGCCCATATTCCAAAGAGCACCTTTCGGATTTCACTGGTCATTTTTTACAGAATTTGATTTCAAACTCCTTACCACACATTTGGGCCCCTAGAATGCCAGGGCAGTATAACTTCCCCACAAGTGACCCCATTTTGGAAAGAAGACACCCCAAGGTATTCGCTGATGGGCATAGTGAGTTCATGGAAGTTTTTATTTTTTTGTTACAAGTTAGTGGAATAAGAGACTTTGTAAGATAAAAAAAAAAAAAAAAATCATTTTCCGCTAACTTGTGACAAAAAATAAAAAGTTCTATGAACTCACTATGCCCATCAGCGAATACCTTAGGGTGTCTACTTTCCGAAATGGGGTCATTTGTGGGGTGTTTGTACTGTCTGGGCATTGTAGAACCTCAGGAAACATGACAGGTGCTCAGAAAGTCAGAGCTGCTTCAAAAAGCGGAAATTCACATTTTTGTACCAAAGTTTGTAAACGCTATAACTTTTACCCAAACCATTTTTTTTTTTACCCAAACATTTTTTTTTTATCAAAGACATGTAGAACAATAAATTTAGAGCAAAATTTATATATGGATCTCGTTTTTTTTTGCAAAATTTTACAACTGAAAGTGAAAAATGTCATTTTTTTGCAAAAAAATCGTTAAATTTCGATTAATAACAAAAAAAGTAAAAATGTCAGCAGCAATTAAATACCACCAAATGAAAGCTCTATTAGTGAGAAGAAAAGGAGGTAAAATTCATTTGGGTGGTAAGTTGCATGACCGAGCAATAAACGGTAAGAGTAGTGTAGGTCAGAAGTGTAAAAAGTGGCCTGGTCTTTCAGGGTGTTTAAGCCATGGGGGCTGAGGTGGTTAAAACAGTAATGGTAGTTGGTTAAAATCGCAATGAGAATAAAAAAGGCATTTTGTAGTAAAGACTCACTTCACCCAGGAGGGGCAGGGTGGGATAAAGCACATAACACCCACTCTGCTTGCTCTTGCGCCTGGATCGCCTGTAAGATCGTCCGGAAATAACGGCAGTTACACTTGGAACTTCTGGTTATTTTCTTTTGATTGTTTTAGCACAGGGTAGGGGTAGGAGTAGGCTCCTGGGATCCCCTTCATCAGGAGCATAAGTGCATCATGCATAATGGCAGGTATTTATACAGTGAAAAGGCGCCAAAGAACGCCAGAAAACGGCGCCAAAAAAACGGGAGGTAGTGGCGTCACTTCCGGTTTGCGTTTCAGGGTTGAACGCATTGTGGTAGACTTAGCTTGGAGTGGTTTCCAGGTTGCGTTCCAGCGTGGAACGCATCAGGAAGCATCTCAGCCTTGTAGTGGATTGAATGTGGACAAGGAGGGGAAGCGACGTCACTTCCGGTATGAGTTCCAGCTTGGAATGCATCGGGACCGAGGCGGCTGAGGGATCGGCACAAAAGTACATGGACTTCTTGTCGGATAATGTGGGTAGGTGTGGGGATGTTTAGGAGGGGTATCCAGGTTTTTTTATATATAATATAATATGATGGCCAGGGAGAGGGAATTGAGTGTGGAGAAAACCGGAAGTGATAAAGGTTCCGGTGTGCGTTCCAGGGTGAAACGCACCACAGCTTCTCCCAGGGGTCATGGTGGAGAATGTCTGTGTATAGGAGGGGGGGGGGGGAATATAGCTGTTGGCAATTGTTAGTCTAAAGGAAATGGCAGAGAAACACATCATGCATAGTAATATATTTTGATATATTTTGACCAGGGTATTTTGACCGGCAATAGCTGGTTTCTCTTACCCCATATGGATATGGGGAGAATCAGGAGATTTATGATGTTATTTTTAGATGTTTTTTAGATCAGCAGGTAACATCTCCCTAAGTGTATATTTATACGTACAGAGATGAAGAAGTTAACAAAAAAATAAAAAAATACTGTGGAAATAAAAATAGAATAAAAATGGAGGTCTGATAAATAAAATATGTGTGTATTTTGCGGTATGGGGGAAGGAGGGTTACATGGATTATATAAAGATCGTGCAGAAATCAAGATTTTTTTTTTTTTTTTTAAAAAGGCGATCTGTGTGTCAGTGTCTTGGAACAAACGAGTATATTTTTGTTCCAAAAAAGGACATGTGTGTATATGAATGGAGGGGTATGCCCTAAATATTTATTAGCATCGAGCTCAATAAAAATATCGCTTGAGGAG